>NC_090742.1:126128749-126133749 GCF_036898095.1 Palaemon carinicauda | reverse complement strand
CTCGGATCTCACCTAGGCTAAGATGAGTTTTCTTGGCTGCGGGTGATTCATTACTAGAGCAAGGTTGGCAGGACTCTCTTCTCCCTTTCCCCCTCTTTCCTTTATAATGGCCTAGCCATTGCATTCCTGTCCGTCATTCTACATCTGTAACTAGCATAGGTTAGGATGTGGGGTTGACTCACTGCCGGCCAGTAAGGGTCTTCTGCTTTGAGTGCTGCCCGGACCTCCCTTGGTCTCTCATCCACGTTTGTCTGTAGAGCCAGATGGCATTGGTCAGGAAGCCTGAAGTTATATTTTCCCCTTCCTTATGTGCACTCTTTCGGGTTGCCGGGTTATGAGGTAGTACAGTCTCTTATCCCGGCATCCATTATTTTTCTCTTCTAGTGCATTCGAACCAGTGTTCTTCCGCCTTATAGTTTATAAGTAGTATACTTTGGAACTACGTGCCGGCGGCACATTGCCTTCTATACTGTAGCCAGTATTTTTCAGTATAGTATATACTATAGGGAGAAAACTATAGTATAGTATTTGTTACAACGCTAAGTTTTTCTAACACTTTTGTGTTATCTTGCACAGCCCTTTGGTGTAACTTTACAGATAAAGAAAGTGAGTTCTTTCTTGTCTACTATCCAGCATTTTAAAATCACCTTTTGGGTGTGAGCTACACCTGTTTCCACTGGAAATTATTCATTGGTTGCTCTAGTATAGATTAACCATACGATTTTATTATCTGGAAGGTTGCAGCAATTGACTGTGCAGGAAATACAAGTGTGTGTCTTTCCTTTCTGGTTTAGTTATGCTAAGCTATGTATATCCAGTGATACGTAGTTCACTTGATACTCATGGAATTTTCTTCTCTTTACAGGAGGACCATCCGAAGTGTGGAAGCGTTTTCTGCAACGTCCGCAGCAAGAACTTCTGCGGATATGATTTGTGTAGGAGGCACGCAGCATGCGCAGTCTCCAAAGGTGATCTCCGGTATTGGGACCAGCAGGTATGTACCGTGTGCACAAACCTGATTACTGAGGCTTTTGATTCCCCTAAGACGGCGGAGTCAAGGGACGCAGCAAGCGAGAAGCTTCGTACCTGGGTAAGGGGCTTTCAGAAGAACACTTCTGGGCCCTATCTTCCAAGTGAGAGGATGAGGGCTTACCTTTTCCCGAGGGCGTCAGCTGAGGCAGTGATTCCCCAGCCTCAAGTGGAGATACCAGTGGTTCAGATCCCTTTGCATGCTGAAGTCGCGGACGCCCTGCAGGACATCCAATTGGACGATAGGAGGTCGGAGGTGTCCGAGTGTCTGGAAGATGACCTTCTAGCAGAAGACCAGGATGAAGAGCAGGCTCCAGACAATGAAGAGGAAGAGGTCGACGAGGTGTCGGCTACTCCGGTTCAGGCCCCTGAACCTATTCCCTCAACATCGTCCTCTCTCCCAGAAGAGTTGGGAAAGACCCTTTCCTCCATCGTTGGAATGATCCAACAGATGCAGAGGGAGAATAATGAGAAGGCGGCTGCAATGGAGCTGGAGATGCGGAGACTTGCAGCATCATGTGGGCCCCAGCGTGAAAGACCTTCCCTTGTGCTCAGATGCTAACCCTTGGAAGTATGCTGAGCACATGCCTATGACGACGGGAAAAATCGTCATTTCGAAGAAGTTGGGCTCAGTCCCCCTTGAGGAGGTGGAATTCTGGCCCAGCAAGGAGTCGTATCTGGACTGTTATGTCAGTCTAAGGAAGGAACCAGCCTCAAAGGAAGAAACAGAGCCGAAGGAGGTCATAGTTTTGGACCGCGCTAAGGCTCAAGCTTTACTGTCAAGCTCGATGAAAGAGAGGGGCTTCACAAACTCAAAGGTACCTGCTTTGAGTAAGAAGCACCCTTCCTTTGTCTTCTCCTTCTAGAGCCTTCCCCTTTATGCAGAAAGGGTTTACGGCTGTGCTGAAAGCAGTCGAGGCAGGTAAGCCATGCCCCTCCTTGGAGGAGTGTAAACCTTTTTCTTTGGCCCTACCCATGGATCACAAGGACTGAAGGACGTCCATCTTACCTTCTCAGTCGGGAAGTTGGAGGCTGATATTGCCGGACGTCAGTTCGGTGAGAACCTCCCCAAGCTGTCTGACTTTCTTTTGCGAAGGGAGCTTGAGACAAAAGAAAGACTGGCTGCCTCAATGTCTCATCAAACGACTCTGGAGACAATGGCAAGTGACCCCAAGGTCCATGAGATGTTCATGGTAGTGGCTAAGACACACCTAGTCACAGTGACGAAGGACCTTTACAGCTTCGTCAAAGCTAGGAGAGCTTGTAGGGAGTTCGTGTTCGCCTCGGCTGCGGTGAGGCACGAGCCAATGAAGCTAATCTCCTCCAACATTTGGGGCAAAGACCTCTTCCCTAGTGAAGCGGTCAAGGAGGTTGTAGATAAGGCCGCCACGGAGAATAGAAACCTTCTCCAGAAGTGGGGCCTATCTCTCAAGAGAAAGTCTTCCCCGGATGAAGGTCCCCAACCAAAGAGGAAGACTAAGAAGACTAGGCTACCCTCTCGGCCAGCCAAGCCATTCAGACAGCAGCAGCAACAGCAATTTTCTATGCCTACAGTGCCCCAGATGGTGGCACAAACCCCGACCACGTACCAGTGGGTACCCCAAGCCGTGTCGACGCAGTCTCCGGCATTTAACCCAGCGTTCGAAGGGCAGTCAACTACCTTTCGAGCGAAGCCTAGAGGAGCAGCCAGAGGCTCGTCTAGACGCCCCTCAAGGGGGAGGGGATTCAGGGGTGGTCGCAGTCAGGGAGGCAAGGCCTCGGGGCAACAGCAATCAAAGTGAGATGATACCGGTAGGAGGGAGACTTCAGAATTTTCGGGATCGGTGGACCTTCGATCCCTGGGCCCACAGCCTACTCAAGAATGGACTGGGTTGGAGCTGGTACAGCACTCCACCCCCGTGCCCTCGATTTTTCCAACACTCCACCCCCGTTCTGGAGGAGTACATTCAAGAACTGTTGGAGAAAAGAGTAATCCGAAGGGTGAAGTGCATCAAATTCCAAGGGAGGCTGTTTTGTGTTCCCAAGAAGGACTCAGAAAAACTCAGAGTCATTCTGGACTTGTCGCCACTCAACAAGTTCATAGTGAACTGCAAGTTCAAGATGCTAACACTGCAACACATAAGGATATTACTGCCCAAGAGGGCATTTACCGTCTCCATAGATTTGTCAGACGCCTATTGGCACGTTCCAATCAATCGCCACCTCTCCCCCTACCTAGGGTTCAAGCTACATCGAAGACTCTACGCCTTCAGAGCCATGCCATTCGGGCTAAATATAGCCCCAAGGATCTTCACGAAGCTTGCGAGCGTAGCTCTTAAACAATTACGCCTAAAGGGAATCCAGGTGGTAGCCTACCTGGATGACTGGCTGGTGTGGGCAGCATCCAAGACAGAATGTTTGCAAGCTTCCTTACAGGTGATCCAGTTCCTAGAGTATCTAGGCTTCAAGATCAACAGAAAAAAGTCTGGACTTTCTCCATCTCAAAAGTTCCAGTGGTTGGGAATCCACTGGGACCTAGTGTCACACCAACTCTCCATCCTGGCGAAGAAGAGGAAGGAGATAGCTGGTTCTGTCAAGAGACTTCTGGATTCCGAAAGGATATCAAGACGCGAACAGGAGAGAGTGTTGGGTTCTCTCTAGATTGCTTCAGTAACAGACCCGGTGCTAAGAGCACAGCTAAAGGATGCAACCGGAGTTTGGAGAAGTTATGCATCAAACGCGCGAAGAGATCTGATAAGACCAGTTCCGCTTCGTCTACGTACGCTTCTCAGGCCTTGGTCCCAAGTCAGGCAACTAAAAAAGTCGGTACTTCTTCAGCCACCTCCCCCCTCGTTGACTATTCACACAGACGCCTCGAAGGAGGGGTGGGGAGGTCATTCTCATCGGAAGAAGGCCCAAGGGACATCGTCCAATCTATTCAAGACATTTCACATAAACTTTCTGGAAGCTAGGGCAGTACTCCTTACCTTGAAGAAAGTCTCCCCTCGTCGCTCGATCCACATAAGGTTGGTGCTGGACAGCGAGGTGATTGTGAGATGCTTGAATCGACAAGGATCGAGGTCACCACCACTCAACCAGGTGATGTTGGCCATCTTTCGACTGGCGGAAAAGAAGTGGTACCTGTCGGCAGTTCACCTTCAAGGAGTATGCAATGTGACAGCGGACGCTCTATCCAGGTTCACACCGATAGAGTCGGAATGGTCCCTAGACGCAGGATCATTCTCCTTCATTTTGAGTCAAGTCCCAGAACTGCAGATAGACCTCTTTGCGACGAAAGACAACAAGAAGTTACCCCTTTACGTGTCCCCGTACGAGGATTCCTTGGCGGAAGCAGTGGACGCAATTTCCCTTGACTGGAACAGATGGTCCAGGATTTACCTGTTCCCTCCTCACAACCTTCTGTTGAGGGTCCTCAACAAACAGATCTTTCAAGGGAGTAGCGGCAATAGTGGCTCACAAGTGGCCGAACAGCGTGTGGTTCCCTCTGGCATTGGAACTATGGCTGAAGTGTCTACCGTTACCAGATCCAGTTCTGACCCAGCGAGTTCAGAAGTCGACTGTCTGTGCTTCATCACAGAAAACCCGGAACCTGCAGCTCATGATTTTCTCTCCTTAGCGGTGAGAAAACGTTTCGGGATTTCGAAAGACAGTATAGACTTCCTAGAGGAATATAAGTGCAAATCTACTAGAAGGCAATATGAGTCATCTTGGAGGAAATGGGTGGCCTTTGTCAAGGCGAAGAATCCGCAAAAGATCTCGACGGACTTCTGCTTATCTTTCTTCATCCACCTCCATGGTCAAGGGTTGGCAGCCAACACAATATCAACGTGTAAATCTGCTTTGACAAGACCCATTTTATATGCCTTCCAGGTCGACCTCGCTAACGATATTTTTAATAAAATCCCGAAAGCCTGTGCTAGGCTCAGACCATCAGCACCTCCAAAGCCCATTTCATGGTCTTTAGATAAAGT
>NC_090742.1:126116249-126118749 GCF_036898095.1 Palaemon carinicauda | reverse complement strand
TTATTTCTCTTCTTTTATTTTATAAGACCTGAGAAAAAGGTTTATTCTGAAACATCAGATAATATTGTTAAGATAAAAGAAAAAACATCATAATGAATAGTAAATGCATGGTGGTGTTATATTCTAGACCAAGAGTTACCAAAAATTTCTCTTGCTTGTTGTGTTATTTAGGATCCCTCAGGAACTTTCGCGAGTCTTACAGAAAAAGGGTTTTCTGTATATAAAGAGTATGGCCGCTGCAGTTAGGGAGATAATTGTTTCTTTTATCACTGAGTGTATTTGTGGAGACATTTGTGACACCTGTCATGATATAGCATATTAGTTTATTTTATAAAGCTGCCAAAATTAGTAGACAAGGAATTCTTGTAAGATCGAATATCATCAGAAGCTGTGTTCGTGAATATCATCTTTTACATTTAAACTGTGCCCTAGAAACTCCCTCAAAATTAGGCGTTGTGCTTCGATACCATCTTGGTCTTATATAATAATTCGTGTAAATTATTATTAATAGGCGATGTCGGGGTACTTTATGAATATTGTATATTTTAAATATCATTATCTGAAATATAATTATTGATATGTTAGCTGGCTAATGTTTTCTTTCTCAGTTACTGTTTTACTGTTTTTCATGCTAAATAATTAATAAGGGAATAATAAAAATTAAAGTAGATCTCAAACAGTTTACGTTTTGCTATAGCTAACCGAAGCAATTGTCTTATGAATTATCAATTTATGACAATTTATTTTCTCTTAAAAACCTTATTATGATCCATTGAAATGTGTTTATAACTAGTTAGAGAGTAGAAAAATTTTGATATAAGTGTAATAAAATGAAAGTTGAGCTACTATATAATAGGAAAATTATTAGCATATTACAAACAGTATACATACAGTGTAACACAATCTTCTAAATTGGCTAATTCATACCAATTTATAGTTTCGTCAGCTCCAGGATCAATATATATTTGTTCAAGAATTTATGATTTATACAAAAATAAACAGAAACTTTTCTGATATCAATCGTTGTTCCATAAATACACGAAATAAAGACGAGCGTGTATTCCACTGTACTATTCCAACCAAAGATCCTCTAAATATATCTAAACGACCTTGATTCTAACACCACAACTTCCCCGTCCGCAAAATCCACTTTTAAAATTTCTCCACCTCCATGTTGTACTATCCATCGAGTAGGATTTTTCAAAAATCAAAATAATCGTAAGTTGATGAATCCAAACAAGTGTGTGTGCCATGGTGTCATCTCAACATCAAGGACAACCATAAGAAGAATACACTTCAAAGGTTTCTAAAAATTCAGGATATTTTCATCCCAACTTTCTCGCCCCAACCCTCTCTACCTCCTCTCTTAAAGAATAATTGCTTGGTTACGAAACAAAAAAGTATGAATTGTATATGAACTAAATGATTAATCTTATTCTAATATGTTTGTGATACTATTTCTATTACGTTCAGGATTAGATTATCTGAAAAAGTATATGTCCTGCAAAGATATCAAATAATGACCAAAATAATTAATTGCTTAGCTATACTTACACTAGTCATACATACAAACGTACATTAAAAAAATGTGTACATGCGAATTAAACAAAGGAAACGGAATTACAGTATACATTGTACTCGTCCGTTTGGTTAATTATGTATATTCGCATTACTTAGGTGATCTTTGTTTATGAATATATTCATGTTTGGCTAGATATACCATTAAACAATTTATGAATTCTGCTTCTGCATAAAAATGTCGTCAAACTTGAAAATCGTATCATTTTCAAGATTGGCTGAAACTCCATTTGCAAAAGGAATCCTTGTTGCCATTTAAGTAGCTGGACATGGCGTTTACGAAGCTTCTGTATTTTCCAAGGCTCACCTGAACATCTCATGTTATAATCATCTATGCGTCGTATTCATAGTAACTCTCCCCATGCTAGGTATTTGATCTTGTTAAGTAATAATAACTTTTGTAGTAACTCTGAAATGTTTACTCTTTGCGGAGGGAGTAATTAATTCTTGTCTTAGAGTTACTATGATCGAATTCTTTCAGCACTGTTTGATTCTTAATAAATGCAAGGAAATATATCTCACTCAGAGATTTTATCATTTATACATTTTGCGAACAATTTCCTCTTATTAAAATTTTATTTAGAATAATCACTTCCATGAATGCAGAAATTTTCTACGATTTTTTTTTTCTATATCTAACTAATATTAGTTCAATGCTAAGATATAAATTAGTACATTATACCCAGATTGCAATATTTGCTGTAGATAAAGAGGTTAGAATTTCATGAAATTTCTAAGCATATAAAATACATTCAAAATACATTGACGGATATGTTAATCTTTTGACAAACCACAATGTATGGCATTTATACACTATGAGAAAGCTTCTGATTCTGCCCAAACTTCAGCGGTAATGAAAGCCCTTCAAAAGCAAAGAATGGATGACTCTTATGCTAGAATACTCGACGATATCTATTTGGAT
>NC_090742.1:126108749-126111249 GCF_036898095.1 Palaemon carinicauda | reverse complement strand
AGACAACAACCATGAAGAAGCAGTCACACTTGATTTACCAGTTTTTTTTTTCTCCCCAGACACAGATGGCATGGTGTTACTCATAGAAAGTTGTAACTTCATACTGAAAAACATTATTTCCATGGCCTTTGTAGTTATTTCGATAGAGCCCATATGGAAGCCATAAGACCAGTCTTTACCAGCCTTCCATGCATTCGCCACCGCTGAAAACACTAAGATTTTTTTGTATAAACAAAGTAACCTTGCTACAAGTCTACATGAAGGTAGATAGAGATGTAATCAGTCCTTTGCAGATTTTTTTTCAGCAGAGGTAGAAGTGACCGAAACTATGTTAGTCGCTATGACTAACTTCCCCTGTGCAGCCTACTCCCTTAAAGGCATCTGCTTTGAGCACATCTCAGA
The DNA here is from genome assembly GCF_036898095.1 of Palaemon carinicauda. Lineage (NCBI taxonomy): Eukaryota > Metazoa > Arthropoda > Malacostraca > Decapoda > Palaemonidae > Palaemon > Palaemon carinicauda. The sequence goes on along the minus strand of NC_090742.1, from coordinate 126,110,847 downwards.
ACAGTGATGGCATCTCTTCTGCAAGCTTATGGCAGAAATTGGCTAGCTACATCCTACGCTTGGAGCTCTGAGACAACATGTCCTAGCCAGAATGTTTGGACAGGTCAGCATTGCTCTGCAGGATCCTCACTTGGATACCCTGCAGAATATCTATCACAAGGAGTCCGATTGGCAGCTGAAACCAACCATGGCATATGGTCATCCAGCTCCAAAGGCTATCATCCAGATGATCCAGATCGTTAGCTGCAAATGTAAAACACTGTTCTTTTGCAAGTTCTTGCAGAAAAATGAACTTATCCTCCACCGATCTTTGCGTGATATGATTAGAACACACAGAGCCTGTATGAAACTGATAATGACGATGGTGATGACATTTAAAGACTCACTGATTACATATTAAGCCAATTTTTGTCAAAAGGAGCATGTTGCTTCTTAATGGACAATAACTTCATATCTGATCACTGGTAAAACAATAAATAAAACCAAATATTTCAGCTAAATACGTTTGTGGTTGAGTCTAGATTACTCAGTTGGATACCATTGGATTCCTCGGCCCTGAAAAGGGTGGTTTAACTGTAATAATCATATATACTTGGTGTTTAGAAACTGAGATATTAACGATAAACTTTTTACGACACCCGTTTTGTAAAATGTGAGATGGTGGCCATATAAATATAATGGAAAACGAAAAAGAAAATCTGATTACTTATACATTAGTTTAAAAAAATTTAATTTTACCAAATTTTCAAGGAAGAGAAATTACATGATATACCTGACTAGTAAGGAAAATTCATCAATTCCTTTCAAATTTTGCTAAGAAAAACAACACCAAAACTTTCACAATACATGAGATTATAATAGAAACTTATGTGTATTAAACGGATGTAAAAACATTCTTAACAGGAAAAAAGTAACTACTTAGTAAGTAATACATGAATTACTCTATACTTATATTATGGTTGGCATTAAGATTATTACGCCACATGAGGCACGTAATTTCAAACTCAAACAGTTGAGAGTGGGTTGGTGTTTTCTTAGCATCATTTTTAAATATTTAAGTAATAAATCATAAAGCATTGCTATTGATGGGCCCCGTAGTGAGTATAGAAATATGATATCTGGTGTTCCTCAGGTAGTGTTCTTGGCCGATTACTTTTCATACTATATACACAGGGCATGTGGTTTGGCCTAGAAAACAAGCTTGTTGCATCCTCAGGTGATGCTGCACTTTTTGCATCAATTTCATCTTTGAATGTATACCTGGATTTGCTGAATCCATTAATAGAGATCTAGCTAAAATTAGTACATGGTGTAGATTATAGGATGTGAAGTTGAATCCTAACAAAACTCGAAGCATGGTTTTAAGTAGGTCGAGGACAGTGGCTCCTCAACAACCGGATTTCTGCATTGATGATGTTTCTTTAACTCTGTGTGACTCTTTTAAAAATTTAGGTGTGATTCTTGATGCCAAATCTAGTTTTGGGATAGATATTCGGAATGTCTCTTCTTTAATTGCCAAAAAAAAATGGTTTATTGAGAAAGTCTTTTAAGGTTTTCGGTGATCAACCTATTCTGCAGAAGTGTTTTAATTCTTCTGTTCTACCTTGTTTGGAGTACTGTTCTCTTGTCTGGTCTTCAGCTGTTGAATCTTATCTTAAATTGGTTGGACAGGAACCTAATCTATCGAATCTCTTATTTATGATTCAGATATTAATTTCTGCCACAATCATTCAGTTAGTTCTCTATAACTGTTCCATAGGATTTTTCATAATTCTTTCATAATTCTGACTATCCTTTGCATTTAGATCTTCCCAGACAGTAACATCTTTTTCACAATACTAAGTATTAAGTTAATTCTAACAGTCAGGCCTTCTCCATTATGAGGCGCAATTCTATTTAATATTCTAGAAGTTTTATTCCAGCTATGACCAAGTTATGGAATGATCTTCCTATTTCAATCGGTGGAAGGTCAAAAGTTCAAACTTGCAGCGAATATTTTTATGTTGAATAGGCTGAGATAACTCTCGTTTTACATTCTATATATGAAAGATATATTTTAATGTAGTTAATGTCCTTAAAGTGTGTTATTTTGATTGTC
>NC_090742.1:126096249-126103749 GCF_036898095.1 Palaemon carinicauda | reverse complement strand
TTTCAAATCTTTCTGTTTTCAGCCTAGTTAATTTCAACATTTCACTTCTCTCAAATCATTCTGTTTTCAGTCTAGTCAATATCAGCATTCAGCTGCTCTGAAAACATTGTTTTTTTTTTCAGTCTCGTCAATATCAGCATTCAACTGCTTTCAAATAATTCTGTTTCCATCCTAGTCAATATCAGCATTCAACTGCTTTCAAATAATTCTGTTTCCATCCTAGTCAATATCAGCATTCAACTGCTCTCAAGTCATTATATTTTCAGTCTAGTCAATATCAGCATTATACTGCCCTCAAATCATTTTGCTTTCAGCTTAGTTAATCTCAACATTCAGCTGCTCTGGATTCATTCTTTTTCCAGCCTAATCAGTATCAGCATTATACTACTTTCAAATCATTCTGCTTTACTTTTAGTCAAAATAAGCATTTAATTGGTCTCAAATCATTCTGTTTTCCTCCTAGGCAATATCAGCATTCCAATGGTCCCAAATCATTCTTTCTCCAGCCTAGTCTATATCAGCATTCAACTTCTCTCAAATCATTTTGTTTTCACTTTAGTCAATATTAGCGTTCAACTGATCTGAAATCATTTTGTTTTCAATCTAGTCAATATCAGCATTCAAATGCTCTGAAATCATTGTCTTCTCTGTCTAGTCATTATCAGCATTCAACTGCTTTCAAGTCATTCTATTTTCATCCTAATCAATATCAGCCTTCAACTGCTCTCATGTCATTCAATTATCAGGCTAGTGAATATCAGCATTCAATGCTCTTAAATAATTTTGTTTTCAGTTTAGTCAATGTTATTATTCAACTGCTCTTGAAACATTCTCGTTTCAGCGTAGTCAGAATCCATTCAACTGCTCTTAAATCATTCTGTTCAGCCTAGAGAATATCAGCATTCAACTGCTCTCAAATCATTCAGGTTTCAGCATTGTCAATATTAACATTCAGCTGTTCTGAAATCCTTCTTTTTCCAGCCTAATCAATATGAGAATTCAACTACTCTCGAATCATTCTGCTCTCATTTTAGTCAATATCAGCATTTAACTGCTCTTAAATCATTCTGTTTTAAGTCGAGTCTATATCAGCATTCAACTTCTTCCAAATCTTTCTCTTCCCAGCCTATTTATCATCAGCATTCAACTACTCACAAATCATTCTGTTCTCATTTTAGTCATTATCAGCATTCAACTGCTCTTAAATCATTCTGTTTTCAGTCTAGTCAATATCAACATTCAACTGCTCTTAAATTATTGTTTTCAGCCTAGCCAATATAAACATTCAACTGCTCCTAAATTATTCTTTTTTTAGTCTACTTAATGTAAGCATTCAACTGCTCTTAAATCAATCTATTTTCAGTCTAGTCAATATCACCATTCAACAGCTATACAATCATTCTCCTTTCAGTCTAGTTAAAATTAGCATTCAACTACTCTTAAATCATTCTGTTTCCAGTCTAGTCAATATCAGCATTCAACTGCTCTCAAATTATTCTGATTTCAGCCAAGTCAATATCACTATTCTACTACTCTCTAACCATTTTGTATCCAGCCTATTCAATATCAACTTTCAACTGCTCTGAAAACATTGTGTTTTCAGTCTAATCAATATCAGAATTCAACTGCTCTCAAATCATTGTTATTTCTGCCTAGTCAATATCAGAGTTCAACTGCTCTTAAATCATTCTGTTTGCAGCGTAGTCAGTATCGGCATTCAATTGCTCTTAAATCGTTCTCTTTTTAGTCTAATCGTTATAAGCATTCAAGTGCTCTTAAATCACTCTGTTTTACTCTATCTAATAAGAAGATTCAACTGCTATCAAATCACTCTGTGTTAAACCTAGTAAAAATCAATTGTCAACTAATCTCAAATCAATTTGTTTTTATCTTGGTCAAATTCAGCATTTATATACTCTCAATCCATTCTGTTTGCTGCATAGTCAATTTTAGCATACAACATCTTTCAAATCATTCTGTTTTCAGCCTAGTTAATTTCAGCATTTCACTGGTCTCAAATCATTCTGTTTTCAACATAGTCAATATCAGCATTCTGCTGCTCTGAAATCATTGTGTTTTCAGTCTAGTCAATATCAGCATTCAACTGCTTTCAAATAATTCTGTTTTCATCCTAGTCAATATCAGCATTCAACTCCTCTCAAGTCAATTATATTTTCAGCCTACTCAATATCAGGATTCAACTGCCCTCAACTCATTCTGTTTTCAGCCTAGTCGATGTCAGCATTCAACTACTCTCAAATCATTCTGTTTTCAGTTCAGTCAACATCAGCATTCAACTGCTCTTAAATAATTTTGTTTTCAGTCTAGTCAATATCACCATTCAACTGCTCTCAAATAATATTTTTCCAGCCTAGTCAATATCAGCATTCAACTGCTCTCAAATCATTCAGTTTTCAGTCTAGTCAATATCAGCATTCAACTACTCTTAAATCAATCTGTTTTCAGCCTAGACAATTTTAGCATTCAACTGCTCTTCATTATTTATGCTCTCAGCCTAGTCAATATCAACATTCAACTGCTCTAAATTTTTTATGCATTCAACCTAGTCAATATCAACATGCAACTGCTCTCATATATATTATTTTCAGTCTATTCAATATCACCATTCAATTGTCCTTATTCAAGGCTGTTTTCACCCTAATCAATATTAGCATTCAACTGCTCTCAAATAATTTTGTTTTCAGTCCAGTCAATATTAGCAGTCAACTGCTCTAAATCATTCTGTTTTCAGCCTAGTCAATATCAGTATTCAACTGCTTTCAAATCACCCTGTTTCCAGCGTAGTTAAAATCAGCATCCATCTGCTCCTAAATCCTTCGTTTTCCAGCCTAGTCAATTCCTTCATTCAACTGTTCTCAAATCAATATGTTTTCAGCCTAGTCGTTATCAACATTCATCTGCTCTTAATTCATTAAGTTTTCAGCCGAGTCAATATCAGTGAAAATCTGCATTCAACTGCTCTAAAATCATTCTGTTTTTAGTCTAGTTATTATCAGCATTCATGTGCTCTCATATCAATCTGTTTTCAGACTAGTCAATATCACCAATCAACTGCTCTTAAATCATTTTGTTTTAAGCCTAGTCATTATCAGCATTTTGCTGCTCTCAAATCATTCTGTTTTCTTCCTAGTCAATATCAGTATTTAACTGCTCTCAAATACTTCTGTTTTCAGCCTTGTCAATATCAGCATTCAACTGCTGTCAAATCATTCTGTCCTTAGCCTTTACAATATCAGCATTCAACTGCTTTTAAATCATTCTGTTTTCATCCTAGTCATTATCAGCATTCAGTTGCTCTCAAATCATTACGTTTTCAGTCTAATCAATATCGTCATTCAACTGTTCTCAAATAATTATGTTTTTGGTCTAGTAAATATTAGTATTCAACTGCTCACGAATCACTTAATTTTAAGGCTAGCATTCAACTTCTCTTAATAATTTTTCTTTCATTTTAATCAATACCAGCATTCAACTGCTCTCAAATCATTCTGTTTTCATCCTAGGCAATATCAGCATTCGTCTGCTCTCAAATCATTCTGTTTTTAATCTAGTCTCAATCAGCGTTCAACTGCTCTCGAATCATTCTTTCCCCAAGCTAGTCAATATCAACATTGAACTGCTCTGAAATCATTTTGTTATCAGCCTAGTCAATATCAGCACTCAACTGCTCTCAAATCATTTTTTTTTTCATCCTAGTCATCATAGCATTCAGTTGCTCACAAATCATTATGTTTTCATTCTAGTCAATATCATCATTCAATTGGTCTGAAATCATTCTGCTTTCATTTTGGTCAATATTAGCTTTCAATTGCTCCTAAATCATTCTTTTTTATCCTAGTCAATATCAGCATTCAACTGCTCTCACATCATTCAGTTTTCAGTTTAGTCAAAATCAGCATATAACTCCTCTCAAAGCATTTTGCTTTCAGCCTTGTCAATATTATCATTCAACTGCTTTCAGAGCATTCTGTTTTCATCCTAGTCAATATTAGTATTCAAATTCCCTTAAATCATTCATTTTTTTTTCAGCCTCGTCAATATCAGCATTCAATTGCTCTTAAATCATTCTTTTTTTTAGCCTAGTCAATTCCACCATTCAACTGCTCTTAATTCTTTATGTTTTTAGCCTAGTCAATATCCACCTTCAACTGCTCTCAAATCATTTTATTTTCAGTCCAGTCAATATCAGCATTCAACTGTTCTCAAATCATTCTGTTTTCAACCTAGTCAATATGAGCATTCAACTGCTCTTAAATAATTCTGTTTTCAATCAAGTCAATATTACCATTCAACTGCTCTCAAATAATTCTGTTTTCAGCCTTGTCAATATCAGCATTCAATTGTTTTCAAATCATTCTGTTTCCAGCTTAGTGAATATCAGCATTCAACTGCTCCTAAATCATTCGTTTTTCCGCCTAGTCAATTCCTGCATTCAACTGTTCTCAAATCAATCTCTTTTCAGTCTAATTAATATCAGAATTCATCTGCTCTCAGTTCATTAGGATTTCAGCCAACTGAATATCAGCATTCAACTGCTCTTAAATCATTCTGTTTTCAGTGTAGTCAAAATCAGCATTCAACTGATCTCAAATTGTTCTGTTCTAAGTCTAGTTAATATCAGCATTCATCTGCTCTCATATCATTTTTTTTAAGCCTAGTCAATATCACCATTCAAATGCTCCCAAATCATATTGTTTTCAGCCTATTCACTATCAACATTCAACTTCTCTGAAATAATTCTGTTTTCAGCCTAGTCATTACCAGCATTCAGTTTCTCTTCAATCATTCTGTTTTCATTCTAGTCAATGTCAGTTTTTAACTGTTCTCAAATCCTTTTGTTTTCTGCCTGGTCAATATCAGCATTCAACTGCTCTCAAATCATTCTATTTTTAGCCTTTTCAATATCAGCATTCAACTGCTCTCCAATCATTTTGTTTTATTCCTAGTCATTATAATCATTCAGTTGCTCTCAAATCATTACATTATCATCATCCAGCTGCTCTCAAATCCTTCTGTTTTTAGTCTAATTAATATTAGCATTCAACTGCTCTCAAATCTCTTCAATTTAAGCCTAGTGAAAATCAGCGTTCAACTGGTCTCAAATCATCCTATTTCAGCCTAGTCAATATCAGCATTCGACTGCTCCTAAATAATTTAGTTTTCAGCCTAGTCAGTATTAGCATTCAGTTGCTCTCAAAACATTCTGTTTTCAGCCTAGTCAATAATTACATTCAACTGCTCTCAAATTGTTCTGTTTTACACCTAGTCAATATCAGCATTCAACTGCTCTCAAATCATTCTGTTTTCAATCTAGTTAATATCAGCATTTAGCTGCTCTCAAATCATTCTGTTTTCAGCCTAGTCAATATCAGCATTTAACTGTTCTGAAATCATTCTGTTTTCAGCCTATTTAATATAAGCATTCAACTGCTCTGAAATCCTTCTGTTTTTCTCCTAGTCAATATTAGCATTCAACTGTTCTCAAATTTTTCTATTTCAGCCTAGTCAATATCAACATTCGACTGCTCTTAAATAATTTTAGTTTCAGCCTAGTCAATATTAGCATTCAATTGCTCTTAAATCATTCTGTTTTCAGTCTAGTCAATATCAGCAATCAACTGCTCTCAAATAATTTTATTTAAGCCTAGTCAATATCAAAACTCGACTGCTCTCAAATAATTTTGTTTTCAGCTTAGTCAACATTAGCATTCAATTGCCCTTAAATCATTCTGTTTTCAGTGTAGTCAATATCAGCATTCAACTGCTCTTAAATTAGAGAAGGGAAAAGGAGGGAGTGCAGCTTGTCATTTAAATAAATAAAAGAAATTTAAGAACACTCCCTGATAACTATAACATAAAAAAAGTTTCACAAGCAAACATTCAGTTATTCCAACAGTCTTACTATTCATACTAACTACTCTCTCTCTCTCTCTCTCTCTCTCTCTCTCTCTCTCTCTCTCTCTCTCTCTCTCTCTCTCTCTCTCTCTCTCTCTCTTTCTCTTTCTCTTGTACCCCAAAGGATTTGGCAATATAAAACATTGTTAAAAAACAAAATTAATCAATATTCCACAACGCTACTAATTTACCTGTATAATTCTACTGAATATATACGATGAAAATATTCCAGTGCTACTTTTAATTAATTCCAACTTGGTGCGAACTTATTCATAATGAATATCTACTTAAAGATTAAATTAATTGTACTTCCATAGTGGGTTAAGTTTAAGAGAGGAAGCCTGATATCTTGTGTCAGGAGAACAATGCTAACAAACAAATTAATTAAGAAATATAACTCTGAATGAATGAATTGAATAGTTAATCAGAAAAGTAATTCGGAAGATAAGGAAACTGGTGTTCAATTCGAAGTACCGATTTCAATATTTTAGAGGCCAAATATTCAGAAGAAAGCATGAACATACGATGACCATAAATACACAAATACGGCTTTCCCCTATTTTGCCCCAAAAAAAAAAAAAATACATGCATGCGTGTATGTATACTTTTAAGCTAAATGGATATATACACGGGACGATTAAACATGCTTTTATATTTGACCAAAATCAATTAAAATCATATATCCTGTTCAGATTTCAGCATCACATCAACTCAAAGAGCTAGAAAGTTTTAGAGAACTCCTAAGAATAAAGCAAATACAACAGCAATATAAATATTTGGGAAAAGATAATAATGATTTTATAAAGCTGATTATGGAATTATATACTTCTCTTACTAGAAGGAAAGATGATAATATCAAATATATCATAATTTCCTTTTGTCTTTTTATTAGTCTTTTAGTCTTTAAAAACATTGCTCTCATTATTCACATCGTTTCTCTCAGGGTATTATCCCTTTTTCATCAAGGTTGATAAAAAACTTATTATAGTTAGACATCGTAAACAGGAGCCGGGCGAAATGAAGTTTAAAATTACTTGCCAATGTGGAAAGACAGAGTTATATACCGCCTTCAGTCTTCAAACTTTTGGGAAGATGAATTTATTCCTCGGGACGTTGGACTTTTCTCAGTACTTGTTGACTTAGCACTCTTCTGTCAAAGTTTAATCCCTTTCATTTCACAACTCTTTCTGCCCCTTTCTGTCCCTCTTTTAAGATTTTTGTTTTCTTTCTTTTCCCAATGGCGCTCCCCTTAGCGGCGTTCTTAACGTATTTGAAAAGTACTGAACATTTTTTTTTAATGTACATACCTACCTGGGGTATCAATTAATCTTTGCACTACGTCCAAGGTTATTTTCACTTAGGTAGTTACCTTTTTGATTTATACAAACACACACACACACACACACACACACACACATATATATATATATATATATATATATATATATATATATATATATATATATATATATAAACATATATATATATATATATATATATATATATATATATATATATATATATATATATATACATATATATATATATATATATATATATATATATATATATATATATATATAT
>NC_090742.1:126083749-126091249 GCF_036898095.1 Palaemon carinicauda | reverse complement strand
CATTAAGAATGATCTTTTTCCTACTATCTTTCAATTTGTTTCAAGAATATCATCGTATTCTATGCCTAAGTGAAGGTCAAAATTTTTGTAGTCCTCGTGGGGGAAAATAAAAATCCACCAAAAGTCAATTAAAGAAAATTATTATAAAATCCAGAATCATTGGCAGAGTTATCTCTCTCAGGGCCTCACTCCTGAAAACTTTTCTCTTGAAGTAATTTTTTTTTTTTTTTTGGGGGGGGGGAAATTTAACACTTTTGGCATATTTAGCTGCCGTCTACGACACTTCATGCATCATTCAGTATAATCACAATATAGAAATTGCAAATATATAAATGAGTAGGCAAAGAAATACGATGAACATGGTCATGTCTATGGATATCATTGAGAATAAGAAAACTGATAATCTAGTCCTCAGAAAATCTTGGAAAATGGTGGTGTTACTGTATATAGGATACTAAAATATATCTCCTGGAAATCATGAAGAAAAAGTAAATAAAGAGGTACCCAGGTCAAAAAAGGGGTTACGTACCGGATCTAACTTGTTTCTGTAAAAACATACAAGGGACTAGTTGTCATGGGTGGATAGAATAATATAGAAAAGAATGTTAAAACATGTGAATTTTCTACTCTTAGGAAGCAGAGAGAGGAGGTCCCGCTAGTGTTTACTGGAAACTTTCACCGCCGCTGTTTGAGATCAAGATATTTATTAGATTTGCCTAGATCAGCAGACCTTGGGCATAACGATCGTCTGTTGTAGCAATTCGAGGAGCCATCGCTATAGAGGAACCCATGGGACAAGAAAAGCTTGTCGCCGAAGAATATCCATTAACGGAAGGTAAACACATGACTCACTTCAATGATAGCGCCATATGGATCATGATTACACCAGCAGAGCGTTCGGGAAGATGCGATCGAAAGAGGCGTGGTTTTAAGGAAAACCAATGATGATGAAGAAAGGAGAAAATTTCCTTATATGGAATTGTCCATATTTAGCCCCTCCCAGAACAGGGGTATATAAACTTCAAAGAGAACGAGAGAGAGGGAGTACGAAAAAGAGTACGAAAAGGAGAACGAGAGAGCGAGAGGACGAGGGAGAGAACGAGAGAAAACAAGCACAGGGAAAGAGAGAGAACGTAAGGACCAGAATGCAGACATGACCAGCCTTACGACAACTTGTCTGAGATGTCAGAACGAGTTGACCCCTGTTGTTATTACCAACCACGAAATGCCCAGACCTGAAGTATCTACGTTCCTGATTCGTGAAGATCTGCTGTGAAGAGTATCATCGTTTCTTTTAAGTATTATTTGTCTGCTTTCTTGACTGTTCCCCTATTTGGTGAAGTGTAGTTTAATCAGATGATTTTTTTTTGTTTGTTCAATTTTGTGCTCCCCAAGTACTCAATCAAGAAACATTGACCTTTGACTAGTTGTAAATAAAATTATGTTCGCTTTTGCGAGTTTTTTTTCTATATTCCCTTTTTCAATTTGCGTGATGGTCGATTTATCCTAATTTAATTAATCAATTCAAAAGAACCTGGTTCGATCCCCAAGAGGATCGTAACACTAGTTTAGTAATAAAACAAATCTCAATTGAAAATCCTTTTTGAGACATGAAATATAAGCGTTTTCCTGCGCAAAAAATAAATGAATCTCAATTTCCAAAATTTCAAGCAGAGTACATGAGTCGCACTGCACAAATATATATATATATATTTTTGGGCTCAAGCCATGTCGTCCTGATGGAAGTTCCTATAGGGTAGCTTCCTAGGGTATATTACAACTACGGCGATATTCCCAGAGAATTTACCTTAAGGTACCAGAATTCTAACTCCTGGAGCGAGTATCCCTTGTGAAAGGGATATCGCGACATATCAGAGGACGTATTCTAGACACGTCACATGGCAATCTACATCCTGGACAGAGATTTCGTCTCGTAGGAGGTGATTGACGAGATACGAATTCGGGAAAGAAAAAGGGGGAGCCGCTCCCAAGGCTTCCCTATCCCCCGATTCGTATGCGTGCCTGGCGCCAATCCTGGCGCCATCTGTATTTCCTTTTTGCATAGCTTAACAACTCGGTGTTTTTTCCTGTTTTTCTCGCAAATCTTGGATTTATTCGACTTTTCATGGCTTCTTCATCTTCGTCGGCCTCTGATAAGTTGAGTATAGTGTCTGTTATGTATAAATGTAGGCTCTTGGTAAAATTTTGAGTGATTAATGGGATTAATCTTTGATACAAGAGCCGTAGCCTACCAGAGGCGTCTTGGACGCTGTCGCTCGCTAGGTATAAGTTAGTTAATCAGAGCGACATTCCTGGTTGTTTTGCTTTAATAAATTTTAGCTATTTAGCATTACATAGGATTTCCTTTCGTGCTTAGTATTATTTGGCGAAGTATTCGCCATTCTGGCCTACGCTAGGCCATGTAGCCTAGTCGTTTGGTCCTGGTACTTCATGCATGATTATGGTTTTTCCGAGTGTAATTAAAATTTTATTGAAGCTTTAGGCTATATTTTATACATTTTAGACTGTGTGGAATATTTCCAAGATACTATACGAGTGAGTTTCGGTGAATTAGGTAATCGATTCTCTTGGTGCCTAGGCTAGTTGCTTATGGAGCCTTAGTATACTTTATCATACTCCCCGGTTGCTTTCTTTTCTTCGGAGAAGGTATGCAATCCCTTTCCCTCTGTTTAAGCCTTGGGCTTATCCCTAAGTGTTTTTTTCCGAAATTTATTTTCGATAAAACTATACTAGGGTGTTACTCTACCTTCCTGTTCCTGTAGTTATGGTTCAAGAGGGACAGAACAACAGAGTTTTTAGTCTGAGTCTGTGTTGTCTGGCTTGGGGCTGAGTCCCCCTCGCTGACCTAACACATACAAAGGGAGCTTAGCTCCCTTAGGTCGCTACCGAAGGTTTCTGTGGATATGATTCCTTCTTTTGTGATCTACCAGACTAGTCCTGTTGCTGTTCTCGCGGGAAGATAAGTTCTTCCCTTGGGAGTAGCAACGCCTCCCTTGCTTTGGTGCTCTGGAAGCTGGCAAGTATTGCTGGCCTTTCCCCTTAGATCTCCCTTAGGCTAAGATAAGTTTCTTAGCTGCGGGTGATCTATCACTAAAGCAAGGTTGGCAGGACCCTCTTGTCCCTTCCCCCTCTTTCTTCATACTGTACTGTACGTCGTTCTACATCTGGACCTAGTATAGGTTAGGATGTGGAATTGACTCAGCCCCTTGCCGGCCGGTAGAGCTGGCCGGCAGGGGTCTTACTGTACTGTACGTCGTTCTACTTCTGGACCTAGTATAGGTTAGGATGTGGAATTGACTCAGACCCTTGCCGGCCGGCAGAGCTGCTGGCCGGCAAGGGTCTTATGTTTTCGAGTGCTGCCCGGACCTCTCTTGGTCCCTCATCCATGCCTGCCGGCACAGCCGGACGGCATTGGTCAAGGAAGCCTGAATTAGTTTCTCCCCTTCCTTATATGCACTCTTTCGGTTGCCGGGCTTAGAGGTTGTGTACACTCTTATCCCGGCATCCATTCTATTTTTCTTTTTCTCTTCTAGTGCTGTACCTGTCCCGGCTGCCGCCCTATGAGGCCGGCAGCCGGGCAGGTGTAGTCCTCTGGTTCTTTTGCTGCCAGCTGGCATCGGTCTTGTACCTTTGCCGGCCGGCTTATGTCAGCCCTTGTCTGCCGGTCACCAAGAGTGTGGCCGGCAGCTGGGTACTACCTTGTGTAGTTGCTGGCCGGCAGCCATTGCCGGCCAACACTGGCTGTTACCGGCCGGCAGTTGCTGCCGACCGGCACAGGCATTTGAACCAGAGTGCTGCCGCCCTATAGCTGTTAAGTAGTATACTTTAAAGCTAGTTGTGGTGTGTGCCGGCCGGCAAAGGCAGGCCGGCACACATCCCCTTATACTGTCCTAGTATTCTTCAGTATAACATATACAGTAAGAAGAAAACTATGGTAAGGGTTTTGGTACAGCACTGTGTCTTCTAACACTATTGTTTTTTCTTGCACATCCCTTTGCTGTTGCCCTACAGATAGGAAGCTGAGTTCTTCCCTGTCTATTATCCAGGATTTTAAAATCATTGCTTAGGTGTGAGCTCCACCTGTTTCCTCTGGAAACCTTGCATTGGTTACTCTAGAAGAGATAAACCATTTTGATTTTATTATCTGGAAGGGTGCAACAATAGGTTGTGAGGGAAACACAAGTGTGTGTCTTTCCTTTCTGAATTGTTATGCTATACTATGCATATCCAGTGATACATAGTTCACTTGATACTCATGGAAATTTCTTCTCTTTACAGAAGGACACTCCGAAGTGGGGAAGTGCTTTCTGCAATGTCAGCAGCAAGAATCTCTGCGGACATGAGTTTTGTAGGAGACACGCAGCATACGCTGTCTCCAAGGATGATCTCCGGTATTGGGACCCTCAGGTATGTACTGTGTGCACTAACCTGATTACTGAGACATTTAAATAGCTAGGAAGAAGCTTCGTACCTGGGTAAGGGGCTTCCAAAAGAACACTTCTGGCCCTTATCTTCCAAGTGAGAAGATGAGGGCGTATCCTTTCCCTAAGGCATCAGCTGATGCAGTGATTCCCCAGCCTCAAGAGGAGATCCCCTAAGTTCAGATCCAGGTGGATGCTGAAGTCGCGGTCGCGATGCAAGACATCCAGCTAGATGACAGGATGTCTGATGTGGACGGGTGTCAGGAGGAAGACCTCCTGGCAGAAGCCCAGGATGAAGTTCAAGCCCCTCTATATTGGCCGGTCTCCCAGTAGAGCTGGGACAGGCCCTCTCTTCTATTGTTGGAATGATCCAACAAATGCAGAAGGAGAATCAGGAGAAGGCGGCTGCAATGGAACTGCGAATGCAGTGCCTTGCAGAATCACATGGGCCCCAGAAAAAGCTCAATGTGAAAGACCTTCCCTTGTGCTCAGATGCTAACCCATGGAGGTATGCTGAGCACATGCCGATGACGACTGGAAAGATCGTCATCTCGGATAAGCTGGGCTCAGTTCCCCTGGAGGTGGAATTCTGGCCCAGCAAGGCATCATATCCGGACTGTTATGTCCGGCTGAGGAAGGAACCAGCTTCAAAGGAGGAGACAGAGCCGAAGGAGGTCATAGTGATGGACCATGCTAAGGCTCAAGCTCTACTTTCATCCTCGATGAAAGAGAGGGGCTTCTCTAACTCAAAGGTAGCCGCATTGAATAGGAAGCTTCCTTCCTTTGTGTCCTCGCCTACTAGAGCCTTCCCCTTTTTACAGAAAAGGTTTCTGGCTGTACTAAAAGCAATCGAGGCCAGCAAGTCTTGCCCCTCCCTAGAGGAGTGTAAACCCTTGTCGCTGGCCCTGCCTATGGACCACAAAGACTGGAAGGACGTCCATCTTACGTTCTATGTGGGAAAGTTAGAGGCTGATATTGCCGGACGTCAGTTCGGCAAGGACCTCCCTAAGCTGTCTGACTTTCTTTTGCGAAGTGAGTTCGATACAAAAGAAAGACTGACTGCCTCAATGTCTCTTCAGACTACTCTCGAGACGATGGCAAGTGACCCCAAGGTCCATGAAATGTTCATGGTAGTGGCCAAGCCTCATCTGGCCACAGTGACGAAGGACCTTTATGGCTTCGTCAAGGCAAGGAGAGCTTGTAGGGAGTTCATGTTTACCTCGGCTACGGTGAGGTACGAGCCAAAGAAACTAATCTCCTCCTACATTTGGGGAAAAGACCTTTTCCCTACCGACTTGGTCAAAGAAGTTGTTGATAAGACCGCCTTGGAGAATAGAAACCTTCTCCAGAAGTGGGGCCTGGCTATCAAAAGAAAGTCTTCCCCGGATGAAGGTCCTCAACCAAAGAGGAAGACTATGAGGACTAGGCTATCGTCTCGGCCAGCCAAGCCTCTTAGAAAGCAACAGCAACTGCAATTACCATTGCCCCCAGTGCCCCAGATGGTGGCACAAACCCCGACAACCTTTCAGTGGGTACCCCAGGCCGTGTCGACACAGTCCACGGCATTCACCCCAGCGTTCGAAGGGCAGGCTACTTCCTTTCGAGCAAAGCCTAGAGGAGCAGCCAGAGGCTCGTCTAGACGCCCCTCAAGGGGAAGGGGATTCAGGGGTGGTCGTGGTCAGGAAGGCAAGACCTCAGGACGGCAGTTCAAGTGAGGTGATACCGGTAGGAGGGAGACTTCAGAAATTTCGGGATCGGTGGACCTTCGATCCCTGGGCCCACAGCCTACTCAAGAATGGACTGGGCGGGAGCTGGTACAGCACTCCACCCCGTGCCTTCGGTTTTTCCAACACTCCACCCCCGTTATGGAGAAGTACGTTCAAGAACTGTTGGAGAAAAAAGGTGATCCGAAGGGTGAAGCCCATCAATTTCTAAGGGAGGCTGTTTTGTGTTCCCAAGAAAGACTCGGAAAAGCTCAGAGTCATTCTGGACTTGTCGCCACTCAACAAGTTCATAGTGAATTGCAAATTCAAAATGCTAACACTGCAACACATAAGGACCTTACTGCCCGAGAGGGCATATTCCGTCTCTATAGACTTGTTAGACGCCTATTGGCACATTCCAATTAGCCATCGACTCTCCCCCTACCTAGGTTCAGGCTACAACGAAGACTATACGCCTTCGGAGCCATGCCATTCGGGCTAAACATAGCCCCAAGGATTTTTACGAAGCTTGCGAGCGTAGCTCTCAAACAATTACGCCTAAAGGGAATTCAGGTAGTAGCCTACCTGGACGACTGGTTGGTGTGGGCAGCATCCGAGACAGAATGCTTGCAGGCTTCCAGTCAAGTGATCCAGTTCCTAGAGTACCTAGGCTTCAAGATCAACAGAAAAAGTCTCGACTTTCTCCATCTCAAAAGTTCCAGTGGCTGGGAATCCACTGGGACCTTTTGTCACACCGTTTCTCCACCCTGGCGAAGAAAAGGAAGGAGATAGCGGGTTCTGTCAAGAGACTTCAAGATTCCGAAAGGATATCAAGACACGAGCAGGAGAGAGTACTGCGCTCTCTCCAGTTTGCTTCGGTGACAGACCCAGTGCTAAGAGCACAGCTAAAGGATGTAATTGGAGTTTGGAGAAGTTATGCATCAAACGCGTGAAGAGATCTGAGAGACCAGCCGCTTCGGCTAAGTACTCTCTCAGGCCTTGGTCCCAAGCCAGACATCTAAAGAAGTCGGTTCTTCTTCAGCCACCTTCCCCGTCGGTGACGATTCACTCAGACCCCTCGAAGGAGGGATGGGAAGGTCACTCTCATCGGAAAAAAGTCCAGGGGACTTGGTCCAGGCTATTCAAGACCTTTCACATAAAACTTTCTAGAAGCTAGGGCAGTGCTCCTTACCTTAAAGAAAGTCTCCCCGCGTCACTCGATCCACATAAGGTGGTGATAGACAGCGAGGTAGTTGTGAGATACTTGAATCGACAAGGATCGAGGTCACCACCTCTCAACCAGGTGATGTTGGCCGTCTTCCGATTGGCGGAAAAGAAGAAGTGGTACCTGTCGG
>NC_090742.1:126078369-126083249 GCF_036898095.1 Palaemon carinicauda | reverse complement strand
TGTGTGTGTGTGTAGAAATCACAAAAGCACACACGTGATGAATATAAAATGTATTATAGTGGCTATAATACATTTTATATTCATCACGTGTCCAAGGAAAAATGAAAAGACTTGATTGGAGTTAGTACTTTCATCCACTCAGGACATTATCAAATTCAACAATGAGAATACATATGGTGGTGGTGGTAGTGTATTACAGCCAACTCTTCATGTTGGCACGGGCCTTTCCCTTGGTTGGCCCGTAGGTAACAGAATACATATACAAAGACACCGTATTTATACAGGAGAAGGGGATCCAACAGCTGTCAGTTTCTTAATAATTCCGGAGAAGTCAGATTTTAGATAAAAGGGTAATACTGGATTAACGGAAAACAAACCTGGACTTAGATTCAAATTTCTACCCTAAGTACAGGAGATTAAAAATGATTCAACAATATTCCTTTGGAAATAGTCATTTACATGGATTACTTTTTCCGCCTTTGACCAACCAATTCTGTGACTTGACTCTAACCAGGGGGAGGCCAAGGCATTATTAAGAGAACCCCTTGAGACGGCCACCTGATGCTGTTTTAATCTGACTGGGATACTTTTGGATGTTTGGCTGACATAAAATAGGTCACACTCTGAACAAGGAATGCTATATATTACATTATTATCATTTCCAGAACTATTCTTAATTAACATGTTTTTTAATGTACAATTATATTCAAACACTATATCAATGTCTAGTTTTTTTCAAAAGTGGTATAACATCTAAAAACAAACATGAAATGGCAAACAAAGCATATTATTAATTGTTTCCTTCCTCTCTAATTGGACACTATAAAATGTTTTCTTAGCCTTATCCATACATTTTTCTAAGAAATATTTGGGATAGTAAAGATCTTTTGCATTTTTTTTCTATTTTAGTGAACTCGTCCTCAATGTAATCTGGGCTACAAATTCTAAATGCCCTAAGGTACACGGAGGAAAAAACTGAATGTTTTATATTTTTAGAGTGACCAGAGTAAAAATGTACATATGAAAAATTATTTGTAGGGTTTCTATATATGGAAAACTTAAATTTATCTGTTTTTCTAACTATTAAAACGTCTGGAAATGGGATACGGTTATTTTCTTCATTTCCTATAGTAAATTTTACAGGTGATACTAATGAATTAATGATTGAAATAAAACCCTCAAGATTAAAATTTTCTTCTAAAATACCTAGAACATCATCAACATATCGATACCAAATAATTTGGGAAGACCACACTGAAGGAATTAATCTAGATTAATAAAACTCCATATATATGTTGGATAAAAGCGGGGACAAAGGATTACCCATTGCCATTCCAAAAACTCGTTCATAATAATCTCTATTAAAACCAAATTTACACTTTTTAATGCACAAGCAAATGAGTTCAATAATAGTATGGGATAATAAAGGTAAATCATAAGCATCTAAAATACTCGACAGGAAATCCAATAAGTAACCAACCGGCACTTTGGTAAACAATGAAGTTACATCAAAACTTACTAATCTATGTCTAGACGTAAGGTTAACTTTTTGTAATTTTTCGCAAAGATCAACAAAATTTTTTATATGAGAGGTTGAAATAGATCCTAAGATCGGGAAAAGTAATTTGACTAAATATTTGGTGGAATTTATAGTTAACAGAACCTGTACCACTGATAATTGGTCTGATTGGATATCCTGTTTTATGGGTTTTAATTAAACCATATAAATAAGGCAGAGACGGACCAGTAGAGATAAAGGCATTAATTAAGGATTTTTCTTGTTTTAAGATAGATTTTAAGTTTTTATTAAAATCTTTGATGACATCGTCTAAGGGATTAACTCTTAATTTTCCACTTATATAAAATTAAGAGTTAATCCCTTAGACGATGTCATCAAAGATTTTAATAAAAACTTAAAATATATCTTAAAACAAGAAAAATCCTTAATTAATGCCTTTATCTATACTGGTCCGTGTCTTGGGGTAACGTTATCTTGCTTGAGGCTATACTCGGGCACAATATTCTATCTTATTCCTCTTCCTCTTGTTTTTATTTCAAGTTTTTAGTTTATATAAGAAAAATCTAATTTAATGGTGTTACTGTTTTTGGAATATTTCATCTTGATTATTCATTACTTTTCTTGTAAAAATGTACACATGAAAAATTATTTGTAGGCTTTCTATATATGAAAAACTTAAATTTATCTGTTTCTCTAACTATTAAAACGTCTAAAAATGGGATACGGTTACTTTCTTCATTTAAATTTTCCATATATAGAAAGCCTACAAATAATTTTTCATATGTACATTTTTACTCCGGTCACTCTAAAAATATAAAGCATTCAGTTTTTTCCTCCATGTACCTTAGGGCATTGAGATTTTGTAGCCCAGATTGCATTGAGGAGGAGTTCACTAAAATAGAAAAAATTGCAACAGATCTTTGTTATCCCAAATATTTCTTAGAAAAATGTATGAAGGCTAAGAAAACATTTTATAGTCTCCAATTAGAGAGAGAGGAAACAATTAATAATATGCTTTGTTTGCCATTTCATGTTTGTTTTTTTAGATGTTATACCCCTTTTGAAAAAACTAGACATTGCTGTAGTGTTTAAATATAATTGTACATTAAAAAACATGTTAATTAAGAATAGTTCTGGAAATGATAATAATGTAATATATAGCATTCCTTGTTCAGAGTATAACCTATTTTATGTTGGTCAAACATCAAAAGGTATACCAGTCAGATTAAAACAGCACCAGGTGGCCGTCTCCAGGGGTTCTCTTAATAATGCCTTGGTCTCCCCCTGGTTAGAGTCAAGTCACAGAATTGGTTGGTCAAAGGCGGAAAAAGTAATCCATGTAAATGACTATTTCCAAAGGAATATTGTTGAATCATTTTTAATCTCCTGTACTCAGGGTAGAAATTTGAATCTAAGCCCAGGTCTGTTTTCCGTTAATCCAGTATTATCCTTTTACCTAAATCTGACTTCTCCGGAATTATTAAGAATCTGACAGCTGTTGGATCCCCTTCTCCTTTATAAATACGATGTCTTTGTATATGTATTCTGATTGCTGAGTTTCATAATGTCCTGAGTGGATGAAAGTACTAACTCCAATCAAGTCTTTTTCATTTTTCCTTTCGTGGCTATAATACATACATATATATATATATATATATATATATATATATATATATATATATATATATATATATATATATATATATATCCCTTGATAGCTCTGTCGGTAGGGTCCCTCCCAGCATGGTTTCCAGCCGTACAGGTGGTGGTTCGAATCCCCACCCGGCCAGAAGCTGTTACCATAAAATGAATTCCAAGTGGATATATATTCCCAAGATAGAATTCGGTATTAAATGCCATTCGTGGGTGATATTTACATTAATTAAAAATCACGTGTGCTTGTGAAATATGTTCATCTATATATATATATATATATATATATATATATATATATATATATATATATATATATATATATATATATATATAGATATATCTATATATATATATATATATATATATATATATATATATATATATATATATATATATATATATATATATACATATATATAGATAGATATATATATATATATATATATATATATATATATATATATATATATATATATATATATATATATATATCTATATATATATCCATATAAATATATATATATATATATATATATATATATATATATATATATATATATATATAAATATATATATACATATATATATATATATATATATATATATATATATATATATATATATATATATATATCTATATATATATATATATATGTATATATATATATATATATATATATATATATATATATATATCTATATATATATCTATATCTATATATATATATATATATATATATATATATATATATATATATATATATATACATATATATATATATATATATATATATATATATATATATATATATATATACGTGTGTGTGTGTTTGTAGCTGTAGTCCGTCTAGCATGTCATGAAACATCGAGTAGGTTTGCGGCGGTGCCAAACTTCCTCCAGACTTTTAATCTGATTCAAGCTAATCCCAGCATCTTTCCATTCCGGGTTTTTTAATACGGTCGTAAAATTTCCTTTTTAATCCCATGACCTGGATCTTTCCAGTCACACAAAAGCTGAATGGTTGTTGTGGATTAAGTTGACCTTGTATTTCGAAAACAGCTCATAAAATTGACTGCTTTGTTTATTTTAAAAACATTCATGTAAAAAAAAAAATTTTAGAGAGAGTTCGAGCACCATATAAAGTACGGGAGACAAGTAAACGTCCTTTAATACATATCACAGTATTTCTACAACTTTGAAGAGATCCATCTCAGATGAAAATAAAAATTTAACGTTCTGTACCCTAAGATCAATCTAGTTCAGTAAAATACTGGAATCTTTATGTACTAAATGTTTTCGAGCTTTATTACTCATAAAGCTCTAACTTTTATTCTTTATATAATTTGAATTCTGATTGAATTAGTTTTTATTTGAACATTATCAAATGTGTAGTCAGGTTCTTGAAGATATCTGTAGCCTGGCATCGTCATTCTCTCTCTCTCTCTCTCTCTCTCTCTCTCTCTCTCTCTCTCTCTCTCTCTCTCTCTCTCTCTCTCTCTCTTACCATATTTGTTGTAGAATTGATGAATGTGCCAAACATCAAATATTTCATAAAATAATACTTTTCTCCATTAAAACAATTTCTTTGATTTCAGGATAATGAAACGATAAAATTAATAGAAATTTTCTTTAAAAAAAGGCACTGTTTTAGTATAAAAATAAAATTGTCTTGGTTAACAGGAAGTAAATTCTCATATGAGGATG
>NC_090742.1:126065869-126073369 GCF_036898095.1 Palaemon carinicauda | reverse complement strand
AACTCGGCAGGGACGACCAACGGGTCGCCATACACCATTTCGGCTGCCAAGACGTCGAGGGCGTCTTTAGGAGTGGTCCTTAGTCCAAGGAGGACCCAGGGAAGCTGAGTAAACCAGTTGCAATCCTTGCAGCGGGACATCAAAGCTGCTTTGAGGGTGCGATGAAAACGTTCAACCATTCCATTGGCAGCGGGGTTGTAGGCCATTGTGTGATGTAGGGTGATGCCCAGGAGATTCGCTAATGACGTCCATAATTGAGAGGTGAAAGTGGTTCCCCTGTCAGAAGTAATATGCTCAGGGATACCGAATCTTGAAATCCATCCAGAGAGTAAGGCAGATGTACATGAGGCGGACGTTGCAGTTTCCATGGGAATGGCTTCAGGCCAATGAGTGGAGCGGTCGATGATGGTAAACAGGTAACGATGTCCTTGTGATGTGGGTAGGGGGCCTACAACGTCGACGTGAATGTGTGCGAAACGACGCTGAGGTTGAGGAAAGGTGCCCACTCCTGAATCCGTGTGTCGATGTACTTTGGAAGTTTGGCAAGAAGTACAGGCACGGACCCAATCCTTAGCATCCTTAGAAATGCCGTGCCAAATGAACTTTGCCTTCAGCAGCTGTGCAGTAGAACGGCACGAGGGATGTGAAAGGCTGTGGAGGAAATCAAACACCTGTCGGCGCATGGGAGCAGGAATCCAAGGTCGCGGTCTACCAGTACTGACGTCACAGAGGAGGGTGGTGTTGGAGTTTTCGAGGGGAAAATCCTCCCAACGGAGGGACGTGCAGGATGTCCTACAAGCTTGATACTCTGGATCCTGTCGTTGGACTTCAGCCAGGGCGTTGTAATCCAATCCCAGTTGAACGGCAGCCAACGTGTTTCTTGACAGGGCATCGGCAACGGGATTAATTTTCCCAGGGACGTATTGGAGGGTGCAATTGTATTCAGCCACGGCGGAGAGATGTCGGCGTTGACGGGCGGACCAGGCGTCAGACTGTCGAGTGAAGGCGTGCACCAGAGGCATGTGGTCTGTGCGAATGACAAAGGGCGTACCTTCTAAGAAATGGCGAAAGTGACGGACAGCCAGGTGCACCGCCAGCAATTCTCGATCGAAGGTAGAATAACCCGATTCTGCCTTGGACAGTTTTCTGCTGAAGAAGGCCAATGGGCGGGGCGAGCCTTTGACCACCTGCTCGAGTACTGCACCAATAGCGACGTCGCTGGCATCAGTGGAGAGAAGGAGAGGGGCGTGTGGGATAGGAAAAGTGAGAGCCGCAGCAGTTGATAGGGCCTTCTTTGCATTGCAGAAGGCCGCTTCTTGAAGGGGACCCCACTTCAAGTCCTTTGGCTTGCCCTTGAGGGAGGCTTAGAGGGGAGCAAGAGTGGCGGCAATGGCTGGCAGAAAGCGGTGATAATAGTTGATCATGCCCAAGAATTCCTGCAGAGCTTTGACGGTCGAGGGCATGGGGAAATTCTGAACGGCTGCCACCTTCTCAGGGAGGGGATGGACTCCTTCAGGAGTGATACGGTGCCCTAAGAACGACACTTCGTTGGCGCCAAAGGTACACTTGTCGTACCGGACTACAAGGCCGTTTTGTTGCAGGCGGTCGAGCACGATGCGCAGGTGACGGAGGTGTTCCTCTTTTGAGGAGGAGAACACAAGTATGTCGTCCACATAACATATACAGAAAGGGAGGTCCCCTAAGATGCCATCCATGAGACGTTGAAACGTTGCCCCAGCATTACGAAGGCCAAAACAGGAGTAATTGAAGGTGTATGTGCCAAACGGAGTGGTGATGGCGGTCTTGGGGATGTCTTCTGGGTTCATAGGCACCTGATAATACCCCTTCAGGAGGTCGAGCGTAGAGAAAACCTTTGCTTTGTGCAGGTAGGAGGTTACATCGGCAATGTTTGGGAGGGGGTAGTGATCCGGTTCTGTTTGCATGTTCAGGCGCCTGTAATCCCCGCACGGACGGAGGGAGCTGTCTTTCTTCAGAACGATGTGTAAGGGTGACGACCATGGGCTGGAGGCCTTTTGGCAAAGGCCCATTTTCTCCATTTCGACGAACGTCTGTTTGGCGGCTGCCAATCGTTCCGGTGCCAGACGTCTGAATTTTGCGAAGACTGGGGGTCCGTCGTCTTGATATGGTGATAAATACCGTGCTTAGCAGGAACCGTGGGCGTTTGGCGAAGTTCTGGACGGAAAACTTCCGGGTACGACGTGAGGAGGTGGGCGTAGGCATCCGTGGGTGCGCTGATGTGGAGAGCGAGGTTAGAGGGGGCGGGTTGAAGAAGTGTCGACAAGTACGAGTCCGCGTTGACCAATCGTCGGTAGGCGACATCGACCAGAAGGTGGAAATGAGAGAGGAAATCCGCACCGAGGATTGGCATTGTGACGTCAGCAACGAGAAACTTCCAATTGAATTTACCGTTTCCGAACGATAATGTGAGGCTCTCGTAACCGTAGGTGGGTATCGCAGATCCGTTGGCAGCTACCAAGCGGACGTCGGCAGATGTAGACAGACTACGTCGTGCCTTGAAGAGTTTCCTTGGCAAAAGAGAACGACAAGCACCTGTGTCTACCAAAAATCGCACGCCCGTTCCTGCATCTTGTAAAAAGAAAAGATTAGAAACATGGGAGGCCACCGCCACAAGCGATGGCCTACTTACACGTTTATTGGCCACTGAAAGTCTTTGGCACATTTCTTTGCGGTTGCCCCGAATCTGAAGTGGTAGTAGCAAAACTGCGGTGGATGGGAGGTAGTAAGTGGCTGTAGAAGTCGTTCGTTAGGGCGCGAGCGATTGGTGGGTGGTGGGCGGCTTTGTCGCCGCTTCGGCACGTCACGGGGTAGGCGTGTATGTCCTACGGCATTCATGTCAGCTTCGGTGTACGTTGAATAGGCATCCTCGTCGTCAGGGGTGGAGGCGTTGATGGAGGTCTTGAAGTGGCTGTCCATAAGGGCGTCGGCTTTGGTCATCAAGTCCTTTATGGGTAAACTATCGACATCGGGTATGGCAGCGCGCATAGGTTCAGGTAAAGGGGGTATCCATAGGGCACGGAGTAGGTTTACCTCACGAGGAGAGCCGTCTGCGGCAGGTTGAAGGCGAGCGATACTGGTCATTTCCCTGAGGGCAAGTGAAGCTCTTTGGTCCCCCAACGGTTGTTGCGAGAGCTGAAAAAGCTTTGCTATACGGGTGGCTGGCGACGGCGAGAACTGTTGCAGAAGGTATGATTTGACGTCGTCATACGCTATTGGGGTGTCTCCTTGTTCACAAAGCCAGTCGGATATTTCTGGGAAGGTGTCCTCGGGTATCGCCGCGTGAACATAATCCGCTTTGGTGGTTGAGCGAGTCACGCCCCTGATACGAAACTGGACTTCTGCGCGCTGAAACCAAGCAAACGCCTCTCCGCTGGCAAACGATGAAAGTTTGAATGGAGAGGCCGTAGCCCCAACTGCCGTAGAGTCTGTCATAGTACCAACGATGGAGTGGCGAGGGGGTGGGGGTGGAAGGCGGTGGAAGCGAGTCGACTTCCGGGGTCACCAATGTGACGGGCCGAGAGAGGGGTTGTGAAATCAAAGGCAGATTGGAAACGACTGAGTTATATTGTTGTGGAACACTCTCCTTATATACAAAACCTCAAGGCAACAGGACATGACAAGTTCACAAGACAGACAAAATCACAGAGGAAAAACCAGACTTGAATTTTCATGTTCGTTTTAGTGCGAGGGAAGAGCGAAGATACAACCATAATATATACAAAAGGAATTATATACAATTGTGTGAAACACGGTTGGTACAGTATGTTTAATAATTCATATTTGTCCTGCTTATTTGTCTACGCTACTAATGACTACAAGTTTATCTAATCTACATTCCTCCTACTTAATTTTCTATAGTAAAGATAACAACATAGATATTTAATTCATATTTTTTCTTATTTTTCTGTAACACTGATTACAAAATAGTTATCTAATTCACGTTTGTCTTGCTTATTTTTTATACGCTACTGACAATATATGGATATTTAATCCACATTTGTTCTGCGTCTTTTTCTACGGCACTGATGATATTTATATTTAATCCCTATTTACCCTGCTTATGTTTCTTGGCTACTCTTGACGATACGTTTATCTAATCAACATGTGTCATTCTGATTTTTCTACGGAAATGAGGACGGCATGATCATTTAATCCATATTTGTCCTGCATATGTTTCTAATGTGCTGTTGACGACAAGATTATTAATCCTCTGGTGATCTGATGACGATCAAAATAATTATTCCCCCTGGTGATCTGATGATCCTTTTAGTGCCTCATCTAAAGCTTATCTTGCAAAGAAATGTGTTATGAACACATGTGTGTATCTACGAAAAAAATATTCAACACTCACGTGAGGATAAGTTTTAATATACGGTATAATACAGGTAGGTGCCTGACCCAGTTTCGTTGTGATTGCTATTGCGCGTGAAAAAATTGATTTTTTTTTTTTTTTTTTTTTTTTTTGTTCTCATTGTGTATTTTTTTTCCCCAGTAATCATCTGATAGTCTGCCACAGTGTTTCTTGAATGTACATGAATATTTTGAAATAATTTTTGTTTTAGCGAGAAATAAACTTTAATCATTATCTGGGTGCTTGGCCCAGCCTGGCTTTGTTTGCTCACTCGTGAGAAACTAGTTTGGAACTTTTTTTTTTGGATTTTTTAAAAAATTTTTGTCGTGTTATTGCTTGACAGTATTTTCAAGTTTTTGAGTAATTGTGAATACTTATAATAAATTTTTATTGTGTCCACTAGCTTCAACAAGGGACCTGCAACATCGTGACAGGAAGCAATTGAAACACCCCCATACACTGCAAGAGAAGCAACAACGAGTGAGTAGAGAACTAAAAATAATCTAAAGTGAATGGTTGCGTAAGTATGCGTGAGTATAGTTGTGTGTACAGTTGTGTCCATATAAGAACTTTTTTTCCGCTTTTTATTTTACATATTCATTTATTACATTTTTTATTCTTATATTTTGCCACATTTCTTGTATTTATTGTCTTTAAATTGCATATTCGTTTCATATATACAATTTTAATGAGTAATTCTCAGATTCGTGTAAAAAAAGTTTACAAAAATGGCAGAAACCTTTATCAGAAATCAACATAATTTTTGTCTTTCAATCTCAATTACTCGATTTTTTTTCTTTTTTTTTGTGAGAACGGTCATTGATGTTACTGTAGGAATATATGTGAAAACTATTCAGATTTCCATCTCTATATCTACTTTTTTTAGTGGTATTCAGCCGAAAATCACTCCAGCCAAACTTTCGGTGCCGAGAGCTTCGCCCTACTTCTAGTGGTTGCGTAGGAGTATTTCATTGAAAGTAGAGTTGGGGGCATATAAATAATTACAATGTACGTGTATCTTACATCAATAAATCGAAAATTTTTAGTACTTTCACATGCTCTACGGAAAAATGTTAAAATATCTACCTTTATACATAAAACACTTTAACTTATTCGATAATTTATACATAAACACATTTCAGTCTTCCTGTTTCAATTATTATTATTTTTTTTCTTCTCCTGGAACACCGGTTGATTTTATTTTGGAATATTATAGAAAATTCCTTTAGCTTTTTAATTCCAGTAGGCTATTATTTTTGTCATAGATATTTCCTTTTTAAGGAATTTTTATGATAAATGTAAACTTATATTCAAGGCCATGAGCACGAGGGATTAGCAAAAATTTACCAGCACCTATATAATATATGGTAGGAGACTTTATGCTTATGTAAACAATTGCCTTGTCTATATTCCAAACATCATTGTAAAGGTCATTCTTTGTACTTTCACATGCCTGATGAAATATCATAAAAGTATAAACGTCTCTGTAAGAAATAAACTTGGGATAAATTAAACTTGCAATAAAAAATGAAAACCTTTGTTCGTGTTCATTCGACATTTTCTAGCAATACGTTTATTTTCTTTACCTTTTTACGCGTTTTATAGCCAGTTTAATCGGCTTTCCAATGCTACTTTTATTTTCTTTATATTTAATCTTTATTTAGGTACAATGCGGAACGTTAACATAAGTAGTTTGGAAAATGTGAAAGATGCACTCCATTGAAAATTAGCCCTTCTAAACATTTCATTAGAAAACACATCTGTAGTAAAATTGATGCTTCCAGGTAAAAGATGAACCATGTTTGATAAAAAAAAAATCCTAAAACATGATTATAACATTTCCCATTATTACAGTATTTGATAAAACATATCTATAATAATCCTAAGAAGTTTCACATATTCTTTTTTTAACTATTTGTAATCTTAACAAAGATATTTTGTTTTTATTAGTAAAAAGTAGTTATTTGCTGATATCTAAAAAAAAAAAAAAAAAAGCGTAGGATCGGACGATGCTTGCCCTTGGCAAAAGCGCTTTACCTCACCTGTACTTTAGCCAAGGTATATGCTCCCGAGGGTTAACCCCTGTAGTGTGTGTACTGTTTATTCTTCTGTGGTACTGATGACAGCATGAATACTGAACCCTCATTTGCCGTGTTTATTTATCTACAATACCGATGACGATATTGCTATTTAATCCATATTCATCCCGCTGATTTTTTTACGCTACGGATGACCTCTTATTCAATCGATAGTAGTCCTGCTAATTTTTCTAACCTACTGATTACCTTTATTTAATTCATATTCGACCCACTTATTTTCCTACGGTAATGATGACTTGTTTATTGAATCCATATTTATCCTGCATATTATTTTTTAATCTACCGATGTCACCATGCATACTTACTCCATTGTGGCAGCGAGACGTTAGGTGATAACTGAAAGGCTAGTTGAATACAACACAATTTTATTGAACAATCGTAGAGTTTATTTACAGCGATTTCCAAGGAAGAACAACACAAAATTCAAATAGGATAAAGCATGTGCTAGTATGAAAACAAAGGAGGGTCTATTAACAGTGCAAGGAAGAGAGAGTGATAAGATAAAAAATCAAAACCGTTACAGTGTGCGAGCATGTATGAAACACGTGAGGTACACCATGTTGAACGGGTTTTTTATACTCTACTGATGATGATATGATTATTCAGTGTGGATTGAATTTGCATATAAACACGTATTTATCTAATCCATAACTGACCAGCTTTATGTCATGTTTTTATATTACTGATGATAACCCGGGTTTTTTTTTTTTTACGCTGTTGATGACTACATTTTATCCATATTTTTCTTGCTCGACGACATTTCTATTCATTCCATATTTGTTCTGTTTATTTTTCTGTGATGTTGATGACATGACTCTTTATTTAGTTATATCACGCCTGCGTATTTATCTACGGTACTGATGATGTCATACTTATTTAATCCATATTGACACTTCTAGGTGTTTAACCGGCAGTCAAAATTTATATATTTTGCAGTTTTTTTTAGAAACTAATGCATCTATTGTTACAAGACAAAACGTTAATAAGAATGGGACTATAATGTATTTCATG
>NC_090742.1:126040869-126060869 GCF_036898095.1 Palaemon carinicauda | reverse complement strand
CACATTCTTCTTCATCAGTTATTATGTAATGAAAAGTCTCTCCTCCCTTTACCTCCTCGGTGTTTACATGCATCACATCCAGTTCATCTCTAATTGCTGTGATTACAAAATGAGCAACATCTCATCTGAACACTATATATAAATTTCTATTAATATACTGGCTATTGGCGTTATCAACATACTCATTACAGTAACACCGATATGATAGGTTGAATTTTAATCCCTGGAATGATCGAAATCCTTTTGATCTTTCTTTGAGATCCTAAGAGATTTTTCTTGTTAGAACCTTATATTTTTATTATGCTTATTAGTAGAATGTAAATCTCTGTTTTTCTATTTATAAAACACTAAAATAACTTGGTGGCTAGAAGTCACCTTTATTAATCGAAGCTTGGGGAAGCCTCTGGCATTCCTATCATAGGCTTTAGTTGGGTTTCCAATGGAAACTTTCCAGCCCACTTGTCTATAGCTTTTTCTTACTTACAGTATTCGTTACTCACTGTTTAAATAATTATTACGATGACAATATTATATCAAATTCTGTTCCTTTGCTTCATCCACGCGTTTTGGAAAACTGATCAGGAAATTGCTGTCCCCCAACTAAAATGAGAAAAATATCTGCAAATAATTACATATTTCTAAAAGACCTCTATAGATCAACAAATTCTAGGCGAAGCAACTAAAAAAGACATTAAAGTGAATCCAATATAAATGTCCTTACGATAATGTCTTTTCTTCTTGGATTTGATACCGAATTAGCAAATCATGCAGCCATCTAGACCTAAGGTATTTTTTAATGAACTATTTCGCTTGGCAAATGGAAACGTATACCGATATGTAGTTCAGTGTATCTAATCCTCTGTTATTTACCTTTTTAACCGAGTAAAATGCGCTAGTAGTTGTTAAAAGAAAAAAAAAAAAAAAAAAAAACACACACACACATTAACCACTTTTACTGCTATAGCAGAAGTTCAATCCGGCGAGAGAAGTAGCAAAAATAAGTTAAATTGTATTTATTGGATGTTCCTTTTCTAGGACTAATTTCGATTGAATGCAAGGATTGGTGGAAGGATAATATACATCGTTAACTAATATTGCCTTTCTTTTTTTTTTTACTACTGCAAACGATCGTAAGTTTCGTTTTGCTATTTTTATGATAATAAATTTAATAAATCCCATTTTATACCACCATCATCATAGCTCCAAATGCAAAGGCTTGGCAAATCCACTACGAGCCAGCCAGTCTTGGAAGCCAAACCACTATGAAGGCGCCCTTGGAAAATATCTGATAAATACTCTGGAACAAGATCTGTCTTGCAGCGTCCCGAAGCCTTAAACGTAGAAGTTGTAAGACATTCGAATCCATCTTCATCACATTTTAAGTTTCGTAAATGAGGAGGAATAATGCAAAGCCTTCTGGGAAACCGATTCTGCATCGTTGTTCTCTCCGTCCTTGCAATCTGATTCTGGCCGGATGCCAAAGCGTGCTTTGGTGAGACCATGGAATGTTAGGGTTTTTCTCTGTCATGCGATTATAGTCTCGAATTTATTTATTCGAAGAAACAAATATGCGAAATCTCTGTTCGTCAAGGTTTTCACAATTACATAATTATGTTATTATAATCTCAAATTTATCTCGAAAAAACAAATATACGAATTTAGTCGTCTTTCCAACGACAGGTTTAAGGCGATGATAACTCAATTTATCATAGATTTTCATTCCGGTTTATCAAGGAATTTAACTCCAGTTTATCAATGATAAAACACCAGTTTATCAATGTTTCTTACTTCGCTTTATCAAGGATTTTCTTTTCGGTTTATCAAGGTTTTTCACTCCGGTTTAGCAAGATTTTTCAGACTTACATAATTTTTCACACTTATATAATCTTGTTAGGGCTTTTCTTGTGCAACTAATGCAGGAATAAATTAACCATCCTAAGAATAGGCTAATTTTACTAACATTATCAAAAGGATTTCTTATTTGTGGCATGATACTCTATCGCCCATATACAAATTAAGTCACCTTTCCAATGATATGTTTAATGCGATGTAATCTCGGTTCATCAAGATTTTTCGCAATTTTTTTACTCCTTCGTTTCGGACTGAATTTAACGAGCATAACCAAGCTCTCTCTCTCTCTCTCTCTCTCTCTCTCTCTCTCTCTCTCTCTCTCTCTCTCTCTCTCTCGTTCCTAGTAAGGAAAAGAAGTTTTTTTTTCTATTTCCGTAACCTTTTACCTCATACACTAGTACTGTACTCTCACCCCTCCCAGGAGTCATATATATAGTAATGAGTTTTTCGTGGGAAAAAAATTATGAATAAAGTCGTCATCCTAACAATATGTTAATTGCACTGATGGAAATTATTCATTATTGTTCATTGTATTATACTATATCGACCACCACTTCATTGATCACACTTTAGTCTATCGATGACATGCAAATAACATATCTTTTATCGCTTTAATAATATCTTGATTACATTTTCGACAACATTGTTTAATTGTCTTGAAAATGGTATTGCTGAAAAGGAGGCTTTAATTTTAACTATTATATTTGGTCTCCTCCCTTTGAAAAGAAAAGAATCATTTTTAGCCAGGACTTTTTATCACATTTTACTTTACATTTATTTCAGTTTTTAATTTCTATTCTTAATATACAGTACTTTTTTGGATTCAGCTTGACAAAGTCAAATGATTATAAAGTTTAGAGATATAAGACTATTTATTCGTATTAATTAAAATAGATATATGAAAAAAAAATGGAAACAACAGCGCAAGTTCCCTGAAAGAAACTAGTTTTTTTAGCAGGTGATGCATTAAAAAATTGACACAATAAGTGTAACTATAATTAAGTACTTCAAGGACAATCGACTGCTTTTTAAGTAATTCTCAGTTCATCTCAAATAAACAAAAGTACCTTTTGCAACCAGTTATCATTCTTACATTACAGATGTCAGGCTTGTTTCGTCACGAAGGAATCTTGAAATCACATTCTTACTTCTTAAGATAATTATCCAAGGTTAGGACATTTTACATCTATATCATTAAATTAGGTCTTCAACCAAGGAAGAGGATTTCACTGACAGATAAAACATTGAAAATACTAATACCTTTGGTAATTACTAAGACGAAAAATTTCATACCCTTTTGTACATGTATCGGAGCATGTTCTTGTCTGCAAGGCAAGGTATCGAAAACACGTGGAATGTAGTCTTCTTCACTTTGCAGAATCAAACAACTTGAACTAATTGAGAATTATTCACAACAATTAATAATATTCATAAGCCCTCTTTCAATCAATAAAACATCTCTCCAAAACAGTAGAAACAGCAGGACATATCCAATAGCCTCCCACGAAATAAAAGAAAACATTAAGGATAAGAAATTAAATCAGATACAAGCTTCAACACTACTTAATCTGCGAGTGATAAGCCATTCGAACTATATTCGTTTTCAAGTAAAGCTTACTATAACACAGAACCTATTCAGATCCACAGTCTATTACATAATGGACCAATTTAGAAACTTGCAAAGTGGAAGAACCCTGTGACGGGCCTGGAGAAGGTTGTGACTCAAAGGCAGGATGAAAGCAACTGAGTAAACCTTATTACAGAACATTCATTTATATATACAGAAACTCCAGGCAAAAAGGGCATACAAAACATAACAGGCAATTTCATGTTCAACCGACAAGCTCACCGGTGAACAGTTAATGGTGAGAAAAACAGATATGTTATTTCAGGTTCCTGTCAGTGCGAGGGGAGAGCGAAGATACAAGCATAATACATACAAGAAATGAAATTTCGTTACTATGTACGATCGTGTGACACACGGTTGGTACAACCCATTTAACATCTAGCCAGTCTGTAATCCTCCGCTGGTTGAATAAGCCAGCGACGTAGATTCGTCAGCTTTTGATCTGGACATCGCATTTAATGACCACATCTCTTACTCATACAAAGCAGCCCTAGTGTGACCGCCCACCCACAGCCGTTGGTTATTAGGAATGGTTGTGTGAATTACAGTAAACTTAGATGGGATGCTTCTATGTATGTCGAAATGTGTTTGTGTTTCATATAGTCTACCGAAGGGATTGAGACAGATAATGAAACCATTGATAACAGATCAGCCGATTGGTACATCGAGTAATTCCGTCATATACATTTCAGGGAAGTTATATTAATTGACAGATTTTGAATAATTAAACATACTAATGGTATTAAGAGTTTAAGGGATAGAATTTGTTTGGTCTGAATTAGTCATGGTAAAGTTGTAACAAAATTTTGTAGTAGAAATATTATGAAACTAAATCTCTGTAACAATGAACCCAATCCTAAAACATGTCTCAAAAAAAAAAAAAAAAAAAAAAAAAAAAAAAATGAGTAAAGATGAATATTCTGAAATCTTGAATTAGAAAGACTATGCATTTACAACCGACTTAGAATCTGAAAAATACTGTTCTTGTATTTGTTAGCTTAAAGGAGTTGACAGTTCCAAGTATAACCGGATTGTGTCTTTGCAAATCGTTTTACGAAAAGGTTAAAAACAATGTCTGTGATATTTCTTTTATGCCATAAATTTCTTATCTGATGTTTATTACCATTACACTCCGTTACTGGTGAATTTTGTATACCTAAGATTCCAGTCCTGAGTTACATATATATATATATATATATATATATATATATATATATATATATATATATATATATATATATATATATGTATGTATAAGTATATATATATATATATATATATATATATATATATATATATATATATATATATATAATATATATATATATATATATATATATATATATATATATATATATATATGTATAGATATATATATATATATATATATATATATATATATATATATATATATATATATATATATATATATATATGTATATATATATAAATATATATTTATATATATCCTGTCATGCTGAGTGGCATTGTCAAACATATGATTACACGGTGTCTCCCATCCGTCGGGTATGGGGGAAAGAGAGTATCCATACCCTGGTAAGATAGTGTTACCCTGACAGGTTTTCTTAGAAACCACAAATATTTAATGGGTCGCGTACACTAGTATTGTATAATTATCAATTCTGCTTCATATTATCAACACATGAGCTTGTTTTCAATAATATATGATAAATGATTCCAGTCTCCAGCTATGTAACATATAAAACCAACAAATATATGTTATATATAGTCCTCTTGTAAGTGATTGCATTAACTGATTCATATTATTGGTTAAATCAGGAAGTAAAAATCCTGACCAATCGGATAACCATCTAGATTTATCTATCATTTAATATTAGGATAATCAAGTTCTTTAAAAATCTTGATGTAAGTAATATATAGAAAATAAAGTTATCACATTAATCTTTTAAAATAGATTTGCATAGAAAAAAAAAATCCCATTTCGAAGTTACTTCTAGCCCTGTATAAAGTCTTTAGTAAAAAGGTGAATGCAGTGGGGGTCATCGATTACAGTTTTTTTCTAGTTACTGTCTTGGCAAAATAGTTCTATAAAATTATAAAATCAAGATATACATAAGAAAAATTAGCTTATAACTATTGTTAATTCCAAACCTTACAAATGATTTCATTGTGGCTACGGACAATGTTAAGCGTCAAAAATAAGTATAATAGACGTAACTCTTCGTCATTGGAATTCACTATTATGACGTATGTTAGGATGAATCATATTAGATTCCATTTGATGTGAATATCTTTTAGAAATATCTTTTTTCATCTAAGATGAAGCTGTAGAGGCCTTACCCTCAATTTCATCCGGGCATTGAACGTTAAGCAACTTTTCATTGAACAAAAACTTGTAAAATTAAATGTAAATAGAATATAATATATTGAACAAAACCTGAACATCAGATTTTTATAAAGCTTTGATAACCAAACAACCAAAATTTGGCAAATATTTCTTAACTCAAAATTGGTGTATGGATACTCATTTACAATAAATATATCCTTTCATAATTGTCAAGAAAATATGGGATGAAGACCCCTTAAAGGGAAAATAAAATTATCTCTCCAATCTGAAAAAATAAAAAAAAACGAAAATTTTCTCAGGTGTTATAAGGAAACTGATACATATGAATGTTTTACTAAAATAGTAGTATAAATGTAGCCTACTTTGCAAAATACTACTACTGGGAATATTATGAAAATTAATTCATAAACTAGTTACCTATAACTATTCCCCTTCTTAGAACTTATAGATAATTAAAACAATACCAGTAGAGGATACACGACCTTTAGGTATTACCATTTTTATTTATAGAAACCTACGATTATCAGAATTTCTCAAAGAAACACAGGAGACACGGAAAATAGAAAGTAAATGTTTTGGTATGAAAAAAAAGAAATAGCAGTTCAATAAAACAAACTTGCATTGGTCACTTTCAATCAGTTTGATTGTTACAAAAATACATAAAATGATTTTAGTATTAATTTTCTGATAAGATGAACACCGAATTCCTTCTTGCTTTATCTTCTTTCCACCACCAGCCTAGGCTAAAAATTTTAAACGAAGTAACTCTCAAATCTATAATAGGAGTGTAGTGTAAGTGTCTAAAATTTAGTATATGTGATCCACTTAATGTCACGAAAGTTTCGTGACCTAATTATTATCAAATCTCAACGGGTTAATGTACTTGAATCAGGGCATTAAAAAATCTTGATGAGGTCATTGATCGTTTAAAACTAAAACGCAACATGTATCAGAAACGTTCTGGTGCTCGTCGTGTCAACACCACCCTCCTCGCTGCTCCTCTGAGAGCAGCTAACAGGAACCTTTCATTGTTCCTTGCCTTCCTCTAGCCCTATGATTTTCCTTTTTCATTCACGTGAGAGGCCAACACAATCCAGTTAATGTGAGCACAATTTTGTGCCTGTTAGGAACGAACAACAAGTGTTTTTACAGGCCTTTCTTCCGTGAACATCAGCGTAAGATCGTGCTATTCTTCCAGTGTTTACAGCCACGTGACTCAGTGTATAAGTGCACATTTTTGCGCCTATAAGGAACGAGAACATCGGCGTAAAATCGTACTATTATTGTGCCGTTAGGAACGAACAATAAGTGTTTTCTTTCCCGCAAATATCGGTGTAAAGCTGTGCTTATATTCCCTTGTGCCTACAGCCACGTGTCTCAGTGTTTACAGTGAATATGTGCACGATTTTCCGCCCATGGAGAACGAACAATAGGTGTTTTCATAAGCTCCCTCTCCCGTGAATATTGGAGAAAAATCGTGCTTTCTCGCCGACCTCAGGTTATTAAGGAATTTACTCACAAAGACTCAAGTTAAAAGATTCATTTTTACCAAGATTAATCACTTCAATGCTGTGAACCCAACAGTGACCTAACCCAGTGACAACATACCTGATACAACGAATCTATCACCGAAAAGTCTCCTCTCTATTCAACGGCCAGAAAGCACAAAACCGAAATTTCCATGACCCTCAATTACTAACCCTTTTTTTTTTTTTTTTTTTTTTTTGAGTGCTCTCAACCTCAAAGACAACACAGAACAGCTATTTACTCCGGTGTCTTTCCTGAAATGACCCATAAACCATTGTGTCAATAAGGGCCTTTGTAACCCAAAGCTCTATTTATTTTATTTCATTCTCTAGAATTAGACAATGCAAATCCAACCTACCCAACCTAGTGCTCTGTTGCCTGTGCCATTTGACTCTAAGTGAAACAAACCACCTCCCCATTGCATTGCGTGCAACGGACCGTTATCAGCCATCTTTTTCTTCTGCTCTACAAGTCATTTGTGTTAAGTCTCATCGCCCTTGCTGCCCTAACAATGGCTGATGATGGCGCCCAGACCCCTTCTGTAGGGGGCATTAAAAGGAAAAGTGTCGAAGCTATCTCCCCAAATGGTGGGGACTCTTCTAGAACGAGAAGAGACTCCCACACCAGCCAGGGAGAACCTGAAGACGGAGCTTTGGACATTGAACGCCTCCACCTCGACCTTTCGCAATCCGAAACAGGCTCCCCTGACCCGGTACCCAAAATGGACAAAAGTGATAACGGACCAGAGACAGAAAAAAAAGATACTTCAGCAGCCCCTCAACAGGAAATGGCTATTCCTCCCTCTGTCAGGCCCAAGACAGCAACACGGCCTACTTCCAAGCCCGACATAGGCAGTCAAGAGAGTGCACGGCACGCAAAAACAAGGACCCAAGGTAATAGGAGGACCACGGAGAACACGACGTTGAATGTCGCAGGTAAACTACAACCAACAGTTCCTTCCCTAGCAGATCTTCCAAGATTCAAAGCCTCTAGGGATACTAACTCAAACCACTCCCCTAGTAAATTGATAGATCTAGCAGTGAAATCAGGTAAAGAAGCAGGTCGTGCCATAGCTTACACTTACAAAATAACTAACGATGGGAACTTCATCCTCTTTCCCAAGAATGTCGAAACAGTCGAAACCTTTAGGAACTATCGCCACTTTACAGAACTCGACCCCTCCCAAAGAAGGCGAAAAATTTATGTGTATGGATACCCCCTCTATCTTGACTTAGATCTCATCAACGAACACCCGGCCATTTCAGAAGCTGTTCGCAAACAGTACAAGAAGAACAAGCAGAATTTTGATACCACCACAGTTGTATGCACCTTTACAGGCCCCTCCACTCCCCAATTTCTCGATCTAAATCATTGGGGCAAATACAGAGTTGCAGACTATATCCCGCCGCCCACAAGATGTTTTAATTGCCAGCGTTTTGGGCACCACAAGAGTCAGTGCCAACACGAGACTAGATGTGGGGTATGCTCGGAGAAACGCGAAACTGAAGTCTGCATCACTAAACACGAAAACAATCAGCCAACCATAGCTAAGTGCCCCAACTGCTCCGCTGGCCATCATGCCTGGAACAAACGCTGCCCATCTTTCATCCATGAGCTAAGTCGAAGGGGCACCCCAGCACCTTCACGAACTCAAATCAATCCTTCCCGCCCCTCCTTCCGCCTTCACCCATCCCAATCCTACCATCCTCCACAGTTATGTCACCAATCCTACGCTGAAGCTGCCAAACCAGCTATCCGCCCCTCTGGCACCGAACCTCCTTGCACGCCTCCCCATCATAGCCCTGCTCCCCTCTCCCCAGCATGCTCGGACCCCACCCCCTCCTCATCCTCACAGCAGGTCCCTCCACCTGAACCAGATATCGACCCCTCCACCTCTTCTCGTCCAAGCATCTCCGCCGGCTCTTCAGGCTCGACCGAGCCTGTCCCTGCGGTACAGCACTCTGCTGGCTCTTCAGGCTCGACCGAGCGTGTCCCTGTGGTACAGCACTCTGCTGGCTTTTTAGGCTCAACCGAGCCTGTTCCTGCATTACAGCACTCTGCTACCACCTCACCCATACCCAACCACTCAGCAAACAGATTACCCAATAGTAGGCTATCTAAGGAACCCAGCCCAACCTCTCCTTCCCACCCCGATCTCTTACCCTGCTGCTCTTGCATTAAGAAATTGCAAGAAATCACTATAAACCTCCATTCAGCCCTTCATGGGGCCCCTGGGCTCTCCCCAGACTACACGCGCATCATAGCAAACCTGATTAAGGACCTGACCCAATACCATGGATCCTTACAGCAATGATAGCTCGGACTCTGAAGTTTACCTACACACATATGAAACCGGCAAGGGACTTAAAATTATGCAGTGGAACATCGCAGGAGTTAGCAGCAAGTATGCACTCCTCCAATCACAGACTGCCACCCTCAAGCCAGACGTCGTCCTCTTACAGGAGACATTGCTCAGGGAGAACTCACTCTTCTCCTACAAAGGATACACTATACACAAAACTCCTCGCACGGACACAACACGGGGACTACTCACACTAGTAAAAGACACAATACAGTCCACAAAGCTACCGACAATACAGTGCGGAGAAGCTGAACTGCTCAGTGTAGAAATCAGACTGGCCCACACAACACTCATCCTACACAACATATATAAAAGCCCAAGAAAGTCTCTGGAAGCTGAAAACCTTTTTGCTTCCATCTCCGCTTCCAATGCCATCCTAGCAGGTGATCTAAATGCTCACCACCCCTTTTTACACTCTCCATGTAAAAACCCCACTGGGAGGCACCTATACTCCCTCCTTCAGGATTTCCCCAACGTTGCCCTTCTGAACAGGCTACCTGCCAGCACCCACATTGCTGGTGGC
The DNA here is from genome assembly GCF_036898095.1 of Palaemon carinicauda. Taxonomy (NCBI): domain Eukaryota; kingdom Metazoa; phylum Arthropoda; class Malacostraca; order Decapoda; family Palaemonidae; genus Palaemon; species Palaemon carinicauda. Next base: position 126,050,650 of record NC_090742.1, on the reverse strand, counting down.
ACCCTAGATTTAATGTTCATCCCAAGAGCCCTCCACGACACCGCCTCCTGGATGTTACACCCGTCCCTCGCCAGTGACCACTTCGCCATCCTCGCCACGGTACCAACCCCCAAACTCCCACCAATCCCGCCACCCCCGGCAAGATGGAATCCTGACTTTGCCCAATGGGACATCTTCGAGAGGCACATGACAACATGGGCTCTCAAGCTCGCAGAATACCCATCTGAGGACCCCACCTTCCTCCTTACGGAGTTTACAAAACAAATCACCCTGGCTGCGGATGCCTCCATGCCCAGGAAAGGCAGGAACCCGCAACACAATCATAAGGACGCGTGGTACTACTGCCCGCGCATAAAAGAAATGAACAAACGGATAAACAGGACAAGGAAGCTCTTCAGACGGCACAGGACTGATGGGCTACTCCTTCTACTGAGGGAGCTCATAGCCGAAGCAGTTCAAGTTGCCAACGAAGTAAAAAGGGAAAAATGGCTCCAATGGTGCAGCAAAATTTCACAACAAACATCTCTCAAAGCCATCTGGGCCTGGTTTAACAAGGTCTCAGGATCCAAAAGACACCAGACCAAACCCACTCATCCTCAACCCCATCAAGAGGCAATGAACATAGCTCAAACCTTTGCAAATCGATCGAAATCAACTAACCTATGCCCAGCTACCCAGGCCAGGCAGGAACAACTTCGGCCTAGAAGAAATGACCTAGTTAGAGCAGCCTGCAATGAACCGTCATGCACTGATGCGCTCTACACTTCGGCCGAACTTGAGGCTGCCCTAGCTAAATGTAGAGACACGGCCCCTGGTGCCGATGGCATCACTTATTCGATGCTAAAGCATCTTGGCGAACCTGCCAAAAATAGCTACCTACACATAATTAACCTAACGCATGCTCAGAATATCAGGCCCGAACCATGGAACAAACAGGACACCAACCCAATACCAAAGCCTAAGGAAATGAATGCCTATCGTCCCATTGCCCTACTCAGCTGCACTGGTAAGGTAGCTGAACGGATGGTCCTCCGGCGGCTTCAGTGGGCGGTGGGCCCTTTACACGACAGGCTCTATGCCTACACGAGAGGCATTGGAACACAAGAATGTCTAGCTGATGTCATGGCCACAGTCAACGGAAAAAGCGCACTAGTTGTTTTCCTTGATCTTGAGAAGGCCTATGAGCTAGCCAGCTCTGACGCCATTCTGACATCACTAGTCCTCAAAGGCGTCAGAGGCCACCTCCTTGCGTGGACGCAGAAATATACCCAAAACAGAGTAGCTAGAGTTACTTTCCAGGGAGCCACGTCACCATACATACCACTTGAAAATGGCACTCCACAAGGAGGGATATTAAGCCCCTTCTTATTCAATGTACTCATTGAAAATATATTGAAAGAAGACTACCCGGAGGGCATTCAAATGTTCATCTACGCAGACGATATCTGCGTTGTCTGCCCACACATAGTCAACAACAAACACCGTAAAATGCAAATCGCCCTAGACACCATTGCAGCAAGCTGCCAGGTCTAAGGACTGAAAATAAACCCGAACAAGACCAAAGCCATGGCTATCAAGCACTCTCAACCACCCCCTCCACTAAACCTACTAGGAACGCCTATTGAATGGGTCAACAACTTTACCTACTTAGGTGTTAACCTCAACTTCAGGCTATCACCCACCCCCGAAATAACGCTCCTCAAGCACAAGGCCAACAGCCGACTGAACGCACTCCGACGCATCACGTCACTAAATCAGGGTGCAACACATCACATTCTAAGACTCTTCTACATTCAGGCTGCACGCTCTTTGGTAGAATATGCAGCCCCTGTTCTCACTACCCTCAGCCCTACACAGGAAAAGTCCATTGAAGTAATTCAAAATAATGCCATGAGGACCATCCTCGGTGCCCTGATTTGGACAAGGCTCTCACTGCTTCGAGCCGAAACCCATCTCCTGCCACTCACAGATAGGATAAACTCACGGAACAGCTCTATAATCTTCAAAACTTTCAAGACCAACCGGAACTGCCCACTCCATAACAAACTTCAAGGCCTAATCTCTCTTTCGGAAGATTTGGCCCCTCCTCACACCTTTGCTGGCCATCTTATCACAGCCCTAAGATCCAACGGCTCTCAGACAATGCTATCTACACTCAAAAAAGACACCTTCCACCCGGACTTTTTGGAAAAAACCCCCCTGGATTCCCAGCCCAATCAAGTACCACTACACCACCCTCCCGTTCTCCAAGGCGCTATGCCCACCAGCACAGGCCTTTAGAGCAGCCCTTGATTCGATCACCCTCACGCTCGCTGACAATGTGTATTATACTGACGGCTCTGTAGACAGGGAGGTTCCTGCGGCAGCTGCAGCAGTCTACTCCCCACATTTCTCGGACTGCTGGAGGATCTCCAACAATGCCTCCACACTCCAAACTGAATTAGTTGCCATACTCAAAGCCCTCACACATTCACTCACCAGTCAAGGTAACACCACGATACATACTGACTCCAGAGGAGCTTTGGCAGCAATCAGGAGCCAAGATATCCGAGAAAACACACTCATCATCTCCTCTATCAGACAGATAGCCCACACACATGCTCTCCAGAACCGACAGATCACACTAAATTGGATCCCCAGTCATATAGGTATACTCGGTAATGAAGAAGCCGATCGATTAGCAAAGCAGGCCCTCCAAGTCACCACTATCAGCATAACCCTTAACCCATCGCATGAACAGTTCAAATCAGCAATGAATGCTTACTGTCAAACACAACTACATAGCTCCATCAGACAAGCCCTATTTGCCTCGTCAAAATCAGCAAAATGGTATATCAACACTACCAGCCTGGCACCACATGATCTACCAAAGAACACACCCCGCAAACTAGCAGTAATCTACCACAGACTAAGGTTAGGGTACCCCTGCTCATGGGAAATCATCAACCCTGAGGGTAGGCAATGCAAGTACTGCGAAGCTGTTCCGGCACTCCCACTAGATCATTACCTCTGCCACTGTCCAGAAACCACAAATCTGAGACAAAACCTTGGCCAAGGAGTGCCACATACTGCAGAACATGTGACTGCCCACATTCTCAAAAACATAGAGACGCTTGCAGGTTTTCTGCGATCTTACCCCCCACCTAGGTAAGAAGAGTCTCTCCCGGCCTATGCAGATATCAACTCTCAACCACCCTTAGCCTTCTCTCCTTGGTTAAGGCTTTCCTCCGCCCTTTTTTGCCCTCTAACGCAAATCACTCCGCTCCTCTCCCAGCCCCTCTAACTCACTGGGACCAAGTTCTATAACCTTTCACCCTTAAAACTTCATCTCAACTCTTTAGCCCTCAACAGGACCTAAACACTGGGTCTCTCGACCCTGCCTGCTTAAAGCAGGTATTCATATAAGAAAAATCCTTTCGACTATGTCCCTGGCATGCCAGAGCCATACCCAGTGACACCAGGCAAGCAGTATAAAGCACTTATGCCTAAAACTGCTTCTTTCCCCTCCCACCGAGAACCCTTCCCTCCTCTCCCAGTCTCTCTAACTCACTGGGACTAAACTCTTTAATCTTTCACCTTTGAGCTTAATCTCATCACTTTGGCCCTAAACAGGCCTAAACACTTGGTTTCTTGACCTTGCCTGCCTAAAGCAGGCATTTCTATAAGTAAAATCCCTTGACGCCGCCCATGGCCAGCCAGGGGCTTAATCAGTGCTGGCCCTTGGGCTGAGCAAGCTCGCAACATGTTGCGAAATCTAATTGACCTTTGCAAGCAGCAATAAGTACTTACACTTAAAACTGCTTCTTTCTTCTCCTACTGAAAACCCTCCTTTCCTCTCCCAGACTCTCCTACTCACTGGGACTCTTTACTATACAGCCTTTCCCTTACCACTATAAAACCTCTTTTCGCCCCTAACTAGGGAAAAGAAAAAATATACTTCCAGGCCCCGGTGATCGTCAACCACCACACCTACCCGCCAGGGAAACCACCTAGGGGCTAGACGCACCGTCAAAAAGCCCCTGTCCGGAGAGAAGCTCCGGGCAATCTAAAGAAGAAGAAGAAGAAGCAACATGTATGAAAGTCAGGTGAAACAATTAACCCTTTAATGGGGGTAATGGGGTAAAATATAAAACGTATTTACAAAGTGAAATGTTTCGGCTTTAAAAGACTTAAATCTAATGTTCACACAATGCATATTTAAATTTATCTGAATTTTGTTAATAACTGAACATCGAATTCTTGAGCATTATCATTTACTTTATTTCTTTAGGCTTTCATGGTTCTAAAGCATGAAGCTCTGCATATGGAGTATGTTTTGGTGGACATATGCGTTATTGAGATTTTTTTTTTTTTTTTTTTTTTTGAGAACTCCACGAATATTTTTTGCATATTATAAATTTATATATTCGTTGGAAACAACGGAACATTAGAATTTTATCAATATTTATAAATATGAAGATAGCGCATCATTTTTTGAATTCTTATCCTATCTGGAGATGTGAAGAAAAATCCCACACCAATGAACTCAAGTCTGCGACTGTGTCGTCTAGTTTAATGCAATATTCGTATACTACATGTCAATATTAAGGATAAAATAATTATCCGCAGAGAGTATTATAATCTATTATGTTCAGAAACTTTTGTCTCTCATAACAGGCACTCGTCTAAGGATCTCATATCAGATTTCAAGAAACCAATAACTTTAAAATGCGATACCATTCTTAGGCCAAAGGGTATGTTGGTTCATTTTAGGAATGATTACCATGCTAGCAGAGTCCTGCTATGAATGTGGAGGGCAATGAAATTTAGGTCATAAATTTTCTGGCTGGTATAAACTCTTTAATTTCTTCTATGTCTATCTGATTCTAGACTTGGTTGATTCTATCCTCGATTGTATTTTTACCATTATGGATAAGAGACAAAAAGACGATTAAGAGGCTTCTTTTGTTCGTGTAAGTGATTTTGATGCTAACCATAGGTATTGGTTGAAATGAGTTTCTTAATTATTTCCATGGCTTAAGAGCTTCAAACTTTATTCCCGAATCAGGCTGCTAGTGAATCATAAAAAAAAGGCTACATACAAGTCTTGTAATTGATTGGCCCTGGTATTATAACAAGTAAGGTTGAGAGGTCTGATCATGACTTATTTCGTTAGAAATTAAATTTAAGAAGCCTGTCCATAAAGTGTCCTACTCTTATAAGATTTCTATAAAATATTAAGCAGACTAGTCAAGAAACCAGCAGCCACAGTGAGTCAAAGATACCAGTGAATGTTTCAACAACAGTCTGATGTCTCTCACACGATATAAGGATGAAATCATCCTTATCTTTGATACTTACAGGGATAATTCTGGCTTCCATTGATAATAGAAAGCAAAGAAGAGCTTCAATTTAGTAGCAGGTTAGAGATAACAAAAACATAAATCACATAGTAATGAGTAGGTTCCTTTCACAAAACAAGACGAAGGCTGAACTGAGCCACCATCTTGCTTCAAAGTGGAAGTTGTTCACAAATAGACAAACGGAGAAATAGAGGCGAAACATAACCTCCTCCCAACTTCATTGGCGGAGGTAATTAGACAAGGAAAAGAAGTTAGAATGCTAGAGTACAAGAGTACACGCCACATACTGGACTCCCCTATTCTTCAAGGTATACAAGGAAGAACAAAGACTTACTATTCGAAGACAACAACCATGAAGAAGCAGTTTTTTTTTTTTCTTACTCCCCAGACACAGATGTCATGATGTTAGTCATAGCAAACTATGACTTCATGCTGAAAAACATGTCTATTTCCATTGCCTTTGTGGTTATGTGGATAGAGCCAATATAGAGAGCCATAGGGGCAGAAAGATCAAAGTCTTTACCAGCCTTCCTTGTATTCGCTGCCGCTGACAACACTGATATTTTGTTGTATATGCAAAGCAACCGAGCTACAAGTCTACATGAAGGTAGATAGAGATGTAATCAGTCTTCAGCAGATGTTTTCAACAATGGCACAGGTGACCGAAACTATGTTAGTCACTCTGGCTAGCTTCATCTGAACAGCCAATTCCCTTAAAGGCATCTACTTCAAGCTCATCTTAGAACAGTGATGACATCTCTCCTGCAAGCATATGGCGGAAAGTAACTAGCTACTTCCTATGCTTGGAGCTCTGAGACAACATGTCCTGAGAGTCCTTCTCCAAGCCAGAATGTTTGGACCGGTCAGCATTAATCCACAGGATCCTCAATTGGATCCCCTGTGGAATGGCTATTACAAGGAGTCCAATTGCTAGCTGAAACCAACCATGGAAGATGCCTATCCAGTTCCAAAGGCATTCATCCAGATGGTTAGCTGCTAATGTAAAACAGACTGTTCTTTCAGCAGAAGTTCTTACAGAACAAAGCATTTATCCTACACCCATCTTTGCGTGATATGATGAGAACACGCAGATTAAGTATGAAACTGATAATGACGATGATGGTGATGACATTTAAAGACTCATTGATTACCTTTAAGATTAAGACCACTTTTGTAATAAGGAGTGTGTTGGTTGTTAATGGACAATAACTTCATGTCTGATCACTTGTAAAACAATAAGTAAAACAAAATATTTCAGCCAAATACGTTTGTGGTTGAGTTTTTATTACCCAGCTGGATACCATTTGATTCCTCAGCTCTGAAAATGGTGGTTTAGCAGTAATAATCATATCTATTGGGTATTTAGAAGCTGAAATATTGACTAAAAGGTTTTTACGACAGCTGTTTTGTAAAATCCAAGATGGTAGCCATATAATTATAATGGAAATCGAAAAAACTCTGATTGCTTATACAATAAAGTTTGAAAAAAATTGTAATTTCACCAAATTTTCAAGGAGGAAAAATTACATGATTTACATGACTATTTAGGAAAATGAATCAATTCCTTTCAAATTTTGATAAGAAAAACAACACTAAAACTTTTACAATATACGAGATTATGATAGAAACTTATGTGTATTAAAGGAATGTAAAAACATTCTTAATACGCAAAAAATAACGACCCATTAACTAATACATAAAATACTCTGTACTTATATCATGGTTGGCATTAAGATTATTACACCACATGAGGCACGTAATTTCAAACTCAAACAGTTGGGAGTGAAGGGTCTTTTCTTAACATCATTATTCAATATTCAAGTAATAAATCATAAAGCGTTGTTATTGATGAGAACAGTAGTGAGTATTGAACTGTGATATCTAGTGTTCCTCAGGGTAGTGTTCTTTGCCCATTACTTTTCATAATATATACACTTGACATGTGGTTTGGCCTAGAAAACAAGCTTGTTGCCTATGTAGACGATGCTACAGTTTTTTTCATCGATTCCATCTCCTGAATGTATATCTGGGGTTGCTGAATTAGTACATGGTGCAAATTATGGGATGTGAAGTTGAATCCTAACAAAACTCGAAGCATGATTGTAATTAGGTCGAGGACAGTGGCTCCTCAACATCAGGATCTCTGCATTGATGATGTTTTTTTTTTTTTTGTTAGTTTTTTTTTTTTTTTTTTTTTTTTTTTTTTTTTTTTTTTTTTTAACTTGGTGTGAATCTTTAAAAAAAATTTGGTGTGATTCTTGATAGCAAATTTACTGGCTTATTGAGAAAGTCTTTAAAGATTTTCGGTGATCACTCTATTCTGAAGAGGTATTTTCATTCCTTTGTTCTACCTTGTTTCGAGTACTGCTCTCTTGTCTGGTCTTCAGCTGCTGAATCTCATCGTAAATTTGTTGGACAGGAACTTACGGTCTATTGAATTTCTTATTCCTGATCTATATATCTCTGGCACACTCGTTCAGTTAGATCGTTATGCATGTTACATAAGGTTTTTCATAATTCTGACTATACTTTGTGTTCAGATCTTCCCGTACAGTACCATCTGTTCAAAATACTATATATTCAGTTAATTCTAATAGACAGGCCTTATCCATCATGAGGTTCTATACTATATAGTATTCTAGAAGTTTTATTCCCACTATTACCAAGTTATGGAATGCTCCTCCTACTTGAATCGGTAGAAGTTCAAAAGTTCAAACTTGCAGCGAATGTTTTTATGTTGAACAGACTGATATAACTCTCTTTTCACATTTCATATATGAAAGATCCATTTTAATGTTGTTACTGTCCTTAAAGTGTTTTATTTAGATTGTCCATTACTTGTCTTATAGTTTATCTTTATCATTATTTCCTTTCCTCAATGGGCTGTCTTTTCCTGTTGTGGCCCTTGGACTCACAGCATCCTTCTTTTCCAACTAGTGTTGTAGCTTAGCTAATAATAATAATAATAATAATAATAATAATAATAATAATAATAATAATAATAATAATAATAACAACAACAATATTATGAAAATAGCTTTATCATTGTACACAAGTCATAATAACCAAACGCATAAAAAAGGGTTGTGAATTTAAATGCCCTTACATGAAATTTTAAAAATTCAATCAAAGGTGGTTTCTTAAATCAATTAGGTTTAGAATAGTTTCTATGAATAATTCAAATGTAAGACCTGCTATATTTTTTTTTTGTACATCAGAACGAGTAGTGATGAAAAAAAAAAATTTTTTTTCGCAGCCAGTTATAAACAGAGAGCAAACACGTTATATATTCTCTATGATTAAGAAACTTTGCTGATAATTAGTGTAATTATCCATAATTTAAGCAAAATATATTTTATTTGTTCTTGCAACAACTATACCTCCGATGACTTTTCTTTCTTCTCTCTGTGAATCTAAATGATAATTGTAATGATCATAATTATCGTCTGTGCTATATTTCAAATGACACCTTATTTGCTCATGGAAACGAATACATTTTAGAGTAAAGATCAAGCTAATAATCGTATATCTATCACCACTGTGGGCTCAGGGTTACAGAAATATGAGAGAGAGAGAGAGAGAGAGAGAGAGAGAGAGAGAGAGAGAGAGAGAGAGAGAGAGAGAGAGAGAGAGAGAGAGAGTTCAATGATACTTATAGCGAGATATTTTTCGAAAACATATCCTGTAAATTTCGTTCACTAATTACATAATTGCTATTCAAATACGCGGATAGATTTTTTTATATATATATATACATAACTGTACTATAAGTAATTGTTTTCGTAAATAATTGAATGAGGTATGTTACTTGAAGCATGCTGATTTATATCTAGTAAAGAAGAACTATTTCAATTTTTTTTTTCACGAAGATACTAACACGTACTGGGTATCGCATCAATGAAATGAAGTAAATATGATACTTAAGAACGTGGTTCCAATGTCTCCCACGTTACCATACTCTTTTATTATTGAACAGAGGCGACTCATAAGTTTCCCAATATCATGGAAGGCATAAAATGCTTCATCACTAATCTTTTTAGCCAACGTAAGTCCTAATTATTTAGTAAATTGCTTTACAGTATTTGCATGGGTATCTACAGGAGTACTCAGTAGAGAGCATGCCTTATTTTGATCTTAACTCCGTTGTGTGTTTGTAAAGTACTTCGATATATTTTCTTCAAAATTTAATGTATCTGTCCTTGGTTCATACCCCAAATGTCCATCAAGTTTCGATTAAATTGGTTCGGCAGTATTTGCGTAATGTTGTTTACAAAAATAATTAACTTATCAAAATATTTGCCATTTACTTAACATTGTGGTTACTTTAGAAGTATTGGTGCATAGCTTTATTTTGATGTACTTTATTCAAAATGTTACAGAATAATCCTTGGATCATACCCAGCATGACTACCAAGGTTGGTCATAATGGGTACTGAAGT
>NC_090742.1:126030869-126035869 GCF_036898095.1 Palaemon carinicauda | reverse complement strand
GCCTAAAGAAAAGAAAGCATTTGAATGATATGTTCATACCAAAAGGAAGATCTTAATATGGGCTTCTTAAAAGAGTGGAAAAGAAATATCAGAATCATAAGAATATCAGCTGAGTCAGTAGAAATTTAAATGGAGAGAAGAAGAACCCAGCTAAAAGCGGTGGGGAAATTTTCGGTAAAAACTGTGCAGCTTCATAAAACTGGCAGATGAAGAGAAATGCTAACGATGGGAAACGAAAACAAACTTGTGAATCGTTCAAAAATAACAAACATCTTTTGTTCAGGAAAGAATATGGCATACCTTTCAACTACGCTAAATACAAAAGAAGTGACGTAGGAATAATACTCTATATTCTACTCATTTTCTCTTGGACATAATTAGAACGATATTTTGGAGGATAGGGAAATTGTTGTAATATGTGATAGGGCGAATTTTATAATAGGCAGATACGACAAAAGATAGCAAAGAGATATCTTATATCACAAAATACGTGTGATCATGCATTGCCTACTTGTGTCTAGTTTTAACCTTCAGAAGATATTACTTGTCTATGGATTTACTATTTCAGAACATTATAGCCATGATATTTTTATTTGATTCAGAGAGATTACCGTAGAATATATCAAAAGAGTTTATCCCTTTAATTGTCATAGAAGGGTTGTGGTAAGCCTATTTGAAATCTCCCTTCTCGAAATTTTTAAGCTTTCTTTCAAGAGGTGATATGCAGTTTCCATTATAAGAGAGAGAGAGAGAGAGAGAGAGAGAGAGAGAGAGAGAGAGAGGAGAGAGAAGAGAGAGAGAGAGAATTCAAATTTAAACTATCTGTGACGGCGCCGAGTAAGGTTGTGAACTCAAGGGCAGGTTGGAAACGACTGAGATATATTATTGTAGAACTCTCTCCTTATATACAAAATCTCAAGGCAACAGGACATAACAAGTTCACAAGACAGACAATATTACAGAGAAAAGACCAAACATATATTTTCATGTTCGTTTTAATGCGAGGGAAGAGCGAAGATACAACCATAATATATACAAAAGGAATTATGTACAATTGTGTGAAACACGGTTGGTACATGGCTCCCCCCCTAAAATGACATACTGTACATGTTAAATAGGGCGCCCTGATCTAGAGAGGCGAACTGTAGGCGGGTCATCTGGCAGAAGATAAGCAGGTTTTAGACGATCAATGGAGACCCAGTCTTCTTTGCCCCGAATGTTTAGGAGGAATGCTTTCGGACTGCGTAGGATCACAAGGAAAGGGCCCGTGTAAGGGGGCGTTAGTGGTGGCTTGCTAGTGTCGTTGCGCAGGAAGACGTGCGTTGCAGAGTGCAAGTCCGTTGGTATGTGATGCTTCGCTGGGGGCTTGTAAGTCTGGCGGCACGGAGTAAATTTTCCCATGACGTGACGTATGCGCTGGAGATCGTCGGAGGAGGTTGTAGAAGGAAAAAATTCGGCAGGGACGACCAACGGGTCGCCATACACCATTTCAGCTGCCGAGACGTTGAGGTCGTCTTTAGGAGTGGTCCTTAGTCCCAGGAGGACCCAGGGAAGCTGAGTAAACCAGTTGCAATCCTTGCAGCGGGACATCAAAGCTGCTTTGAGGGTGCGATGAAAACGTTCAACCATTCCATTGGCAGCGGGGTTGTAGGCCGTTGTCTGATGTAGGGTGATGCCCAGGAGATTCGCTAATGACGTCCACAATTGAGAGGTGAAAGTGGTTCCCCTGTCAGAAGTAATATGCTCAGGGATACCAAATCTTGAAATCCATCCAGAGAGTAAGGCAGATGTACATGAGGCGGACATTGCATCTTCCATGGGAATGGCTTCAAGCCAACGAGTGGAGCGGTCGATGACGGTAAACAGGTAACAAATGTCCTTGTGATGTGGATAGAGGGCCTACAACGTCGACGTGAATATGTGCGAAACGACGCTGAGGTTGAGGAAAGGTGCCCACTCCTGAATCCGTGTGTCGATGTACTTTGGAAGTTTGGCAAGAAGTACAGGCGCGGACCCAATCCTTAGCATCCTTAGAAATGCCGTGCCAAATGAACTTTGCCTTCAGCAGCTGTGCAGTAGAACGGCACGAGGGATGTGAAAGGCCGTGAATGAAATCAAACACCTGTCGGCGCATGGGAGCAGAAATCCAAGGTCGCGGGTCTACCAGTACTAACGTCACAGAGGAGGGTGGTGTTGGAGTCTTCAGGGGGAAAGTCTTCCCAACGGAGGGACGTGCAGGATGTCCTACAAGCTTGATACTCTGGATCCTGTCGTTGGGCTTCAGCCAGGGCGTTGTAATCCAATCCCAGTTGAACGGCAGCCAACGTGTTTCTTGACAGGGCATCGGCAACGGGATTCATTTTCCCAGGGACGTATTGGAGGGTGCAATCGTATTCAGCCACGGCGGAGAGATGTCTGCGTTGACGGGCGGGACCAGGCGTCAGACTGTTGAGTGAAGGCGTGCACCAGAGGCATGTGGTCTGTGCGAAATGACGAAGGGCGTACCTTCTAAGAAATGGCGAAAGTGACGGACAGCCAAGTGCACCGCCAGCAATTCTCGATCGAAGGTAGAATAACCCGATTCCGCCTTGGACAGTTTTCTGCTGAAGAAGGGCAATGGGCGGGGCGAGCCTTTGACCACCTGCTCGAGTACTGCACCAATAGCGACGTCGCTGGCATCAGTGGAGAGAAGGAGAGGGGCGTGTGGGATAGGAAAAGTGAGAGCCGCAGCAGTTGATAGGGCCTTCTTTGCATTGTAGAAGGCTGCTTCTTGAAGGGGACCCCTCTTCAGTCCTTCGGCTTGCCCTTAAGGGAGGCGTAGAGGGGGAGCAAGAGTGGCGGCAATGGCTGGCGGGAAAACGGTGATAATAGTTGATCATGCCCAAGAATTCCTGCAGAGCATTAACGGTCGAGGGCACCGGGAAGTTCTTAACGGCTGCTACCTTCTCAGGGAGGGGAGTGGACACCTTAGGAGTGATGCGGTGCCCTAAGAACGATACTTCGTTGGCGCCACAGGTACACTTGTCGTACCGGACTACAAGGCCGTTTTGTTGCAGGCGGTCGAGCACGATGCGCAGGTGACGGAGGTGTTCCTCTTTTGAGGAGGAGAACACAAGTATGTCGTCCACATAACATACACAGAAAGGGAGGTCCCCTAAGATGCCATCCATGAGACGTTGAAACGTTGCCCCAGCATTATGAAGGCCAAAACAGGAGTAATTGAAGGTGTATGTACCAAACGGAGTGGTGATGGCGGTCTTGGGGATGTCTTCTGGGTTCATAGGCACCTGATAATACCTCTTCAGGAGGTCGAGCGTAGAGAAAACCTTCGCTTTGTGCAGGTAGGAGGTAACGTCGGCAATGTTTGGGAGGGGGTAGTGATCCGGTTTTTGTATGCATGTTCAGGCGCCTGTAATCCCCGCACGGACGGAGGGAGCCGTCTTTCTTTAGAACGATGTGTAAGGGCGACGACCATGGCCTGGAGGCCTTTCGGCAAAGGCCCATTTTCTCCATTTCGGCGAACGTCTGTTTGGCGGCTGCCAATCGTTCCGGTGCCAGACGTCTGAATTTTGCAAAGACTGGGGGTCCCGTCGTCTTGATATGGTGATAAATACCGTGCTTGGCAGGAACCGTGGGCGTTTGGCGAAGTTCTGGACGGAAAACTTCCGGGTACGACGTGAGGAGGTGGGCGTAGGCATCCGTGGGTGCGCTGATGTGGAGAGCGAGGTTAGAGGGGGCGGGTTAAAGAGGTGTCGACAAGTACGAGTCTGCGTTGACCAATCGTCGGTGGGCGACATCGACCAGAAGGGGGAAATGAGAGAGGAAATCTGCACCGAGGATTGGCATTGTGACGTCGGCAACGAGAAACTTCCAATTGAATTTACCGTTTCCAAACGATAATGTGAGGTTCTCGTAACCATAGGTGGGTATCGCAGATCCGTTGGCAGCTACTAAGCGGACGTCGGCAGATGTAGACAGACTACGTCGTGCCTTGAAGAGTTTTCCTGGCAAAAGAGAACGACAAGCACCCGTGTCTATCAAAAATCGCACGCCGCCCCTGCATCCTGTAAAAAGAAAAGATTAGAAACATGGGAGGCCACCGCCACAAGCGATGGCCTACTTACACGTTTTTTGGCCACTGACAATCCTTGGCACATTTCTTCACGGTTGCCCCGAATCTGAAGTGGTAGTAGCAAAACTGCGGCGGATGGGAGGTAGTAAGTGGCTGTAGAAGTCGAGCGATTGGTGGGTGGTGGGCGGCTTTGTCGCCGCTTCGGTACGTCACGTGGTAGGCGTGTATGTCCTACGGCATTCATGTCAGCTTCGGTTGATGTTGAATAGGCATCCTCGTCGTCAGTGGTGGAGGCGTTGATGGAGGTCTTGAAGTGGCTGTCCATAAGGGCGTCGGCTTTGGTCATTAAGTCCTTTATGGGTAAACTATCGACATCGGGTATGGCAGCGCATACAGGTTCGGGTAAACGGCGTATCCAAAGGGCACGAAGAAGGTTCACCTCACGAGGAGAGCCGTCTGCGACAGGTTCAAGGCGAGCGATACTGTTCATTTCCCTGAGGGCAAGCGAAAGCCCTTTGATCCCCCAACGGTTGTTGTGAGAGCTGAAAAAGCTTTTCTATACGGGGGGCTGGCGACGGAGAGTACTGCTGCAGAAGGTATGTTTTGAGGGCGTCAAACGCTATTGGGGTGTCTCCCTTGTTCACAAAGCCAGTCGGATATTTCTGGGAAGGTGTCCTCGGGTATCGCCGCGAGAACATAATCCGCTTTGGTGGTTGAGCGAGTCACGCCCCTGATACGGAAGTGGACTTCAGCGAGTTGAAACCAAGCAAACGCCTCTGCGGTGGCGAATGGTGAAAGTTTCAATGGGGTGGCCGCAGCGCCAACTGCTGTAGTAGAGTCCGTCTCCGTCATAGTACCAACGGTGGAGGGGAGAGGGAGGTGGGGGTGGAAGGCAGTGGGAGCGAGTCGACTTCCGGGGTCACCAATG
>NC_090742.1:126018369-126025869 GCF_036898095.1 Palaemon carinicauda | reverse complement strand
TTGAGAGAATGCAATTTCTCACAAAATAAAGAAAGTGTGTGCTCTCTATGGAAAGTTTTTAAACCTTTCCGACTCTGCAGTTCAATCAGTTTGAGTTGGTACTCAACTGGTGCTTTATCATATTGAAATGAAAATGGATCATTAAATCATTTAAACTAATTTCAATCTTTTTAAAAATCAGGAAATCTAACTGTAAACTCTCCAAGCAATCTTCACATGATATTAGTATATTTTTCATAGTTTACAGAAAACTTTTTCTCTCTTTCAGATAGACTACGAAAGTGTACAATGTTACCAACTTTTAGCTGTTCTATAAAAAAGTTTTAATATCTTTATAGAGCTAGTTATCCACTCAAACATTGAGGAACATAACTGGTCGTTTCCTTGTAAATGCAAATTAAGTTCTGTTAATACTTCGATCAAGTCTACAAAGAAAGATAAATCATTCAACCATTCTTCATTTTCTAGAAAATCCACATTTTGCTTTTTTTTCCTAGAACACTTTTATTTCAGGCAACAATGATTGAAATCATTTTAAGGATGCTGCTCTAACTGAGCCATCTATCATTCATTTTATTTATTAATATAAAGTTTTAATTAAATTACATGAAGACTCTCTACCTCACTACATGATGAATTTGCTAAAAACTTTCTTTTTTAATGAGAGTCGATAGTGGGCCGTATCCAAACACTAAGTGGGCAGGTTGGAAATCCCTGCATAGAACAATCCCATATATCTACTGTACAAATCCAGTAATATTTGCATTCTTATCGCATTCAGTTTTATGAACAATAGATATATTTAGATTTAATTTTTCTATACCTAATCAATCCTTGATTAAAATATCATTAGAGGCCCTTGCCCTATACATATTGAAATTAAAACGTTTGAAGTGGCCAAAATCTTTTCTGTTATCGTTAATTGAACAGTGTTTTTATTTACTATTATATATGTAATATCGAGGATTGAAATCAGCGTGTCCTATCAGTATATATATATATATATATATATAATATATATATATATAATATATATATATATATATATATATGTATATATATATATGTATATATATATATATAAATATATATATATATATATATATATATATATATATATATTATATATATGTATATGTGTATATATATAATATATATATATATATATATATATATATATATGTATATGTGTATAGTATATATATATATATAATATATATATATATATATATATATATATAAATATATATATATATATCTATATCTATATATATATATATATATATATATCTATATTTTATATATATATATATATATATATATATACTATATATATATATATATATATATGCACATGTATATATATATTATATATATTATATATGCACATGTATATATAATATATATAATATATATATATATATACCATTATCAAGGTCACGAGCAAAATCAGCAGTACTCCTAAGATACTAATAGGATATTAGTTGAAGCTATCAGGGTAAAAGTCTATTAAAGACTAATTTTAATCCTTGGTCCTCGCTCTGTCCATTTAGAAACTCTTGGAAAACTTTAATGGTTCCTTCACGATTCATTCCAAATTCCCAGCAAAACCAGGATTTGAAAAATATGCGCAAGATTTATTGCACATTAATAAGAAAACATTGAATATGAATTGCATCCATTAGAGAAAGAGAATATTATCTTGATTAGTGTAATGTAGGTAATGCGTTCCTGGCCTGTTTCTTTTTTTTAATATGTGAATGACATTAGTAAACATTGGTACTCAAGTACTAATAATTTAACATCATGCGGAACTTCTAGTCCTTTTAAAGGCCAATATGAAAAGTAATCTGTTTTGATAACAAATCCTCTATTTTCTCCTTCATTTTATTATATACTTTTCAGCTAAAAAATCTCGTACTAATGGTCAAATACATTTGCCTTACCCCCCAAAACTGAAGTACTGACTAAATACTTTTTATTGAGATATCTACTTTTACTGTAAAATCCCAGTTTCGCACACACATTCAAATGTATTCTGAAAGAAAACGTGATCTTTATGTTTGTTATATCCATTTAAAGATAGAAGAAATAAAATGTTCAAATTTTATTGCATCCTAATCATTATAATCCACGATAAATGCATTGTAAAATAATTTATGAATAAAGTAAAAATCCATCTGGAAGTGGCGAGTCCTACCAGGTCTGAAATCAGTTCGGTGGAGATTGTTTTTCGTTGCAGAATTTTACTCGCGGGAACAATTTATCTTTACGAGTAGCAGCGGTGAAGGTCGTTCCGGCGGTAGTTGTACTTCCAAGTGAAAAAGAAATAGAGGATTGGGCAACTTTATTTTTTTCAAACTCGGCTCAAAATCCTGTTACTCCTAATAATTAGAGATTAAAAATAATATATTTAAAAAAAAATCCTCTGCATTTCTCTTTGCCTTTTCTATCTATTTCCTTGTAGTTTCACAATATTTCATCACCTTTAAACGGAAGTGATTCAAAATACCGAAATGCTGAATAGGCCAATACTGATGCTTAGGAAAGCAAAGCACTCCTTTAATTTATAAAAGCCTATCTTGTTTTTGTCGATGTACTTTTCTTTTATACATTTCTCTCAGTTTGATAAATCCAAGCTCGTGCACTCGTCTCTCTTCTGGGAGGACAAGGCACATACTATTACGGATGAAATAAGCTTCCATTATGATTCGACCAGCAATTTACCGAGGAAATCTCTGTCTTCGCCACAATCTTCAAGGGCATGTATTCACCCCTGGCGTCGTTTGTTTGTTTGTGACCAGCTTTACACGAAATCTAATGGGCCGATTTTGACCAAACTTGGTAGTCATGTTGGGTATGACCCAAAGATAGAATCTGTAACATTTTGGATAAAGTACATCAAAGTACAAGTACGAAGTCGTACTTTGAAACTAATGGCAATGTTAAGTAAATAGCAAATATTTTGTTAGTTTATTTTATGTTTGTACAACATTACGCAAAAACTATCGAACCAGTTTCAATGAAACTGGGTGGGCATGTGGCGTATGACACAAGGATTAATCCATTAGATTTT
The DNA here is from genome assembly GCF_036898095.1 of Palaemon carinicauda. Classification (NCBI taxonomy): domain Eukaryota; kingdom Metazoa; phylum Arthropoda; class Malacostraca; order Decapoda; family Palaemonidae; genus Palaemon; species Palaemon carinicauda. The sequence continues at coordinate 126,022,793 of NC_090742.1, read as the reverse complement.
GAAGACTATACAACGAAATATAAGTTTGCAGAGGCATTAAGAGCAATGTAAGACTAATACAGCTTGGCGTGGCGAAGGCATGTGCTCCATAGAGTGCCCCTCTAGTTTAAATTTTATACTTTCAGTACATCGCTTGTTTAACTTAGAATTTATTTCAACATTTCTCAGAATTACTGCTTTCCTTCCTCTAACTCTTCTTATCCAGCATGCCAGAATATAACGACGACGTTTTGTCTTGAAATAAGTTACGCAATTCAGGAAAAAGTTCTTTCAAGGTCGCTGAAGTTTAATATAATTGGAACTTTACATTGCGAATCACCTTCTATATGTGGTCCAAACTCCCACTGGAGAAGTGAAAACAATGCACGTTGCTGTCTCGGTGCAAATTGCAGCGACAATGTTGATTTTACCTTATTGGGGCTGTTCATGCTATTTTTAATTTCAAATGATTTAATGCTTAATGCTATGTGTTTTATGTAGGAGATAACGAGCAATTAATGTATTCATTATGTGATGTTCTGAAAGTTAGTAATTGATCTCTCCGAAAGTTCGGTGAAAAGGTAAAGAAAACTCTTTTATTACATTAATTGGTAGAAATGCTCTCCGTAATTCGGGAGAGAGAGAGAGAGAGAGAGAGAGAGAGAGAGAGAGAGAGAGAGAGAGGAGAGAGAGAGAGAGAGAGATTATTAGCTATCTAAAGCTAATTCAGAATTCTTTCCTTTATGTTATTAATGACGGATATTTGTATCAACGTTGTCATTCAATATACCTCCCAACTCAACAAATGTTCCTGTTTTCTCAAAGCCATAAGGAAATTAAGGATTCAACTGTTTGTTAAAGAAGCTAGGACAGAGATAATGAAAGGAAATGTTTATATCAAGATAGGAATCTATCATTATTACGAAGGCCAAGGATGATGTAAAAATACTTTTGCTAACAGAAGAGTACATAAAATCTCCAATAGATAGAGCGATGCAAAAAGACGTTTTTTTTTTTTTTTTTTTTTTTTTTTTTTTTTTTATTGAAAACTCAGTTATAAGAAAAGGAAAGATAAAAAACGACGATAAATTAAAAAAAAAATCTTAAAAAAAATGAATCGATAACAAACATGCGTTCGATGATAAGAATAACAAAGGAAACACGCTTGATTGGTTAAAAAAAAACTTATCAAAATAACGAATATTTTTATTTCATCATTTCTTATCTTATATGTTCATGATTTTCCTTATCACTTTTTGTATTACATTTTCTATTCAAGTCAAATTATCAAACAAAATATTTTCTAAAGCATTATATATCTAACAACGCATTGGAGTCAGTAAGAATAAAGTAAACAAATAAAAGAATTATAAATGAACAAGATATAAATCAATAGATAAGAAAGGTATTAAGGAGGAATCAATGATTACAACATTATTTTAGAAATACTTCAAGTTGGGTTATACTGCATTATTATAATTATTATTATTATTATTATTATTATTATTATTATTATTATTATTATTTTTATTATTATTATTATTATCATTATTATTATTATTATTATTATTATTATTATTATTATTATTATTATTATTATTATTATTATTATTATTATTATCATTATTATTATTATTATTATTATTATTATTATTATTATTATTATTATTAGGTGAGCTACCATGCTAGTTAGAAAAGCAGGATGTTATAAGCACAAGGGTTCCAACAGTGAAAAATAGCCAGTAAGGAAAAGGAAATAAGGAAATTTATAAACTAAAAGAGAAGTAATTTACAATTAAAATTACATATTTTAAGCACAGTAACAACATTAAATTAGATATCTCATAGATAAACTGTAAAAGGAGACTTATGTCAGTCATAAATAAACTATAAAACGAACCTTGTGTCAGCTTGTTCAACATAAAAACCTTTTCTGCAAGTTTGAAGACCGAAAACTGTCTTTTCTTATGTTAACTATCTCTATTGGTTTGTTATGATTAGATAGATTCATGCTTTACATTCTAGGGTTGTAGCTTAACTAGTAATAATATTAAGGATAATAATAATAAGTATTTGAGGAATACAAATTATTCGTCGAATGAACTAGATTTGAATTACAACTTGTATTTTAAAAACTATTCTTATAGTTTATAGTAAGGGTAGAAAATAACTACAGTCAAAATAACACAAAAATAAAAGACACTTGACATGAACGGAAGACAAAAGGGCTAATGTTAACAATTTTAAATTAGATGGGAATCGTAAAGTTTGAAATAAAGTAAAAATATACGAGTAGTATTTATTTTATATTTCATGAAGAGGTGTGCAATTACTCTGCATTATTTCACATGCTCATAAAAAATGAGATATCTTCATGGAGTTTAATTAAAGGAGAAAGTAAAATAAAAAAGATATTGCATAAAAAAGAAATTATATAACAGATGGTTTAAATTTTAAGGGTGAGGGGAATTCTCTACACGTAAATATACGTATATACTGTAGTTATGACACTCATAAAGTGTCTATAGAATTTTTTCATTATGACAGGCTTTGAAAAAAATGAGATTACATCAAAACAGAAAGGAAAACGGAAATAATGAGGTAAAACTAATGGTGTAATAGATAAAACGATATTTTACGATTTTTTAGTATATATATGAACTCTTACGTGAAGAATGAAAATTTATGAAGGCAATTTTACTACAGGGAAAAGAGTACTTATAGAATTTATAGTGATGAGTAACCTAGTTTGTTAACTATATAAAGTATACGATCTAACACACTTCACACCAGATACCAAATAATATATAAGAAAAAATATATATCTATACTAGCAGAGGGCATTACACAATTGATCTTGATATATGATTCAATATCACCTTTATTAATTTCAGGAAAGGCACAGTTATATTTACATATTCAAGGTCGAAGATCTCAACAATAGAATGGATATATTTATTTTCAATGTTCAGAAAACACGACATATGTATGTGTGTGTATATATATATATATATATATATATATATATATATATAGTATATATATATAAATACACACACACACACACACATATATATATATATATATATATATATATATATATATATATATAAATATATATATATATATATATATATATATATATATATGTATATATATATATATATATATATATATATATATATATATATATATATATATATATTTATATATATATATATATATATATATATATATATATATATATATATATATATATATATATATATATACGTATATATATATATATATATATATATACATATTTATTTATATATATACTTATAAATTTATATATGTTCATATCCACACAGATTTACTCATATATGAATATTTGTAAAAATGTATGTAAATATACATGCATATATATATATATATATATATATATATATATATATATATATATATATATATATATATATATATATATATATATATATATATTTATATATATAAATATATATATATATATATATATATATATATATATATATATATATGTATATATCTATATATACATGTATATATATATATATATATATATATATATATAAGTATGGAGACAGGAGCAATTACTCAAGCATAAACATATTGGAGTAAGGAGACGCGTTCTGTTTTTTTCCATTCATTTATTTGCGCCGACGTTTCGTATCAGCTTGATACATTTTCCAGGCTGAAACGATTACAAGTTAATTGTGTATAAGTAAAAAGATACACACAACGTTTACCAACACCAAAATTAAAAAGCTTTTTAATAAATTAAGAATAAAAACAGAGTAAAAAACAGAAACACAGAATAACAGTGAAAGGGCTTGGAGCGAATATAGAGAAACAAATTAATTCAATAATAATTATAATAATAATAATAATAATAATAATAATAATAGAAAGATATATAATAATAATGATAATAATAATAATAATAATAATAATAGTAATAATAATAATAATAATAATAACAATAATAATAAAACGAACAAGACACCTACCCACAGCGGTAGCGTAAGGAGAACTGACATGAAAAATTGTTATGGAAGGGAGTATAAACAAAACAACAGGTAATTAGGCAATAAACATTCGGGTGGAAGACGACTGGTGGTTAAGAGAAGGTACAGTTAGCTTAATCATTATTGATTCAAGGGTGGTTAGTTCGTCTATATGTCGGGTTTTTCCTATTATATTAAAATGACTGGTATCTATGTGTGTTTTGCAACTTTTACTGTGATTTCTTATGTTAGATTGTTCTGGATTTGATAGTCGACAACCCGTTCTATAGCTAATTCCCTGATGAGAGGAAATTCGGACTTTTAGCAGCCTCCTGGTGCAACCGATGTAAGTGCCAAGATCACATCTGGGACAATTATACTTATAAACGACACCGGAGGCAAAGCAGGGGGCTGATCTTA
>NC_090742.1:126005869-126008369 GCF_036898095.1 Palaemon carinicauda | reverse complement strand
GGAAAGAATATGTCAGCTTTTCTCAATTTCTATGGCTTTCCCTAAAAGTGAGAATGATCATATATTTCTCTCTTATTCTTTACAATCCAGGTTCATATATTACTGCACCTGTGACTGCTGTCAAAATCTATCAAAAGAAAATACACTCGTTTCAGCAGGACGAGAAATCACGAGACCTCTCTCTCTCTCTCTCCTCATCTCTCTCTCTCTCTCCTCTCTCATCTCTCTCTCTCTCTCTCTCTCTCTCTCTCACATATATTAGGATGTTCAAACTAGGATGTTCAGATTAGGATATTCAGACTAGGATTGTAGGCATACAAACATTAAAATATCTCTATCTTTAAACAAATAACTTTACTGAGATGACATATAATTGTAAACCAAAATTATAAATTGTAAGGGAGCTTCAGTATAAAATGACTAGGTTAAAAATTAAAGAGTTGCTGTCTCCGAGGTCGGAAGAGTGGGATAAAACGTTGGCATAGGATAGTTATCTTGTGAAATACTAAAAATCTGAACAAGATGGCAGCCTCTAACACAAACAAGGCTTGGGTGGAATGTACTGCAATCAGCAAAAGCAAGAGTAATTTCCATGAGCTGGCACAACAAGAACTAGATCTACTGATAACAGAGGTCACAAATCGCTCCAACCAGTGTTACGGAAAAATATTCTCAAACATATTCAAACAATAGGATCCAACAAACTGGAGCAAGTCTGCGGAAAAGATTATCAAAATAATAGAAGAAACTCCAAAGAAGATCCAGGTGATAAAGAGACTTATAAAGAAAGTTCACATCAATCAGCACATTTCATTCAAGAACAATAAAACGTCCAATATGGTGAATGTGCTGATTGAAGCGTTGGGAAAAAGAATGCCAAAATGGTGCAATACAGGTAAGATATGGTACAACTATTCTTGACCCGCAACAATTATTAAGGAAATGCGATGATTGCCACGTACCATCACATCCTAATTGTGCTGAAGTGCAACAAAAATTAGTACTAAAAACACAAAGGTATTCTGCTCAACATGCTTAGTATGGGTAGAAAATATAATTAAGTCTAGACTAAATCTGTAATTAGAAGAAGAAGAAGAAGAAGAAGAAGAAGAAGAGAAAAATGAACACGATATATGTAAGGATGCAGAGGAAATCATTGATAAAACATTTGATGCCATTCAACAACATACTTACGTAGAAATAGAATATCCTATGGAAACAAATAATAGACCCAAGAGCCTTTACCAGGACCTACATACTTTTAGGGAAGAGCAAGAACAAGAAAAAAAAAAGATATAGTCAGTACTTTACTGAAAAGAGGGAATTACAGATTTGGCAAAAGATGCTACTACAAGTATCCAAAGGTATGCCATAATTATGAAAATATATAGTAAATGCGCGTATTTAGACGGACATGGAGACGATCTCCATCCAAAAATATGCAAAAACCTGAAAGAAGGATAAGGATGCAAAATCAAAAAAAAATTTTGATATAGGCATCCTGGAACCATAAATGAAAGTCAGAAAACTCAGCAAACAGAAAAGAAAAATGAAAGCAAAAATGAAAAAAAAAAAAACAAGCCGAGTATATACCACGCTATGCACAAAAGGCCCCAAGATATGATGCCTTTCAACCCAAGTATGCACAATTAGAGCTCAACTACAAAGAATGCATCTATAATGCCAGGGGCTGGTGCAGATATGGGGATAATTGCAGGTATACACACAAAAATAAATATGAAGGCGAAAGAGCAAATATAATAGAAAAGCTAGATTTTTCAATGGCAGAAATCTGGTAATGAAGAAAAGAACATCATATCAGAACAGGAAGGAAGCATGGAAGAATCCATATTATTACCAATATTAATAATGAGGATGAAACACAAACCATAATAGTGATGAATGCACAGGGTTTAGTCACGAGTAACTCTAAAAGGAAAATAGAGTTCTTAGAAGAACTAAACCAAATTGAAAAAATACATATGTTAAATATAAGTGAAACATGGTATTCCCAAGAGACTGGCAGTGACGACCAGGTAAAGGATTTCCAAACATGTAGATAAGACAGAACAAATAGTAATCAAGGGGTAACCACAATATATGGAAGAGACATAATCAAGGAAAATTTTGTGGAAAATACAGCAACCCAGAATGTGAATTGATTGCGATAGAATTTGAATATGAAAATTAGTGAATATTGTAGTCTACAGACCCCAAAATACTAAGGAGTTTGGCATAATAATAGAAAAAAAATAGATTATATATGTAGAAACAAAAAAGACTGGATTATACTCCTCACCGGAGATTTTAACTTTCCTTTCATGGATTAGAAGGAACGGATAGAAGAAAGTGGTTGTATATATACATATAAAAAGAGAGTAATAGTAGCGCAGAAGATAAGAGACTGTTTGAAATGCTTCAAGATATGCTATTAGAACATAATATGCAAACAAATAAACCACATTCCAACAAGAAAGGACAATATCCAAGATTTAGTATT
>NC_090742.1:125993369-125998369 GCF_036898095.1 Palaemon carinicauda | reverse complement strand
GAAGCAAGTACCAATCACCACGTCAGTGACTTAGTACATTGACTAGTTTATACTAAGTAGGCAGTCTACCAATTTCATGATTTAGTAGGTGGCCAGTTGACTCAGGTTATAGGCCAAAAATGTTTAATTCGATTGATACTATTACAAAAGAAAAAATAATTGAATCGACTTTACGACTTGATGAAGCTAATTCCTTCGTATTCTCTGCCAAGGGAGATACAGTTCAGCAAAGGAAAATTCTGAATTTAGTTTTTGCATAGTTTGGGACGACTGTAAAACCCATATCCGTAATACTTACGGATCAGCGGCGGAACCTGATTAAGTTTTAATGCTAGATCTATTTTCAGATTATGGGGCTTTACGTAAATTCACTCATTAATTAGCTGTTGATAAGGGTAAGTTTTATTAATGATCAATTAGGCTCAGATATTAGTCTTTGGCTTATGGGGAAGATATCAGTATAGATTTGTTGACACAACTCATTTCATTAGCTTTTGCGACAGCGATATTTCCAGATAGGTTAGTGGAATGTTTTAATGTCATGGTAAATTAAACACCACCAGAAATAGCAATATTAGAACAGGTTAAGAAGTACTTGTCCAAAGGGCATTATTTAGATAGCCAGTCTCCTACCGGGTTTGTAATCACAGTCTATAGCCTCTCGGTCAGACACATCGCAGCATGTGGAATAAGTGCAGGCAAGATATTTCGATAATAGCAAGTATTATTGTGATGATAGTCCAGTCAAATTGTACTTTGACCTAGAAGTGATTGTAATATAATTTCATTTTGTTGGAATGGAAATCTCGTGTGGTCTACTATCTCTATCTCATAATGACGTATAGAAACATATTTGTGAGGAACATATCTTACTTGTTTTTCAAATTTAGCATAACTTATGGTAAATGTCACTTTGCAGCGTCACTAAGCTATGTTAATTGTTTCCAAATATGAGCAAAGACATTACTCATATTTGTGTTGTGTTACCAAATTTCATGATGATAGGATTATAACTCAATGAATAAAGTCTGATGTAAGAAACTTGACCCCTGTCATACTGAATGTTGACTAAAAGGTGTGTGTGATTTTATTGACACTGTAGCCTGGTTGAATATGATAGAGGCTTACATACCTTTCATGATGCTGCAAAATAAGTTTAATTAATTTACATTTTCTTCGGGATCCAATTTACATCTAGGAAGCTACTGATTATTGGGACCTTCAAGTGAGGGGGCCATTTGTTTGGTATTTTTTTCACTTGCAATTATTTTGCTACTCTTTTATTTACCTTTGGATAACATGAACATACAAAATCCGAGGATATTGAGTTCATCTCCACAAGATAGCGTTTACGTATTCATCATAATTATTTTAAATTTCAGATATAAGGTTGATTTTTATATTCTTTTCCGCTTTCAGAATATTGGCAAGCCTACACCAGAAGTCTGAAGATGGAGAGATATTGACACACGCGCACACACACACACACACACACATATATATATATATATTTATATATATATATATACATATATATATATATATATATATATTTTATTTATTTATATGTATATATATATATATATATACATATATATATATATATATATTTACTGTACATTCATGTACATATATATATATATATATATATTCTTATGAAGCTGGTCTAGTGTAGAGTAAATGCAATGACTTATTTATAATTTCATTCATATTTAATATATTGTTTTCATTTGTGCATTGAAGAGGTGAATTACACAGCCTGTAAAATGACCCCCTATCATGTGGATATAAGTACTCTATGTAAATTACGAAAGACTTTCGTCGAGAATTTCATTGTATTTTTATTCAGTTTAGTATATGTGAATTTATGTAATTTTCAAAAATTAACTTTTTATATAATGTGTGTTTGCTATGATGTCTTACATAGTATGTTTGAAAGTGTTGTAGGATTCGCGTGGGATATGAACAAGGGGGTATGTTCTTTTATATTTTATTATGTATGCATCATGTTTGAGAGAGAATGTTCGAATACATCTGCTCTTGAAGATTGTCAACCATGTGGTTTAGAAATGTCACGGAGGTCTGGTGAGAGAATGTTATCTTTTTTTTCTAATTCGGTGACAAAGGGTGGACGGAGCTAGTTGGGAGAGTCGTCTCGCGGGTGCGTTGATAGGCATATGAGAGTTGCCTGAAACAAATGATTCACCATGCTTCCCAAATCCGTTGGAAATTTTTGGAAATAGCAGTTGGGTTTCATATAAAAAGAGGACACCAAGGTTACGGCTTAGATAGATATCAAGATAAAGAACTGCAGCCTGAAGACAGCCTCTTCGTCTTTCCCTCTCTCATTTCAGCACATTAGCCAGTGTATTGTTTTTTAAAGAGTTCAATGCGTTAGTGTGTCCTCTCCTCAGTGACTCTGTGCCCCAATGCAAATCGTGTGTCAAAAAGATACGCAAGACTAAAAGGGGATTTTGAATTTATCGTGTTAGGGTGAGTGTTGGTATTGTATAACATTTTCTGTAAATGACCCTGTAGGAAGTGCAGATTTTGTTACGTGATCTGGTTTTTTGTTATTCATTAAGTGTCAAACGTGAACATTGTATTTTTCAGAATTATTTCAAGCTTTTGTGTAATTTTCATTGCATTATTTCTTTTCTTAGGCTAAGGTTTATTCAGATATATTAGTTATCAAATAATTTCAGATCGTAAAATTTTCTTTCTGAATTTAAGTATTTTTCAAACTTAGTTTTCCAGTAACTTATTTTTGAGTAAATTCTTTTCAAAGTGTTGTTAATTATATTGAATTTATATTTTTTTGTAAAGGTTATATTATTCCAATCAGCATTATTTTGAACCAAATTCTGCTCGAATCCTATTGAGAACTACAGTTAGTCTAAATAGTTTTTAATAATACTTGAGAGTAATTAACCAGTTTAGATTGAGTGTACTTAAGAGACCATTAGATATTCACTGTTTTATATATTGCTGTCTGGGAGTTATTTAACAGTCTCAGAATTCGCGTATTTTGAAGTGTAACAGTTTCAATGTAAAGGCAAACAATGTAGTTTGGAATTCGAGAAGTTGATTAACTTGCCTGTCGTACTATATTTGATATTATATGTTTGGTTCCCAGTCATGAGCCATATTATAATATCTTTTAATTCCAAAACTTTGGGAACCATATAAATATATATATATATATATAGATATATATATATATATATATATATATGTATTATAGCCACGAAAGGAAAAATTAAAAAGACTTGATTGGAGTTAGTGCTTTCATCCACTCAGGACATTATCAAACTCAGCAATGAGAATACATTTACAAAGACATCGTATTTATACAGGAGTAGGGGATCCAACAGCTGTCAGTTTCCTAATAATTCCGGAGAAGTCAGATTTTAGATAAAAGGATAAAACTGGATTAACGAAAACAGACCTGGGCTTAGATTCAAATTTCTACCTTGAGTACAGGAGATTAAAAATGATTCAACAATATTCCTTTGGAAATAGTCATTTACATGGATTACTTTTTCCGCCTTTGACCAACCAATTCTGTGACTTGACCCTAACCAGTGGGAGGCCAAGGCATTATTAAGAGAACCCCTGGAGACGGCCACCTGATGCTGTTTTAATCTGACTGGTATACTTTTTGATGTTTGGCCGACATAAAATAGGTTAAACTCCGAACAAGGAATGTTATATATTACATTATTATCAATTTCCAGAAATATTCTTAATTAACATGTTTTTTAATGTACAATTATATTTAAACACTACAGCAATGTCTAGTTTTTTCAAAAGGGGTATAACATCTAAAAAACAAACATGGAATGGCAAACAAAGCATATTATTAATTGTTTCCTTTTTCTCTAATTAGACACTATAAAATGTTTTCTTAGCCTTATTCATACATTTTTCTAAGGAATATTTGGGATAACAAAGATCTTTTGCATTTTTTTCTATTTTAGTGAACTCGTCCTCAATGTAATCTGGGCTACAAATTCTCAATGACCTAAGGTACATGGAGGAGAAAACTGAATAATTTATATTTTTTAGAGTACCGGAGTAAAAATGTACATATAAAAAATTATTTGTAGGCTTTCTATTTATGGAAAACTTAAATTTATCGGTTTCTCTAACTATCAAAACGTCTAAAAATGGGATACGGTTATTTTCTTCATTTTCTATAGTGAATTTTACTGATGGTACTAATGAATTATGATTGAAACAAAACCCTCAAGATTAAGATTTTCTTCTAAAATACCTAGAACATCATCAACATATCGATACCACACAATTTGGGAAGACCACACTGATAATTGGTCTGATTGGATATCCTGTTTCATGGGTAAAACCAATTATCAGTGCTACAGGTTCTATTAACTATAAATTATCCAAATATTTAGTCAAATTACTTTCCCCGATCTTAGGATCTATTTCAACCTCTCATATAAAAAATTCTGTTGATCTTTGTGAAAAATTACAAAAAGTTAACCTTACGTCTAGACATAGATTAGTAAGTTTTGATTTAACTCCTTTGTTTACCAAAGTGCCGGTTGATGACTTATTCTATTTCCTGTCGGGTATTTTAGATGCCTATGATTTACCTTTATCAACGCATACTATTATTGAACTCATTGTTTGTGCATTAAAAAGTGTAAATTTTGTTTTAATGGAGATTTCTATGAACAAGTTTTTGGTATGGCAATGGGTAATCCTTTGTTTCCACTTTTATCACACATATATATATGGAGTTTTTTTTAATCTAGATTAATTCCTTCAGTGTGGTCTTCCCAAATTGTGTGGTATCGACATGTTGATGATGTTCTAAGTATTTTAGAAGAAAATTTTAATCTTGAGAGTTTTGTTTCAATCATTAATTCATTAGTACCATCAATAAAACTCACTATAAAACATGAGGAAAATAACCATATCTCATTTTATAGACGTTTTAATAGTAAGAGAAACAGATGTATTTAAGTTTTCTA
>NC_090742.1:125983369-125985869 GCF_036898095.1 Palaemon carinicauda | reverse complement strand
ATATATATATATAATTACACACACACTCATATATATATATATATATATATACATATATATATATATATATATACATATATATATATATATATATGTATATATATATATATATATATAATTACACACAAACTCATATATATATATATATATAATTACACACACACTCTCATATATATATATATATATATAAATACACACATTTTCTAACACACCAGTTTAAAGTGTATTTCTTTGTACTACCCGTGTGTCGCACAATCGTATATAGTAACGATAATTCTCTTTTTTGTATATATTTTCCTATGTATCTTCGCTCTCCCATTACACTGACAGCAACTTGTATTAACCTGTTTTCCTACTTCATTGTTAACTGTTAACAGAACCGGTTGCCGATTGGACAAGGAATAGCATGTTTGATTTTGTGACCTTCTTATTGGGACCTAGTGAGTATATATATTTTATGTTCTGTAATAAAGTTACTCAGTTGCATTAATCTCACCTTTGACTTGCAACCTACTCTTGGCCTGTCACATTGGTGACCCCGGAGGTCATCCAACTCATCCGGATTTCCCCCCCTTACTGTTACTATAGCGGACTCCACGGAAGTTAGCGCCGCCCCATTCAAACTTTTGTCATTCGCCAGCGGGGAGGCGTTTGCTTGGTTTCAGCGCGCAGAAGTTCAGTTCCGCATCAAGGGTGTGGCTCGCTCAACCACCAAAGCAGATTATGTTCTCGTGGCGATACCCGAGGACATCTTCCCGGAAATCTCCGACTGTCTTTGTGAACAAGGAGACACCCCAATAGTGCATGACGCCCTCAAAACATACCTTCTGTAGCAGTACTCGCCGTTGCTAGCCACCCGTATAGCAAAGCTTTTTCAGCTCTCTCGACAACCGTTGGGGGACCAAAGGGCTTCCCTCACCCTCAGGGAAAGGATCAGTATCGCTTGCCTGCAACCTTCCGCAGATAGCTCTCCTCGTGAGGTAAATCTACTTTGTGCCCTTTGGGTACACCGTTTACCCAAACTTGTACGCGCTGCCATACCCAATGTCGATAGTTTACTTATAATGGACTTAATGACCAAAGCAGCGCCCTTATGGACAGCCACTTCACGAACTTCAAGACCTCCATCAACGCCTCCACTCATGATGAAAAGGACACCTATTCAACGTCAACTGAAGCGGACGTGATTGCAGTAAGACACACACGTCTTCCCCGTGATGTGACGGAGCGACGACAAAGCCACCCATCACCCATTACTCACTCGCACCCCAACCAACAACTTCTACAGCCACTTGCTGCCGCTCATCGGTCGAAGTTTGCTACTACTACTCCAGATTCGGGGCTGCCGCGAAGATATGTGCCGAGGATTGTCAGTGTCCAAAAAACGTGTAAGTAGGCCATCGCTCATGGCGGTGGCCTCCTGCATTTCTAATTTCTTCTTTTTACGTGATGCAGGACCGGGTGTGCGACTTTTGGTAGACACAGATGCTTGTCGTTTTCTTTTGCCAAGGGAACTCTTCAGGACACAAGGTAGTCTGTCTAATTCTGTCGACATCAGCCTGATAGCTGTCAACGGATCTACGAAACCCACCTACGGTTACGAGAACCTCACAATATCATTTGGAAACGGCAAATTTAATTGGACGTTTCTTGTTGCTGACGTCACCTTGTCAATCCTTGGTGCGGATTTCCTCTCTCATTTCCACCTGCTGTTCGATATCGCCCACTGATGATTGGTTAACGCAGCCTCGTACTTGTCGACACCTCTTTAACCCGCCCCCTCATCAGTGCACCCACGGATGCATACACCCACCTCCTCACGTCGTACCCGGAAGTTTTTCTTCCAGTACTTCGCCAAACGCCCATGGTTCCTGCCAAACATGGTATTTATCACCCTATCAAGACGACAGAACCCCCAGTCTTCGTAAAAGTCACACGTCTGGCACCGGGTCGATTGAGAGCCCTCAAACAGACGTTCGTCGGAAATGGAAGATATGGGCCTTTACCAAAAGGGCTTCAGCCCATGGTCGTCATCCTTACACATCGTTCTCAAAGAAGACGGGTCCCCTCGTCCATATGTGGATTACAGGCACTTGAAGATGCAAACAGAACCAGATCACTTCCCCCTCCCAAACATCGCCGACGTGATCTCCTACCTGCACAAAGCGAATGTTTTCTTCATGCTCAACCTCCTGAAGGGGAATTATCAGGTGCCTATGAACCCAGAAGACATCCCCAAGACTGTCATCACCACTCCCTTCGGATTGTACACCTTCAATTACTGCTGTTTTCGCTTTCGTAATGCTGGGGCCACTTTTCAATGTCTCATGGAAGGATTCTTAGGGGACCTCCCTTTCTGTGTATGTTATGTAGATGACATACTTGTGTTCTCTTCCTCAAAAGAGGAACACCTCCGTCACCTGTGTATCGGTACGACAAGTGTACCTTTTGTGCCAACAAAGTGCCGTTCTTAGGGCACCACATCACTCGTGAAGGAGTC
>NC_090742.1:125973735-125982869 GCF_036898095.1 Palaemon carinicauda | reverse complement strand
ATGAAATATAAGCGTTTTCCTGCGCAAAAATAAATGAATCTCAATTTCCAAAATTTTCAGCAGAGTACATGAGTCGCACTGCACAAATATATATATATATATTTTTGGGCTCAAGCCATGTCGTCCTGATGGAAGTTCCTATAGGGTAGCTTCCTAGGGTATATTACAACTACGGCGATATTCCAGAGAATTTACCTTAAGGTACCAGAATTCTAACTCCTGGAGCGAGTATCCCTTGTGAAAGGGATATCGCGACATATCAGAGGACGTATTCTAGACACGTCACATGGCAATCTACATCCTGGACAGAGATTTCGTCTCGTAGGAGGTGATTGACGAGATACGAATTCGGGAAAGAAAAAGGGGGAGCCGCTCCCAAGGCTTCCCTATCCCCCGATTCGTATGCGTGCCTGGCGCCAATCCTGGCGCCATCTGTATTTCCTTTTTGCATAGCTTAACAACTCGGTGTTTTTTCCTGTTTTTCTCGCAAATCTTGGATTTATTCGACTTTTCATGGCTTCTTCATCTTCGTCGGCCTCTGATAAGTTGAGTATAGTGTCTGTTATGTATAAATGTAGGCTCTTGGTAAAATTTTGAGTGATTAATGGGATTAATCTTTGATACAAGAGCCGTAGCCTACCAGAGGCGTCTTGGACGCTGTCGCTCGCTAGGTATAAGTTAGTTAATCAGAGCGACATTCCTGGTTGTTTTGCTTTAATAAATTTTAGCTATTTAGCATTACATAGGATTTCCTTTCGTGCTTAGTATTATTTGGCGAAGTATTCGCCATTCTGGCCTACGCTAGGCCATGTAGCCTAGTCGTTTGGTCCTGGTACTTCATGCATGATTATGGTTTTTCCGAGTGTAATTAAAATTTTATTGAAGCTTTAGGCTATATTTTATACATTTTAGACTGTGTGGAATATTTCCAAGATACTATACGAGTGAGTTTCGGTGAATTAGGTAATCGATTCTCTTGGTGCCTAGGCTAGTTGCTTATGGAGCCTTAGTATACTTTATCATACTCCCCGGTTGCTTTCTTTTCTTCGGAGAAGGTATGCAATCCCTTTCCCTCTGTTTAAGCCTTGGGCTTATCCCTAAGTGTTTTTTTCCGAAATTTATTTTCGATAAAACTATACTAGGGTGTTACTCTACCTTCCTGTTCCTGTAGTTATGGTTCAAGAGGGACAGAACAACAGAGTTTTTAGTCTGAGTCTGTGTTGTCTGGCTTGGGGCTGAGTCCCCCCTCGCTGACCTAACACATACAAAGGGAGCTTAGCTCCCTTAGGTCGCTACCGAAGGTTTCTGTGGATATGATTCCTTCTTTTGTGATCTACCAGACTAGTCCTGTTGCTGTTCTCGCGGGAAGATAAGTTCTTCCCTTGGGAGTAGCAACGCCTCCCTTGCTTTGGTGCTCTGGAAGCTGGCAAGTATTGCTGGCCTTTCCCCTTAGATCTCCCTTAGGCTAAGATAAGTTTCTTAGCTGCGGGTGATCTATCACTAAAGCAAGGTTGGCAGGACCCTCTTGTCCCTTCCCCCTCTTTCTTCATACTGTACTGTACGTCGTTCTACATCTGGACCTAGTATAGGTTAGGATGTGGAATTGACTCAGCCCCTTGCCGGCCGGTAGAGCTGGCCGGCAGGGGTCTTACTGTACTGTACGTCGTTCTACTTCTGGACCTAGTATAGGTTAGGATGTGGAATTGACTCAGACCCTTGCCGGCCGGCAGAGCTGCTGGCCGGCAAGGGTCTTATGTTTTCGAGTGCTGCCCGGACCTCTCTTGGTCCCTCATCCATGCCTGCCGGCACAGCCGGACGGCATTGGTCAAGGAAGCCTGAATTAGTTTCTCCCCTTCCTTATATGCACTCTTTCGGTTGCCGGGCTTAGAGGTTGTGTACACTCTTATCCCGGCATCCATTCTATTTTTCTTTTTCTCTTCTAGTGCTGTACCTGTCCCGGCTGCCGCCCTATGAGGCCGGCAGCCGGGCAGGTGTAGTCCTCTGGTTCTTTTGCTGCCAGCTGGCATCGGTCTTGTACCTTTGCCGGCCGGCTTATGTCAGCCCTTGTCTGCCGGTCACCAAGAGTGTGGCCGGCAGCTGGGTACTACCTTGTGTAGTTGCTGGCCGGCAGCCATTGCCGGCCAACACTGGCTGTTACCGGCCGGCAGTTGCTGCCGACCGGCACAGGCATTTGAACCAGAGTGCTGCCGCCCTATAGCTGTTAAGTAGTATACTTTAAAGCTAGTTGTGGTGTGTGCCGGCCGGCAAAGGCAGGCCGGCACACATCCCCTTATACTGTCCTAGTATTCTTCAGTATAACATATACAGTAAGAAGAAAACTATGGTAAGGGTTTTGGTACAGCACTGTGTCTTCTAACACTATTGTTTTTTCTTGCACATCCCTTTGCTGTTGCCCTACAGATAGGAAGCTGAGTTCTTCCCTGTCTATTATCCAGGATTTTAAAATCATTGCTTAGGTGTGAGCTCCACCTGTTTCCTCTGGAAACCTTGCATTGGTTACTCTAGAAGAGATAAACCATTTTGATTTTATTATCTGGAAGGGTGCAACAATAGGTTGTGAGGGAAACACAAGTGTGTGTCTTTCCTTTCTGAATTGTTATGCTATACTATGCATATCCAGTGATACATAGTTCACTTGATACTCATGGAAATTTCTTCTCTTTACAGAAGGACACTCCGAAGTGGGGAAGTGCTTTCTGCAATGTCAGCAGCAAGAATCTCTGCGGACATGAGTTTTGTAGGAGACACGCAGCATACGCTGTCTCCAAGGATGATCTCCGGTATTGGGACCCTCAGGTATGTACTGTGTGCACTAACCTGATTACTGAGACATTTAAATAGCTAGGAAGAAGCTTCGTACCTGGGTAAGGGGCTTCCAAAAGAACACTTCTGGCCCTTATCTTCCAAGTGAGAAGATGAGGGCGTATCCTTTCCCTAAGGCATCAGCTGATGCAGTGATTCCCCAGCCTCAAGAGGAGATCCCCTAAGTTCAGATCCAGGTGGATGCTGAAGTCGCGGTCGCGATGCAAGACATCCAGCTAGATGACAGGATGTCTGATGTGGACGGGTGTCAGGAGGAAGACCTCCTGGCAGAAGCCCAGGATGAAGTTCAAGCCCCTCTATATTGGCCGGTCTCCCAGTAGAGCTGGGACAGGCCCTCTCTTCTATTGTTGGAATGATCCAACAAATGCAGAAGGAGAATCAGGAGAAGGCGGCTGCAATGGAACTGCGAATGCAGTGCCTTGCAGAATCACATGGGCCCCAGAAAAAGCTCAATGTGAAAGACCTTCCCTTGTGCTCAGATGCTAACCCATGGAGGTATGCTGAGCACATGCCGATGACGACTGGAAAGATCGTCATCTCGGATAAGCTGGGCTCAGTTCCCCTGGAGGTGGAATTCTGGCCCAGCAAGGCATCATATCCGGACTGTTATGTCCGGCTGAGGAAGGAACCAGCTTCAAAGGAGGAGACAGAGCCGAAGGAGGTCATAGTGATGGACCATGCTAAGGCTCAAGCTCTACTTTCATCCTCGATGAAAGAGAGGGGCTTCTCTAACTCAAAGGTAGCCGCATTGAATAGGAAGCTTCCTTCCTTTGTGTCCTCGCCTACTAGAGCCTTCCCCTTTTTACAGAAAAGGTTTCTGGCTGTACTAAAAGCAATCGAGGCCAGCAAGTCTTGCCCCTCCCTAGAGGAGTGTAAACCCTTGTCGCTGGCCCTGCCTATGGACCACAAAGACTGGAAGGACGTCCATCTTACGTTCTATGTGGGAAAGTTAGAGGCTGATATTGCCGGACGTCAGTTCGGCAAGGACCTCCCTAAGCTGTCTGACTTTCTTTTGCGAAGTGAGTTCGATACAAAAGAAAGACTGACTGCCTCAATGTCTCTTCAGACTACTCTCGAGACGATGGCAAGTGACCCCAAGGTCCATGAAATGTTCATGGTAGTGGCCAAGCCTCATCTGGCCACAGTGACGAAGGACCTTTATGGCTTCGTCAAGGCAAGGAGAGCTTGTAGGGAGTTCATGTTTACCTCGGCTACGGTGAGGTACGAGCCAAAGAAACTAATCTCCTCCTACATTTGGGGAAAAGACCTTTTCCCTACCGACTTGGTCAAAGAAGTTGTTGATAAGACCGCCTTGGAGAATAGAAACCTTCTCCAGAAGTGGGGCCTGGCTATCAAAAGAAAGTCTTCCCCGGATGAAGGTCCTCAACCAAAGAGGAAGACTATGAGGACTAGGCTATCGTCTCGGCCAGCCAAGCCTCTTAGAAAGCAACAGCAACTGCAATTACCATTGCCCCCAGTGCCCCAGATGGTGGCACAAACCCCGACAACCTTTCAGTGGGTACCCCAGGCCGTGTCGACACAGTCCACGGCATTCACCCCAGCGTTCGAAGGGCAGGCTACTTCCTTTCGAGCAAAGCCTAGAGGAGCAGCCAGAGGCTCGTCTAGACGCCCCTCAAGGGGAAGGGGATTCAGGGGTGGTCGTGGTCAGGAAGGCAAGACCTCAGGACGGCAGTTCAAGTGAGGTGATACCGGTAGGAGGGAGACTTCAGAAATTTCGGGATCGGTGGACCTTCGATCCCTGGGCCCACAGCCTACTCAAGAATGGACTGGGCGGGAGCTGGTACAGCACTCCACCCCGTGCCTTCGGTTTTTCCAACACTCCACCCCCGTTATGGAGAAGTACGTTCAAGAACTGTTGGAGAAAAAAGGTGATCCGAAGGGTGAAGCCCATCAATTTCTAAGGGAGGCTGTTTTGTGTTCCCAAGAAAGACTCGGAAAAGCTCAGAGTCATTCTGGACTTGTCGCCACTCAACAAGTTCATAGTGAATTGCAAATTCAAAATGCTAACACTGCAACACATAAGGACCTTACTGCCCGAGAGGGCATATTCCGTCTCTATAGACTTGTTAGACGCCTATTGGCACATTCCAATTAGCCATCGACTCTCCCCCTACCTAGGTTCAGGCTACAACGAAGACTATACGCCTTCGGAGCCATGCCATTCGGGCTAAACATAGCCCCAAGGATTTTTACGAAGCTTGCGAGCGTAGCTCTCAAACAATTACGCCTAAAGGGAATTCAGGTAGTAGCCTACCTGGACGACTGGTTGGTGTGGGCAGCATCCGAGACAGAATGCTTGCAGGCTTCCAGTCAAGTGATCCAGTTCCTAGAGTACCTAGGCTTCAAGATCAACAGAAAAAGTCTCGACTTTCTCCATCTCAAAAGTTCCAGTGGCTGGGAATCCACTGGGACCTTTTGTCACACCGTTTCTCCACCCTGGCGAAGAAAAGGAAGGAGATAGCGGGTTCTGTCAAGAGACTTCAAGATTCCGAAAGGATATCAAGACACGAGCAGGAGAGAGTACTGCGCTCTCTCCAGTTTGCTTCGGTGACAGACCCAGTGCTAAGAGCACAGCTAAAGGATGTAATTGGAGTTTGGAGAAGTTATGCATCAAACGCGTGAAGAGATCTGAGAAGACCAGCCGCTTCGGCTAAGTACTCTTCTCAGGCCTTGGTCCCAAGCCAGACATCTAAAGAAGTCGGTTCTTCTTCAGCCACCTTCCCCGTCGGTGACGATTCACTCAGACCCCTCGAAGGAGGGATGGGAAGGTCACTCTCATCGGAAAAAAGTCCAGGGGACTTGGTCCAGGCTATTCAAGACCTTTCACATAAAACTTTCTAGAAGCTAGGGCAGTGCTCCTTACCTTAAAGAAAGTCTCCCCGCGTCACTCGATCCACATAAGGTGGTGATAGACAGCGAGGTAGTTGTGAGATACTTGAATCGACAAGGATCGAG
The DNA here is from genome assembly GCF_036898095.1 of Palaemon carinicauda. Lineage (NCBI taxonomy): Eukaryota > Metazoa > Arthropoda > Malacostraca > Decapoda > Palaemonidae > Palaemon > Palaemon carinicauda. The sequence goes on along the minus strand of NC_090742.1, from coordinate 125,977,049 downwards.
GTCACCACCTCTCAACCAGGTGATGTTGGCCGTCTTCCGATTGGCGGAAAAGAAGAAGTGGTACCTGTCGGCAGTTCGCCTTCAAGGAGTCCGCAATGTGACAGCGGACGCTCTATCCAGGTTCACACCGATAGAGTCGGAATGGTCCTTAGACGCAGGATCATTCTCCTTCATTCTGAATCAGTCCCAGAACTACAGATAGACCTCTTTGCTACGAAAGACAACAAGAAGTGGCCCCTGTAGGTGCCCCGTACGAGGACCCCTTAGCGGAAGCAGTGGACGCAATGTCCCTCGACTGGAACAGATGGTCCAAGATTTATCTGTTCCCTCCTCACAACCTTCTGTTGAGGGTCCTCAACAAACTGAGATCCTTCAAAGGGTAGGGGCAATAGTGGCCCACAAGTGGCCGAACAGCGTGTGGTTCTTCCTGGCATTGGAACTGTAGCTGAAGTTTGTACCACTACCAGATCCAGTTCTGACCCAGCGAGTCCAGAAGTCAACTGTCTGCGCTTCATTACAGAAAACCCGGACCCTGCAGCTCATGATTTTCTCTCCCTAGCGGTGAGAAAGCGTTTCGGGATTTCGAAAGCCAGTATAGACTTCATTGAGGAATATAAGTGCAAATCTACTAGAAGGCAATATGAGTCATCTTGGAGAAAATGGGTGGCCTTTAGTCAAGGCGAAGATTCCGCAGGAGATCTTGACAGACTTCTGCTTATCTTTCTTCTCCACCTCCATGGTCAAGGGTTGGCAGCGAACACGATTTCAGCGTGTAAGTCTGCTTTGACAAGACCCATTCTATATGCCTTCCAGGTCGACCTAGGTAACGAGATCTTTAATAAAGTCCCGAAAGCCTGTGCTAGGCTCAGACCTTCAGCACCTCCAAAGCCCATTTCATGGTCTTTAGACAAGTTCTTCATTTCGCTTCTCTGTTGAGCAATGAAGAGTGTGCGTTAAAGGATTTGACACAAAAAGTTATTTTCCTATTTTGCACTCGCGTCCGGGGCCAGGGTTAGTGAGACTGTAGCCTCTCGAGAGAGGCAGGTCGTGTTCAGTTCCTGGATGGGGGAGAACTGAACCTGTTTCCGGATCCTACGTTTCTCGCCAAGAATGAGTTACCCACCAACAGGTGGGGTCCCTGGAGAATCTGCCCTCTGAAAGAAGATGCATCTCTATGTCCAGTAGAATGCCTGAAGGTCTATCTTCATAGAACTTCAGACTTCAAGGGTGGTCAACTATTCAGGGGAGAAACATCAGGCTCAAATTTATCTCTGAATCAACTCAGAGCGAAAATCACATATTTCATTCGCAGAGCGGATCCTGACAATACACCCGCAGGTCACGATCCGAGGAAAGTTGCCTCATTCTTAAATTTCTTTAATTGTATGGATTTTGAACATCTCCGTTCATACACTGGCTGGAAGTCTCCCAGAGTGTTCTTTCGCCACTATGCGAAGCAAGTAGAGGAACTAAAAGAGATCTGTGGTAGCAGTGGGTCGCGGTGTTAACCCTACTGTTTAACTCTGCGAGGAACAGTGGTCTTAATTGGGACGATTAATTCCAGGGTGAGTGTGTAGTTACATACTGTACTACAAACTAAGTGAGGGCACTGTGTTGCCCATGCAGACTGTTCCATTTCCGAAGGTAAACCTAGCATAAGTGCAGACATGTGTGCTGAGCGTTTCTAACGCTAATGTCATTGATTTGTAATACAGGCTTTTATGACTTTGATACCTCGGTATCTTAAAAGTGGCATCTAATGTTTTTCTTTCAGACAAACAAGCTCTGTTTACTATCATACTTATGCTTAAAGTTTTGGGTTATCCTTTTCTTATGTATATATATATAATTGTGGTTAACCTGTCTATTTATTGCCTGTCAATAATCTGGTTCTTGAGAACCTTGCGTCTCCTTCACCTGTGTCAATTTATTGGTATAATTGAGCATTCATTCTATGTACCGTATCTGGGATAATTCTAATAGAATTGTTCCTTTATGCAAGCTATGTTGCATTGGTTTTCCTCCTATGCGGATATAAAACCTTTGTCCAATACAAGTATTGTGCGGAGAACTGGTCGATATTTCATATTGACGCAGTGGTTCTTTACAAACTATGCTTTACTTAATATAGGGCGAGACCACTATATTAGCTTGCCTGGTATTCATACATAGATATATGTACTCTTCGAGACTTTTCCAGAGTCTAGTAGGACTCTTCCCTGTAGGGGGCAGGAAGCTCTAACATAGTTTATAGTTAGTTGAAAAGATGTATAACGGTAACATCTTAGGTCTCTAGGTCTAGTCGACCGGGAAAAAATTACCTCCGGGGAGTACGGCACGTTCTGAGAATCCACAGATACAGTAATGCTCTGGTACACTTCCATCAGGACGACATGGCTTGAGCCCAAAAAACGGATTTTGAGCGAAGCGAAAAATCTATTTTTGGGTGAGATAGCCATGTCGTCCTGATGGACCCACCCTTCCCTTTCTAAGAAAGGGCTGTAGGACCCCTCCCTACATACAGTATCTGTAGCACCTCGTGTACGCTACAAGGAATACAGATGGCGCCAGGATTGGCGCCAGGCACGCATACGAATCGGGGGATAGGGAAGCCTTGGGAGCGGCTCCCCCTTTTTCTTTCCCGAATTCGTATCTCGTCAATCACCTCCTACGAGACGAAATCTCTGTCCAGGATGTAGATTGCCATGTGACGTGTCTAGAATACGTCCTCTGATATGTCGCGATATCCCTTTCACGAGGGATACTCGCTCCAGGAGTTAAAATTCTGGTACCTTAAGGTAAATTCTCTGGGAATATCGCCGTAGTTGTAATATACCCTAGGAAGCTACCCTATAGGAACTTCCATCAGGACGATATGGCTATCTCACCCAAAAATAGATTTTTCGCTTCGCTCAAAATCCGTTATATATATATATATATATATATATATAATATATATATATATATATATATATATATATATATATATATATATATATATATATATATATATATATATATATATATATATATATATATATATATATATATATATATATATATATATATATATATATATATATATATATATATATACCTACCCTTAATTTACCATTCCTTATTATACCTACGCTTACCATAATACCCATACTAGGATTACTCTTATCATACTTCATCCTAACCTTCACCTACCCTTACATCATATCTGCCATAACTATACCAAGCCTTACACCTTTCCTACCCTTACACCTTATCTACCATAATTTTACCTACCATTATCTTACTTCCCTACCTATGGCTTACCTTTCCTAGTG
>NC_090742.1:125963735-125968735 GCF_036898095.1 Palaemon carinicauda | reverse complement strand
AATACTAAAGCTTAATAGAGGGGGTTAGGTTTACTAACATTGCAGACTACGTACCTATGCCTTTTTATTTGAAAATAACTCGTCATCATCATTCGACTTCTGGACATCATCCTGATCGGACCTCATCTCAGCTCTCTCCTGGCAGCCATCTTAGCAGCTAAGAAAAAGCTTGGATCCGACATCACATCCAGCAGCACTCGAGTGATAGCTCCCTAGCGGCCACGCAACCTAAACTTCCATCCTTATCCTCCTCCTCCCTGCCCCTACTAACCCCTTACTCTCAAGTACCACTCAGTCTGTCTCTCTCCTCCTTGAACTTCAACTTACTAACCATCAGTAGCCCTTCTCCCCCGGAGTTGCCGTTGTGGTCTTAAAACTCTCTGGGGGCACTTGGTTTTGGCTCCTACTTCTACAGTAGTGCCTACAGAGGATAGGACTTAGGAATAAATCACTGTCTTAAATAAAGTGATATTAACACCTTTATTCTTATCATTCAAATAGCTTTTGGTTCTAGCGCCATTCATACTAAAATTCTTGCAAATTTTTTTCGAGTTCTCTTGAAGACATATATTCTGCACCCAACCCCGTTTCCAAATTTCACCTCATGTTGTTGCAATATAATTTTTTCGAAAAAAAGTCAAAATTTATATTTTCCCCAAGGGTATGTGAAATCCCGTAGAGTTTTCCCTAAGATTTTTCAAATATTCAAATGTAAATACTTAAATGTCTAAATCTCTCTTTTCCTCACTAAAATGGGGAGAGTGAATATCAAAGATACTAGTCAGGGGCCTGATAGTGAGTCCCGTCGACTTGAGGTATGGGGTATCCTCCAGGATAACTCATTATTCATACACAAACTTGAAAAGGCTAATAACTGTTTCTATGCCATTGCAGATGAAACAACAGTAGAAAAGATAATTCACCCTAAAGTAAAGGATGTTTTCTTCCGTAAGAACTTCGAATTACTGGACCCCCCTCATCTGAATGCCCTGAGGACCTTAGTGGTTACCCAGGCAGACAGTATAATATATAGCCAATCTGTTGACGACCTTAAGAACGATATCAAACACCGAAATAAAGGTTAAAGTTTCAGCTGTGATCAAACTGCCCACCACCAAAACAACCTTTAAGATCAAGCTGGAAACAGTACAGATGGTGAGAAAATTGCCTAACCAAGGGACTTTTCATCTCTGGACAGTCATTCCCCCCTAAATTTTTGCGACAGGACATCCACATCTCACTGTCTCAGTGCATGGGATGTTACAAATATGACCACACTAAGAAGGATTGCCCTAAGCCCCATACATATAAGATTTATTCAGTCTGCGCCTCTGAATACCACTATTGGACTAAGTGCACTAATGACAACAATCATAAGTGCATTACTTGCAGCGGGGATCACCCAACAATGGCTGCAAGATGCCCTGTTAGAAAGACCATGGTAGAAGACCAGGCTAAGACATTAAGAACACAACAATCCATGACAACGTATCCTTTGCTCAGGCTGTAGCCCCTAAGGCAACTAATTCCTCCGCATTCTCTGCCCAGAACAACATATCATTACAGCAGTTTACTGTAATGAACACAGCCATAATCATGACTAATCTGAGCGAGGCTGTTGAACCTGGTACTTTCCAGTCTGGTCGATGCTTTTTATAAAGCAAATGGCCTACCAGTTGTTAAAATTCCCACTGAGCGCATTGATTTGGCGAAGAAAGTATCAACCTTATTGAAATCCGGCCAACAGAATGACTCTAAACCCCCACAGGCACCCTCAATAAATGACGAAATGGAGACAGAAGATCTTAATAGGAAAAGAGTTCTTAGTGACTTTGACTACGATGTATCTGAACCAGCTAATCCTGCTGAAAAGCAGCTACAACCCTCCACCTCAGCATTTGTCCCTGATATCGAACTACAAGGAGCCACTGCCCTCCCAACCCTTCCCCCTATTAAACAATCAAATAAGACTCTATTCATCTATTAATTCTGCAAACCCCCCTCCCCAATCAGCTTCTCATGATTCAATAAAGAAAATTATTTTCGATTCCAAAAGTATCAAATACATTTTCTCAGAGAGATTTGAGAATAGTACTGTGGTAAATCTTATAAATGATGGTTCGATTCATCTTGATAAGTATGTCCCAAGAATCACAAGGATAAAGGCTGATAAATTCCGGAGGCTGAATTCTGGATTTTCCGATTTAAGCAAAGGATAGTTACCTTAATGGACACACTCACAGTAATCCAACATAATGTTTTGAAGTGGGCTTTCCTACGTAGTAGGGAACTTTCTAATATTTACTCCTCTCTCTCCCCACACCTCATACTTCTTAACTCTACAGGTATTGCGAATTCCTCCCGTATCAAAATCTGGAACTATAATGTTTTCCAATGTAACACCTCTGGAGAACAAAACGCTGGGGCAGCAAGAGCGGTTAGACGGGATATTACAGTCAAGTTAATAGATGGTTTCAACCATGATCTCTTACCAGTTGAACTGCAAACAGTAAGGGTACCGGTGGTAGTGGCAACTACTCACCTTCCCCCTAGAAACCCAATACTCCCACAACAGGATGTAATCTCATTGATGAGATGTAATATCCCAGTCTATCTTCTGGCTGATCTCAATGCAGCTCATCCAGCCCTTGGTCATAACAGAACCTGCCCTATAGGCATATTAATCAACGGCCAGATGAACAGCAACTTCATAAGGTTCCTAGGCCCAGATTTTTATACGTTTTTTAACAAAAGAACCTCTGGTGAGCCTGATATACTTCTTCCCAATAGATTCACATCTTTAATTATTCAACTACTGAAGGCCCCTTAACCACATCAGATCATGTCCCTATTATTTTAAAGCTTACTTTGACACCCATTATGGTAGACGCAGGTCCAAAAATAGATATGAACAATGCGAACTGGGAACGTTTTAAGGACACACTCGATGACTCTCTCTCTACTTTTGACGAACCTGATAATATCTTATAGGATAAAACTTATATAGACGATAAGATAGTCGTTTGGTATAGGAGGATCAAAGAAGCATCAGAAATCCATATCCCTTTCAAAACTCACAGGATCTTACCTTATACCAAAGAAACAGATTCTCTTAAACTACTACAGATCCGATATAAACAAGCCCTAGAAATAATTAATAACCGAAGTCCCACACATCAACTTTTAGATTATATTCATAATATACAAGAACGGATCAAAATAGAATCTATTGAACTTACTAATTCAACCTGGGAGGCTCTTTTAGATAAATGTGAAGACTACTATAAAGACACTGCAAAATTTTGGAATATGGTCAGAAAACTGTTAGGCTCAACTTCTCAACCTATAGCATACATCATCCATAATAACGAAAAAATCTATTCATCTCAAGATCAGGAGGTGATCTTCCGAGACTTCTGGTCCAATATCTTTACAATAAACCCAATAGAAAATCTAAGGTTTGACCAACAATACGAGCAGCATGTCACTGAGACAATGCGTGAACATACTGATCGTATAATACCTTATGATTTAGTAGATCTTGGGAGGCTTGACGAAGATGACCCTTTTCTCAAACCTATCCAACTTCAAGATATAATCAAAATAATTTAAAGTCTCAAAAACAAAGCTCCAGGCCACTCTAAAGTAAATAAACTTATCCTTAAAAACCTGCCAAATTTAATGCTCTCCTTTCTTTGCAACATCTTTAACGAAACGCTGAGTATGGGTTATTGGCCAGATTATTTCAAAAGAGCATTACTTCCCTTTGTAGGGAAAAAGGGCAAAGATCTCACCTCAGTCTCTAACTATATACCAATATCCTTATTAGAGACTCCTGGTAAGATTCTTGAAAAAATTAGTAAAGAAAGATTTGATGATTTTCTTGAGGAAAATTTACTTACAAATAAAAACCAATACGGATTTACAAGGGGCAAAAGGACCCAACTTGCATTAGCCCGTCTTTATGAATTCATTGCTGTTAAGTCTGATCTTAGAGGTAGTTGTAATCTAATTTCAAGAGATGTCAGCCGAGCTTTCGATAAGGTATGGCATGAAGGTCTTAAATACAAGTTGATAGAAGCCCAATTACCAAACTTAGCTACCAGATTATTTTGTAATTTTCTTGACAATCGAGTGGCCATGATCAAGATAAAAGAGTTTATAGGACCAGAGTTTCCGCTACTATCTGGAGTTCCTCAGGGTAGTGGTGTTCTCCCCCCTTCACTTTATAACTTTCACATCAAAGATACCCCTCCTCATAGTCCAGGTTGTCTGCAAATCATGTTTGCAGATGACCACACCCAAGTAATAACTATCCCTAATAAAAATAAACGTATGCTACAACTAAAAACGGTCAGGGAAATACAAAAAATCAACAAATATGAAAAGAAATGGAAAATAACAACAAATATTAACAAGTTTCAGCTCCTCTCAATTTCTGTTCGTAATCCTGGAGAAATTATTTTAGACACTGTAAGAATTCCACCCAAACAAAAGGCAACAATACTTGGGTGTAACTTCCAAAAATCTGGTATTCTTCCACACGTTAAGGCGAGAATAACTGCTTGTAAAGTAACTCTTAATAAATTGAAACGTTTTAAAAATTTGTCAACTAAAACTCAACTTCGTTTATATAAATCATTAGTAAGACCTCAGTTAGAGTACCCCACTATAATATTCGGAGCACTTAGTAAATCTTCACTAAATAAAATGGAGGCAATACAAAATAAGGCTTTGAGGAGAGCCTACAAAGAGAGCCCTCCCTATTACAATAAAATCAGGAAATTACATCAGTATTCTAAATTGGAGCCTCTCAATGTCAGGTTTCAAAGACTTGGTCAGAAAACCTGGGGCAAACTTGCTTTAGCCGTGGACGACCTTTGCACCCTAACTAGAAATCTCTGTAACGACCATACTCGGGATCATATCTGGTGGAGGAAACTAGATCCCAAAATCAATTGTGATCCGGCCCGGCCGAGATATATCTCAATTAATCAAAA
>NC_090742.1:125951235-125958735 GCF_036898095.1 Palaemon carinicauda | reverse complement strand
CTTATCCCTAAGTGGTTTTTTCCGAATTTATTTTCGATAAAACTATACTGGGGTGTTACTGTACCTTCCTGTTCCTGTAGTATGGTTCAAGAGGGACAGAACAACAGAGTTATTTAGTCTGAGTCTGTGTTGTCTGGCTTGCGGATGAGTCCCCCTCGCTGACCTGACACAGACAAAGGGAGCTTAGCTCCCTTAGGTCACTACCGAAGGTTTCTGTGGATATGATTCCTTCTTTTGTGATCTACCAGACTATTCCTTGTTGCTGTTCTCGGGGGAGGATAAGTTCTTTCCCTGGGAGTAGCAACGCCTTCCTTGCTTTGGTGCTCTGGGAGCTGGCAAGTATTGCTGGCCTTCCCCCTTAGATCTCCCCTAGGCTAAGATAAGTTTCTTGGCTGCGGGTGATCTGTCACTAAAGCAAGGTTGGCAGGACCCTCTTGTCCCTTCCCCCTCTTTCTCCGTAATGGCCGAGCCATTACTGTACTGTACGTCGTTCTACATCTGGACCTAGTATAGGTTAGGATGTGGAATTGACTCAGCCCCTTGCCGGCCAGCAGAGCTGCTGGCTGGCAAGGGTCTTATGTTTTCGAGTGCTGCCCGGACCTCTCTTGGTCCCTCATCCATGCCTGCCTGTAGAGCCAGACGGCATTGGTCAGGAAGCCTGAATTAGTTTCTCCCCTTCCTTATATGCACTCTTTCGGTTGCCGGGCTTGGAGGTTGTGTACACTCTTATCCCGGCATCCATTCTATTTTTCTTCTATTTTTCTTCTAGTGCTGTACCTACCCCGGCTGCCGGCCTCATAGGCCGGCAGCCGGGTAGGTGTAGTCCTCTGGTTCTTTTGCTGCCGGCTGGCATCGGTCTTGTACCTTTGCCGGCCGGCTAATGTCAGCCCTTGTCTGCCGGTCACCAAGAGTGTGGCCGGCAGCTGGGTACTACCTTGTGTAGTTGCTGGCCGGCAGCCATTGCCGGCCAACATTGGCTGTTACCGGCCGGCAGTTTCTGCCGACCGGCACATGCATTTGAACCAGAGTGCTGCCGCCTTATAGCTGTTAAGTAGTATACTTTAAAGCTAGTTATGGTGTGTGCCGGCCGGCAAAGGCAGGCCGGCACGCATCCCCCTATACTGTACTAGTATTCTTCAGTATAACATATACAGTAAGAAGAAAACTATGGTAAGGGTTTTGGTACAGCACTGTGTCTTCTAACACTATTGTGTTTTCTCGCACATCCCTTTGCGGTTGCCCTACAGATAGGAAAGTGAGTTCTTTCCTGTCTATTATCCAGGATTTTAAAATCATTGCTTAGGTGTGAGCTCCACCTGTTTCCTCTGGAAACCTTGCATTGGTTACTCTAGAAGAGATTAACCATTTGATTTTATTATCCGGAAGGCTGCAGCAATGGGTTGTGAGGGAAACACAAGTGTGTGTCTTTCCTTTCTGAATTGTTATGCTATACTATGCATATCCAGTGATACATAGTTCACTTGATACTCATGGAAATTTCTTCTCTTTACAGAAGGACACTCCGAAGTGGGGAAGTGCTTTCTGCAACGTCCGCAGCATGAACCTCTGCGGACATGAGTTTTGTAGGAGACACGCAGCATACGCTGTCTCCAAGGATGATCTCCGGTATTGGGACCCTCAGGTATGTACTGTGTGCACTAACCTGATTACTGAGACCTTTAATTCCCCTAGGACAAAGGATTCAAGGGATATAGCTAGGAAGAAGCTTCGTACCTGGGTAAGGGGCTTCCAAAAGAACACTTCTGGCCCTTATCTTCCAAGTGAGAAGATGAGGGCGTATCTTTTCCCTAAGGCATCAGCTGATGCAGTGATTCCCCAGCCTCAAGAGGAGATCCCCTAAGTTCAGATCCAGGTGGATGCTGAAGTCGCGGTCGCGATGCAAGACATCCAGTTAGATGACAGGATGTCTGATGTGGACGGGTGTCGGGAGGAAGACCTCCTGGCAGAAGCCCAGGATGAAGTTCAAGCCCCAGACGTTGTAGAGGTAGACGTCGACGAGGTGTCGGCTACTCCGGTTCATATTCCGGAGCCTATTCCCTCTACATCGGCCGGTCTCCCAGTAGAGCTGGGACAGGCCCTCTCTTCTATTGTTGGAATGATCCAACAAATGCAGAAGGAGAATCAGGAGAAGGCGGCTGCAATGGAACTGCGAATGCAGTGCCTTGCAGAATCACATGGGCCCCAGAAAAAGCTCGATGTGAAAGACCTTCCCTTGTGCTCAGATGCTAACCCACGGAGGTATGCTGAGCACATGCTGATGACGACTGGGAAGATCGTCATCTCGGATAAGCTGGGCTCAGTTCCCCTGGAGGAGGTGGAATTCTGGCCCAGCAAGGCATCATATCCGGACTGTTATATCCGGCTGAGGAAGGAACCAGCTTCAAAGGAGGAGACAGAGCCGAAGGAGGTCATAATGATGGACCATGCTAAGGCTCAAGGTCTACTTTCATCCTCGATGAAAGAGAGGGGCTTCTCTAACTCAAAGGTAGCCGCATTGAATAGGAAGCTCCCTTCCTTTGTGTCCTCGCCTACTAGAGCCTTCCCCTTTTTACAGAAAGGGTTTCTGGCTGTACTAAAAGCAGTCGAGGCCGGCAGGTCTTGCCCCTCCCTAGAGGAGTGTAAACCTTGTCGCTGGCCCTGCCTATGGACCACAAAGACTGGAAGGACGTCCATCTTATGTTCTCAGTTGGAAAGTTGGAGGCTGATATTGCCGGACGTCAGTTCGGCAAGGACCTCCCTAAGCTGTCTGACTTTCTTTTGCGAAGAGAGTTCGATACAAAAGAAAGACTGACTGCCTCAATGTCTCTTCAGACTACTCTCGAGACGATGGCAAGTGACCCCAAGGTCCATGAAATGTTCATGGTAGTGGCCAAGTCTCATCTGGCCACAGTGACGAAGGATCTTTATGGCTTCGTCAAGGCAAGGAGAGCTTGTAGGGAGTTCGTGTTTACCTCGGCTATGGTGAGGCACGAGCCAAAGAACCTAATCTCCTCCAACATTTGGGGAAAAGACCTTTTCCCTACCGACTTGGTCAAAGAAGTTGTTGATAAGGCCGCCTTGGAGAATAGAAACCTTCTCCAGAAGTGGGGCCTGGCTATCAAAAGAAAGTCTTCCCCGGATGAGGGTCCTCAACCAAAGAGGAAGACTATGAGGACTAGGCTACCGTCTCGGCCAGCCAAGCCTCTTAGACAGCAAAAGTAACTGCAATTGCCATTGGCCCCAGTGCCCCAGATCGTGGCACAAACCCCGACCACTTTTCAGTGGGTACCCCAGGCCGTGTCGACACAGTCCACGGCATTCACCCCAGCGTTCGAAGGGCAGTCTACTTCCTTTCGAGCAAAGCCTAGAGGAGCAGCCAGAGACTCGTCTAGACGCCCCTCAAGGGGAAGGGGATTCAGGGGTGGTCGTGGTCAGGAAGGCAAGACCTCAGGACGGCAGTCCAAGTGAGGTGATACCGGTAGGAGGGAGACTTCTGAAATTTCGGGATCGGTGGACCTTCGATCCCTGGGCCCACAGCCTACTCAAGAATGGACTGGGCGGGAGCTGGTACAGCACTCCACCCCCGTGCCTTCGGTTTTTCCAACACTCCACCCCCGTTATGGAGGAGTACGTTCAAGAACTGTTGGAGAAAAAAGGTGATTCGAAGGGTGAAGCCCATCAATTTCTAAGGGAGGCTGTTTTGTGTTCCCAAGAAAGACTCGGAAAAGCTCAGAGTCATTCTGGACTTGTCGCCACTCAACAAGTTCATAGTGAATTGCAAATTCAAAATGCTAACACTGCAACACATAAGGACCTTACTGCCCAAGAGGGCATATTCCGTCTCTATAGACTTGTCAGAAGCCTATTGGCACATTCCAATTAGCCATCGACTCTCCCCCTACCTAGGGTTCAGGCTACAACGAAGACTATACGCCTTCGGAGCCATGCCATTCGGGCTAAACATAGCCTCAAGGATTTTTACGAAGCTTGCGAGCGTAGCTCTCGAACAATTACGCCTAAAGGGAATTCAGGTAGTAGCCTACCTGGACGACTGGTTGGTGTGGGCAGCATCCGAGACAGAATGCTTGCAAGCCTCCAGTCAAGTGATCCAGTTCCTAGAGTACCTAGGCTTCAAGATCAACAGAAAAAGTCTCGACTTTCTCCATCTCAAAAGTTCCAGTGGCTGGGAATCCACTGGGACCTTTTGTCACACCGTTTCTCCATCCCGGCGAAGAAAAGGAAGGAGATAGCGGGTTCTGTCAAGAGACTTCTAGATCCCGAAAGGATATCAAGACGCGAGCAGGAGAGGGTACTGCGCTCTCTCCAGTTTGCTTCGGTGACAGACCCAGTGCTAAGAGCACAGCTAAAGGATGCAATCGGAGTTTGGAGAAGTTATGCATCAAACGCGCGAAGAGATCTGAGAAGACCAGCCGCTTCGGCTAAGTACTCTTCTCAGGCCTTGGTCCCAAGCCAGACATCTAAAGAAGTCGGTTCTTCTTCAGCCACCTCCCCCGTCGGTAACGATTCACTCAGACGCCTCAAAGGAGGGATAAGGAGGTCACTCTCATCGGAAAAAAAGTCCAGGGGACTTAGTCCAAGCTATTCAAGACCTTTCACATAAAACATTCTAGAAGCTAGGGCAGTGCTCCTTACCTTAAAGAAAGTCTCCCCGCGTCACTCGATCCACATAAGGTTGGTGATAGACAGCGAGGTAGTTGTGAGATACTTGAATCGACAAGGATCGAGGTCACCACCTCTCAACCAGGTGATGTTGGCCATCTTCCGATTGGCGGAAAAGAAGAAGTGGTACCTGTCGGCAGTTCACCTTCAAGGAGTCCGCAATGTGACAGCGGACGCTCTATCCAGGTTCACACCGATAGAGTCGGAATGGTCCTTAGACGCAGGATCATTCTCCTTCATTCTGAATCAGTCCCAGAACTGCAGATAGACCTCTTTGCGACGAAAGACAACAAGAAGTTGCCCCTGTACGTGCCCCATACGAGGACCCCTTAGCGGAAGCAGTGGACGCGATGTCCATCGACTGGAACAGATGGTCCAAGATTTATCTGTTCCCTCCTCACAACCTTCTGTTGAGAGTCCTCAACAAACTGAGATCCTTCAAGGGGTAGCGGCAATAGTGGCCCACAAGTGGCCGAACAGCGTGTGGTTCCTCCTGGCATTGGAACTGTAGCTGAAGTTTGTACCACTACCGGATCCAGTTCTGACCCAGCGAGTCCAGAAGTCAACTGTCTGCGCTTCATTACAGAAAACCCGGACCCTGCAGCTCATGATTTTCTCTCCCTAGCGGTGAGAAAGCGTTTCGGGATTTCGAAAGCCAGCATAGACTTCCTTGAGGAATATAAGTGCAAATCTATTAGAAGGCAATATGAGTCATCTTGGAGAAATGGGTGGCCTTTTGTCAAGGTGAAGAATCCGCAGGAGATCTTGACAGACTTCTGCTTATCTTTCTTCTCCACCTCCATGGTCAAGGATTGGCAGCTAACACGATTTCGGCGTGTAAGTCTGCTTTGACAAGACCCATTCTATATGCCTTCCAGGTCGACCTAGGTAACGAGATCTTTAATAAAGTCCCGAAAGCCTGTGCTAGGCTCAGACCTTCAGCACCTCCAAAGCCCATTTCATGGTCTTTAGACAAGTTCTTCATTTCGTTTCTCTGTTGAGCAATAAAGAGTGTGCGTTAAAGGATTTGACTCAAAAAGTTATTTTCCTCTTTTGCACTCGCGTCCGGGGCCAGGGTTAGTGAGATTGTAGCCTCTCGAGAGAGGCAGGTCGTGTTCAGTTCCTGGATGGGGGAGAACTGAACCTGTTTCCGGATCCTACGTTTCTCGCCAAGAATGAGTTACCCACCAACAGGTGGGGTCCCTGGAGAATCTGCCCTCTGAAAGAAGATGCATCTCTATGTCCAGTAGAATGCCAAAAGGTCTATCTTCATAGAACTTCAGACTTCAAGGGTGGTCAACTATTCAGGGGAGAAACATCAGGCTCAAATTTATCTCTGAATCAACTCAGAGCGAAAATCACATATTTCATTCACAGAGCGGATCCTGACAATACACCCGCAGGTCACGATCCGAGGAAAGTTGTCTCATCCTTAAATTTCTTTAATTGTATGGATTTTGAACATCTCCGTTCATACACTGGCTGGAAGTCTTCCAGAGTGTTCTTTCGCCACTATGCGAAGCAAGTAGAGGAACTAAAGAGATCTGTGGTAGCAGTGGGTCGCGGTGTTAACCCTACTGTTTAACTCTGCGAGGAACAGTGGTCTTAATTGGGACGATTAATTCCAGGGTGAGTGTGTAGTTACATACTGTACTACAAACTAAGTGAGGGCACTGTGTTGCCCATGCAGACTGTTCCATTTCCGAAGGTGAACCTAGCATAAGTGCAGACATGTGTGCCGAGCGTTTCTAACGCTAATGTCATTGATTTGTAATACAGGCTTTTATGACTTTGATACCTCGGTATCTTAAAAGTGGCATTTAATGTTTTTTTCTTTCAGACAAACAAGCTCTGTTTACTTTCATACTCATGCTTAATGTTTTGGGTTATCCTCTTCTTATGTATATATATATATATATATATATATATATATATATATATATATATATATATATATATATATATATATATATATATATATATATATATATATATATATATATTATATATATATATATATATATATATATATATATATATATATATATAATTGTGGTTAACCTGTCTATTTATTGCCTGTCAATAATCTGGTTCTTGAGAACCTTGCGTCTCCTTCACCTGTGTCAATTTATTGGTATAATTGAGCATTCTTTCTATGTACCTTATCTGGGATAATTCTAATAGAATTGTTCCTTTATGCAAGCTATGTTGCATTGGTTTTCCTCCTACGTGGATAATAAACCTTTGTCCAATACAAGTATTGTGCGGAGAACTGGTCGATATTTCATATTGACGCAGTGGTTCTTTACAAACTATGCTTTACTTAATATAGGGCGAGACCACTATATTAGCTTGCCTGGTATTCATACATAGGTATATGTACTCTTCGAGACTTTTCCAGAGTCTAGTAGGACTCTTCCCTGTAGGGGGCAGGAAGCTCTAACATGGTTTATAGTTAGTTGAAAAGATGTATAACGGTAACATCTTAGGTCTCTAGGTCTAGTCGACCGGGAAAAAAAAAAAAAAAATTACCTCCGGTGAGTACGGCACGTTCTGAGAATCCACAGATACAGTAATGCTCTGGTACACTTCCATCAGGACGACATGGCTTGAGCCCAAAAAACAGATTTTGAGCGAAGCGAAAAATCTATTTTTGGGTGAGATGGCCATGTCGTCCTGATGGACCCGCCCTTGCCTTTCTAAGAAAGGGCTGTAGGACCCCTCCCTACATACAGTATCTGTAGCACCTCGTGTACGCTACAAGGAATACAGATGGCGCCAGGATTGGCGCCAGGCACGCATATGAATCGGAGGATAGGG
>NC_090742.1:125941235-125943735 GCF_036898095.1 Palaemon carinicauda | reverse complement strand
CACCTCTAGCAGTCACCGTTCTCTGATATCTGGGAAACTCACGAGTCCTTTAAAAAAAGAAATCACTAAATGGGAAGTATGTGTTAGCTTTTCTCAATTTCTATGGTTTTCCCTAAAAGTGAGAACGATCATACATTTCTCTCTTATTCTTTATAACCGAAGTTCATATATTGCTGCACCTGTGACTGCTGCCAGAATCTAGCAAAGAAAAATACACTCGTATCAGCTGGAGGAGAAATCACGGGACTCTACTCTCTCTCTCTCACTCTCTCTCTCTCTCTCTCTCTCTCTCTCTCTCTCTCTCTCTCTCTCTCTCTCTCTCTCTCTCTCTCTCTCTCTGTATATATATATATATATATATATATATATATATATATATATATATATATATATATATATATATATATATATATATATATATATATATATATATATCTATCTATCTATATATATATATATATATATATATATATATATATATATATATATTTTCTATATATATATATATATATATATATATATATATATATATATATATATATATATATATATATATGAGCGACGTAAAACCTTTAGTTCAGTCTCACTTACTTTATTGCAAATGCCTGATGTTGAATAACAACAGAAAAGTAATGGAAAGAATTCTCGTAAACTAAGTTCATTCCGGTCCTGCATTTAAAGCAAATAGCTTTGCTGGTTGGAACAAGCAGAGCTAATGGCATTTTAAGTAATATTAATTGAAGGTTAATGCTCTTTAGAAAATAAAGGAAAGAAATGTCCTTGTTGGTAAAGATTGCAAAGAATTCCCGTTATCTTTCATGAAAGAAATTTCTTGCGAGCGTTTATTCTAGATTTTCAAAATACTGGTAAAATAAAAATATTTCCTGAATTTCATATTTCTAACTAGTGTACCAGAACCGTCTTAAATGAAAAAAAAAAGATATTTAGATAGATATACAAACACACTCAAACAGATTCAACCATTCCAATTCCTCCCCCTTTTCTAATTACGACCCGGAACACAACCTGGTATTATGTATGGTGCCCCAAAGATTCACAAAAGAGGTATTCCTCTGAGACCAATTCTCAGCGCTATTAATACATGCTCCTATGACCTGTCAAAACATCTAGTAACTAAGCTCGCCCCTCTCACAACAAATGAATATACCCTGAAAAATACTTATGAATTTGTAGACTGGATTAATTCTGTCGGAGATGCAAATAACTATGTTATGTGCAGCTTCGACATTGAAAGTTTGTTCACTAATATTCCTTTAAGAGAAACACTGGAGATAATTATTGAACGGCTTTTCCCTAACCCAGAGGACATTTTTGAAGGTTTCAGTAAAAAAACAATTTAAAATACTATTAGAACTAGCTACCACTACATCCACCTTCATGTTTAATAACAAGTCATATGAGCAGGTAGATGGAGTAGCAATGGGATCGCCGTGTGGACCAACCTTGGCAAATATATTTTTATGTTATTGTGAAGGGAAATGATTGAGTGATTGTCCTGTAGAATTTAAGCCTTATTTGTGCCGTCGATATGTAGACGATACATTTTTACTTTTCAAAAGGTTAGATCACATAAGCCAGTTTCTTGATTATTTGAATACAAAGCATCGTAACATAAGATTTACGAAAGAAAATGAGCAGGATGATACTTTGCCTTTTCTCGATGTCTTGGTCTCTCGGAAACATAATACCTTTGAGACCTCAGTATTTCGAAAAAACACTTTTACCGGACTAAGCACTCATTTTTTAAGCTCCGAACCAAAAATCTACAAAATTAATTCGATAAAAACACTGTTATATAGATGTTATCATGTATGTTCAACTTATCTGGGGTTTCATGAGGAAGAACATTTTCTAAAATCATTTTTTATTACTAATGGGTTCCCTCTGAACCTCTATTATAATCAAATCAAGAAGTTTTTAGATAAAATTTATAGTCAAAATTTAACAATTCAAACAGTCAGTAAGAAAAAGTTATATGTCTCATTTCCATACTATGGTTATGTTTCGGAGAGACTAAGAACAGAGGTTATGAGTGTTGTGGGGAAATGTTATCCCCACATAGATTTAAAATTAATTTTTACTAACAAGTTCTCAGTTGGCTCACTGTTTAAATATAAGGAGAGTCTACCTACTCCCTTGTGTTCCGGTGTCATATACACTTTTCAATGTGCACTCTGTAATGAGTGCTACACTGGAAGCACATCTAGACAGCTTCAGTGTAGGATTTCGGAGCACATGAGGAGATCGGTAAGAACCAAAATACCGTTAAGTAAAAAACCAATTTCCGCTATTTATGACCACGCATTTATATCTGGTCATGCCATTTCTAAGGAAAATTTCAAAATTACGGACAGACATAGTAACGTCAGCCAGCTGAGAATCTTGGAGTCTTTATATATTTTTTAAGACAAAACCCAGCTTGAATGAGGGCTTACCTGTTCAGTTACCGGTGACCCATTGATCCGTTTGGTCTGTGGGT
>NC_090742.1:125921235-125923735 GCF_036898095.1 Palaemon carinicauda | reverse complement strand
ACTATTAACATACTTTTACTATGATCAATAATATAAAATTCGCTAATGGAAAAATTCGCTTGGTATTACACCCGTTCGTCCATCTGTACATACGTCCGTCATTCTGTCTTTCAATAAATTTGTTCTGTCCATCTGTCGACCGTACACCAGCCTCCCTTGGTTCATCTATTCGCCAGTTTGTCCATCCATCGCATATTCTGTTAGTCCATCCGTACAACCATCCGTCTATTCATTAGTCCATCTATCTATTCATCCTTCAGTCCTTTCGTCAGCCTATTAGTGTGTTCTTTCTTAGGTTCTTACATCTGCTCTTCTCAATAGATAAAATATAAAGAACAAAACCTGCATTCCTGCCGTGGAATTTCCCTAACTGAAAGGTCAACATATAACAATATTCTTTTTAAGCTGCATTTAGACTTATTCTGTGAGCTAAGTAAGGATTTACTCTATATATATATATATATATATATATATATATATATATATATATATATATATATATATATATATATATATATATATATATATATATGTTGAACCTCATGTAAAACTTGTGAGGTTCATGAATATGAAACGTCAAAATAAAATCTGTAATGATTTTTGAAAGTTTTAAATTTTATTTGAGGTAGAGTGGAATAAAACTGTTCATTTCGTATCTTACAGGGGCTGGGGTGAAGACTTTACGCGTTTGTATAACATTGCATGTTTGCGTATAAGATAGATTGACAAACAATAGCTTCGAGTAAATCACAATCATAGTAGGTAAAGGTAGAAGCGTCTGGTTTCAGTTCTAGTTACATCGGGATATATGCGCACCAGAACGTCAGCCAGGTAAGCCCAACACCCCACTTTGGTGCCCAACCCCATCATTGGCCTCCCCAGTAAGCAGCTTAAACTCAGAGTCCAGCATGCGGGTCGATCTGATGACATGCAAAATGCTAGGCGTACACGTTACCAATGTACTAGCCAGGAGGCTAGTACAGTGGTAACATGTATATTAAAGTTTTTCAACAAACTAGGTTCTCCTGTATTGCCTTTCAATACTAGGGGAATTAAACATAATAAACTCTGCATGATCCTTTCCATCGGTATGCCTGTAACTTAACTGATGTTAATTTTCCTTGAAATTGGCGTACAATTAAATTTTCCTTGTTATCTGCCCTACGGTGTTTAATGCACAATCTCTTCGGAAATTTTAGTGACGTTGTCCGGTTTGAAAAATTAATTTTCAATTACAGGAGGATGTGGAAATGGATGAAATAATCAAGGACTATTAATAATTACATCATCGCAAGAGATTCGAAATCCAAGACGTTTGCCAAATATCTCCCTCTTTTTTTCTTTCTGTGCTTCGAAAAGAAGTGACATAAAAAGTTGAAAAAACTTTTTTAACTGGGTTCTTATTTATTAAGTGCGTGATTGATACATACAACCAGATCCGGGTAAGATTATTCTTTCATTACACCCTTGGTTAAAACATAAATTACTTTTACTCTCTGAAATACCAAAGTGACAAAATTTATCGGAGGTTTTCTCAGCGTCAATGACCTTAGATATCAGGATGCCAGAAAACTTTCAATCAATCAAATAATTTATCGGAAGTTATAATTTTATTGGGAAATTCTTGAGAATTGGGAGTCTTAGTTTGTTGGTGATTTTGCTTTACAATTCTTGATTATTTTAGATGCTTCTTGGAATAGATGTTATTAATAATATCATTATGATCTTTTATTATAGTCATCAAACTTATTATTATTATTATTATTTTTATTATTATTATTATTATTATTATTATTATTATTATTATTTTCAGAAATACATTCTATTCTAGACATGTGTATAACAGTATTGTTTCATTTTCAAAACTGCATTCCGCCAGTATTGTTAAATAGATAAATTATACTATACAAGAAAATGTACATATAAATGTATTTTATTTATTATCTCACAGAAATCAGTGAACATACAGTAGTAGGCAATAAATCTGCGACATAGTGTAGCGTATAAATAAATGAATGAGGAATGCATAGAAAAGCACAAAGAACAGTTCAAAGGTATATCTAAGCACGGTCTAGTCAGCGATCGAAGTAGAGTTGGATGCAAAGTTCTTATTACTTTTCACGACGTTTCAAGAAGCTAATTTACATTAATTCTAGAATTTAAGAATGGGTCAGACTAAAGAAATGGTGGTATCTGAGCTGTTTATATATCGCCAAAACTATTTCAGTGCCGAAGATGTGATTTTCTAATTGACTGCCTAAGAAGATAATAGCAGCTTGTACACCCAGTATCATCGGACAGGATTTGGCTGCTGATTGGCCAAACCCGTCACTAGGGGCGATCTTCAACTCCGAATATCTGGTGTGGGGACTTTCATCAAGGAATTTTCTCGTCCACTTTCCATATGTTCTAATGATCAAAAAACAATGTTTTACTATCGACATCAATGACCTTAGATGTCAGGATGCCAAAAAACATAAAACCAATCACATAATGATTT
>NC_090742.1:125901235-125911235 GCF_036898095.1 Palaemon carinicauda | reverse complement strand
TATCTATATATATATATATAAATATATATATATATATATATATACATATATATATATATATATATATACATATGTATGTATATATATATATATATATATATATATATATATATATATATATGTATATATATATATATATATACATATGTATGTATATATATATATATATATATATATATATATATATATATATATATTTATATATATATATATATATATATATATATATATATATATATATATATATATATATATATATATATATATATATATATATATATATATATATATGTATATATATAACTATATAAAACTATGCTGCTAAAATACCGGCTACTTCTATTAAATCTTTATATACCATTACACTTAAATATAATATAGGAATATATTTCCAGAATTTTGATATAAAATATATCAAAATATAGAAATTGGTAAAAATTTTGGCTGCACGGTTCACTTATCACAAATTAGGGACCGCGTACTTTTTTTTTGTCAATCTGAACATTACTGAAAATAATAAGAAATCCCCTCTTAGAATGATGGATCAGGAAAAAATTCGTGGGGATTTTCTTATTTACATTATGTTTTTGCGGGTGTATTTTTCACGCTGAATGATTTAATGCTTATATGAAGCCTGTGCTATCCTTACTTATGTAATCATTAACATTTTCCATATGCATATTAAGGGGAGTTACGGAGAAACAAATATAATAATACTAAATGTATTAAGTTTATTATTATCATTGCCTGCTAAGCTACAACCCAAGCTGGTAAAGCAGGATACTAAGCCCAAAGGACCAATCAAGGAAAGTAGCCCAGTGAGGAAATTGAATAAGGAAACAGAAAGAATAGTGTGCTTGAGAGTGCCCTCAAACAGGAGAACTCTAACCAAAGACAGTAGAAGACCATGGTACAGACGCATTTGCACTACCCACGAACAAATAAAAATGGTTTGATTTTGGAGTGTCTTCGTAGAAGAGCTGCCTACCTTAGCTAGAGTTTCTTCTACCGTTACAAAGTGGAAAGTGTGTATAGGCAAAGGAAAAATGAGCCTTAACTAGAGAAGGTTCCCAAAGGACCCAATAACTCTCTTGCTCTAGTATCTCAATGTATTGATTCTTAACCATTTTTAGCCTACTGTCTTTTGGGTATAAGTTGTGACATCATAGCAGCCTGTATGTTTAATGGAAAGCAATAATAGTTAGAAAAGGATGGGATTAGAATAAATTTAAATTTTTCGGCAACTAACTGTAATGGATAATGTTATACAAACCACCATTTTATATGATTCAGAGGAAACTATTTATAATGAAGATTTCTCTACTGCTGTATGCTATTTCGTCTTTTTGTCTAATATAATATATATGAAATCAATGCATACTAAATTTCCTGTTAAATTTCTCCATCTCTAATGAGGAATTTTTTATTAACATGAAAAATTATTTCAGTTTTCGAAACAGACACGAAAATATACATTTTTTCTAATAGTTACAATATGTTCTACAATAAAAAAAAAACTTTGAAATTCCATAAGTCCCATAGCATAAATTTTCTTAGAAATTCCATGGTTATAAGTCTCATAATAATAGTTTTCTTTTTAAAGATACGAAAACTTATATTTCATAATTTGTAACCATTACTGACTCAACAATCTTGTTCGTTCCTAATGCCATAATCACCTTCACAGACAACAGCCATCCACACCTTTGACACATAAGCAGGAATCCCTGTAGTTTTCAACCCATTAGATTAATCCCAGAAGATTTCTAGTGATTACCCCGTTCGTATTAGATTCGAGTGATCAAATTTATAGGGACTAGTATATGCGACCGGTTAAAAATAACCGCTAATTATTAGGTATGCACACACAGATTAAAGACTTCCCACTCCCTATCCCTCTCCCCTCGAGGTAGCACCTCTCACCAGAGTATAACTACTCCCTCTCCTACCTACCGGAGGGATGGAGAGAGACCGTCTAGTTATACGTCTGGCAATGCCGCTGAGCGGGACCGGAAATATCAAATTATAAAGGGAATATTGGGTCAATATTCCCTGTGTTAAGATTTTTATTCTATACTTTCTATATTATATGAGTTTATTATCATCAGTAACATTTTCGCTTTTTATATTATCTATTCACGTACGACGGGAAACATTCACATACATGTCCAAACACACACACACACACACGGCCGCAGACGCATGCACGCACAAATAGACAAACAATCACACGACGCCATTTCCATTTAGAAGACTGTTTCTAAAGAGTGTTGAATTAAAGGCTCATATCAATTCATCTAGAATGAGCCTGCAATTATGTCTTTCTCCAACCTGCCTACGATCTCAAGCTATTCAATTGATTACATAGGTCAACAGGGATACTAAAAACTTTTTCACTTACGAGATCAAAATCTTTTCTGTTCAATTTATGTATTCATCTTTAAAAAAAACAAGCTACCTTCAGCATGATACCCAAATGCTTAGTTTCTAACACAGTCAACTTGATTGTTACGGTCTGCACAGAGACATGTGAGAAGATTACAGGCACTGAGGTAGAGCAGCGAACACTGGGGGAAAGACTCACACTGCCAGACCATGAAAACACTGACGATACAACTCTGAGGGCTCCTGTCCCTTGATGTGCATGGATATCTATGTTTTTGTCAAGGATTTATAAATATTTCTTTGTTCTTTCAATATTATGTCATCAATAGTCCGAAACATAAAATTCATATGGATTTGGAATTATATTCATTTACACAAAAGAAATTATTTGAAGGGATAATTTGAGAGTGATTTAATTACAAGTTACTCAGAATTATCTATCGTTGCTAATAATGTATTTCCTAATCCGTGTGAGTCATCATCATGAAGAATATTGCAAATACACTACCTAAAGATATGGTTTTTTCTCTTCAGAGTATAATACAAGTAATTTTTTTTATCTTTGACACAGCTTTGAATTAGTTCTTGTCCAAACCCAACAAAGATATCGGCACAAGATTTGGTAATATCACTTTTACAAAGACTTGTTTGAAAACTCCTATTTTTATCACTGATGCAAAATCTAAATTTTGAGTATGTTTCTTAGATTCAGTTTTATCTGTACGGTTAAAAATTGCATTAAAAAAAACCGTAATAGTTTGGCAACATTTATTCAAGGATTTTCACCGTTTTAAAAGCGGTTATATTGATGTGAAAGAGTGATATTACGGTCACAACCCAGTAATAGATAACAACAAAATAAGGAACATATTTTACTAAAATATGGCTGAGAACCGCATTTTTTTCTAGAATTTCCGAAAAAAAAAATTCTTTTTTTTTTTCTAACAGTGTGGAGATTTGAAGAAATCAATGCCTTCTTATGAAAAAGAAAAAAAAATAAGCTGCTTACGGGAAATGCAAGGCATACGGAATTATTGTTTTATTGGAACAATAAGACATCATAAAATATTGAATTAAGCAAATGTTACAATCTATGATTTTCTGTTCCTCAGACGTCGAGAAATCGGTTCTTTCATGTAATTTTCTTTCTTTTTTTTCTTTTTTTTTCTTTTTTGCAAGATTTGTAAGTTTTAAAATATTTTAGAATATTTTTTTCCAATTCACTGTTTCTTTGCTTAATGTAACTGAATTCTGGGTCGACGTAAATTTCCTTTGTTTAAACCTCTAACCTGTTTTTTTAATAAGATTTTGGAATTTTAATTTATATGATAAATAACGTATCATGTTTTTCAATGATGTGTTGTTCTCTAGTAGTCATCAGCACTTTCCTATTTCATTTTAGTTCCATATAAAAATGCATTAAAGGAAATAGTATTTCTAAAGTTGAAAACATGTAGTAATCATAACTAGACTGTAAAACCTTTTTTTTTTTTTTTTTTTTTTTAAATGAGATTTCTAATTTATCAGGAAGCAAGGCATTTCATAAACACAGTGTTATCCGTCATGAATACTGTAAATAACCGGTGTAAATTTTACCATTATTCTTGCAAAATAGGCCGATTTTATATTCAGTATATTAGAAATTCCATCAACCCGTTTTGTCATTCGAGTCAAAACTCACAAAGCTCATAGGGGTAATCAAAAGTAATTATTGGTTCTATTTGTACAGGAAAAGGGTAAATTGCTTGGCGAAATTTGAAAAGTCATATTGCTTTATTAATCTATAAATATTTATGTTCCTTTACCTCTTAATTTTCTTTCCGAATGTCATGACAAATAAGAGAAAACTCTATCATAGACTTGACAATGAATATAAGTCTTATTCCAGGTGGCCCTTTAGTTAATCTTATAAATTTGTTATATTATATTATATCATATTATATTATATTATATTATATTATATTATATTATATTACATTATATTATATTATAAGGAATATTACTAAATGAAGAATACTTCACGTTTACTACCAAAATATACTAGTACATCAACTGAGTCTGGTGAGATGGAATTATTTTGGAGTAATAAATCAATATAAATGAAGCATCTCGAAACATCTGAAAAAAAAATAAATAAATAAATAAAAATCTGTCGTCTCTATCTCTAAGATATATTAGTTTAATTTGGTGAATCACTTTTTTTTCTTTTATGAATACGTTACAGTTGTTTACCGGTATTGAAATGATTAGAGATTCCTTATTAGATCACTCTTCATATATACTGTAAACTCTCCATGTTCAGTTACGTTACAACTCTAACTTCAATATTCCTGAATGCTGCATTCCAAATATGGAATTTAATTTTTCCATGAGGAAAAAAAATGTTCTATACGAACATATAAATAAGGGCACTCAAAAAGGCATGGATCTGGGCATTTAGAAAAGCGTAAACTGTCTATTCTATTATTTTGGTCTTTGCCTGATAAGTAATGCAATCGGAACTAACTGATTTTGTCATAATTGTTCGTCACAGAGAATAATAATATTGTTAATAATAATAATGATAATAATAATAACAACAACAACAACAACAACAACAACAACAACAACAATAATAATAATAATAATAATAATAATAATAATAGTGATTATACAAATTATAACAATAATATTTTTATCATAACAGATATGGAGAAATAGAATTTCTTTTTATTGAGGGATCAAATTATAAATCTGTTTTTATTGGAAAATTTTTGAATTTAAATAACTCAAGAGTGTATTTAGTGTGATACTAAGGAATGGAAGCCAAGTCTAACTTTCGAATAGATCCTGGAATAAAAAAAAAAAACTATTCAATCTATTCACTCCTTTTTAGTACTACTGTATAGGCAGTCAATTGTACAGTATTTTCATATTTTATTGCACAACTGTTACTTATTTTATTGTCTATTCGGTATTATTATCTTAAGTCGGGCATAGTTTAATCTGGAAGCATGCTACCTGTTCGAATTGAATTAAGTCTAAACGCTAAAAACTAGTACCACTTTTATAATGTCTGCAGATTACATCGTTGGTACAAATGGTTTAATAAATCCGTTATATCTGTATTCTTATTAATTAGGATGATACAGGTCATGATTTTTTTTTTCTATAACATTGATTATCGTATTTTGAAATGAAAGGTAAAGCCTTACTCTGTAATACTTCAAGAAGGAGTCAATATTCATTGGTTTGCTAGAAAGGTTAAATGAACTAAGTACTGAAATCTATCCCTCCGTGAGTGGTTGATAACTGTGTAATATGCAAAGAAATATGGGCAAGTTACTTAAGGATTTTTAACATATGGCAACGACAGGAATAATCGAACTGAATCGCTGGAAGGGAACTGAAACACCTATTGTCTTCCTCCTCTTCAATGGCAGAATCCATCCGTAACGATAAAATTGAAGTTAGTTTAACGTCTCCCTTTTTAAAAATTTCCCGTTCAACTTACAATACAATTATAAGCAGAGTTTACAACTGGGATTCAAGACCTAACTTCGTCACCAAATAATGACCATATACCCCATCCACCAGGGTTGGACACTAAATCGTCCGAAAAGCATTGTCTGTCCAATATGAGATCCTAACTATCTCTAAACAAATGAGAAAGTTAACGGTAATATCCTGTTATCAAGTGTTGAAGTTGACTGAAGGAATAAAATAACAAGAAAGGCAGTAAACTTGGTGAAAGTACCCCCCCCCCAAAAAAAAAAAAAAAAAAAAAAAAACATTAACAAGGATCTTGGCTGATGTGATTATAATGAATGAAAAAAACAAATCTCTTGATTGCAAATGAGATTATATGCTATCCTTATGCAAACTAATAGCAATTTTGATCTTACATTTAAATCACTTTCATTATTCAATTGTCATAAAAATTTCCTGTACATATTAGCAAATATATTTTTTTTTCGATGAGTTTTATCAACAATTCAAATACCTATAACAGCGTAGATGTACTGAATCTACAAAAGAACAAGAATTGGAAGACATGATTTTTATCTCTGCGTGCAAGTAACATTATATTACTGTTTACCGCTGATCATTGCACTACTTTCACCTTTGAATGCAAATGCGTTGCGTTATATTACCCCTTGGCCATTGCCTTTTTTTCACCTCCGGGAGCAAATACCCACGTCTAAAAGAAAATGGCCAGATTCCCACTCTCTCACTATCTTTTTCGGGGAAAAATTTTACGCTTTTGACCTTCATAGTTATCGTTTCTAACACTTTATGCATACTTCAACATAATCACCGCATACGTATACATTGTAACTATATGAGCGAAAAATAAAGAACTAAGCAAAGCATACCTTAGGCGTTGGGCACAACTGTCCGTACTACCAGCTACGGGGGCTATACGGACAAAATTTGTGTGAAATCCTTGGTGTGACGCAAGGGGCATGCAACTGTCTTTGACCTCATAGGCCGCCGTATACCAACCGCAGAATCTTCACTCACTGCACTAAAATGTTCTGCGGCAGTCAAGAAAATTTTTAGTCGCAGACAGGACGCATGTCTGACGCAAGTAAGCCGTGCGAGTGACTTACGTACAACTCACATGCCGTAGGATTTTCTGTGGCTTGATATCCGCACATTGGTCGTGCGTGTAACTTGCGTGTAACTTGCGTCACAAGTACGAGCCACGCACGTTTGTCGTACGGAATTAAAAGAAGTACGTGGTCCGTGCATGCACCGTACGATGCAATTGTGACAAGAGTAGGTGTGTAGTACAATTACCGGACGACGTTAGTACTAATGCACGATATTTACATGTTTTTTTCAGGATATATATTCTGCTGCAGCAAGTACATCATCATTCTGACGTACATCCCTTTGCCAAGTAGGTAGTCTCTCTCTCTCTCTCTCTCTCTCTCTCTCTCTCTCTCTCTCTCTCTCTCTCTCTCTCAGTATTCTTAATTACTGTCTCTCCGGATCCCCTATTTTGTACAAAGACGGTAATCAGCTTTCTTGTCCGTGATTAATTGTATGTGTATATATATATATATATATATATATATATATATATATATATATATATATATATATATATATATATATATATATATATATATATATATATATATATATATATATATATATATATATATTTATAATGGATATCCACGCTTTAGAACTTTTTATATCCCCCAGGGGACGCTTAATACTCGTACTCCGGAAGTACGTCACCTGCACTACACGCAGGTCCATAGTGCATGCTTAGTACTCTTCCCGCATGTGCCGTATGCCATAATTTTCCCACGCATTCATCTCACACTTGCGAACCGTGCGGCACCCGTGCGTCACACATACTTAACCCGTACTGAACACTCAACACACTCACTACCAATTACATCCCAGGAGTCCATGGCTACGACTGAAAAATTCCCAGACACGTACGGCTAAAAAATTCGTACGGGGAGTTGTGCCCGGCGCCTTAGAGAGAGAGAGAGACGTGACGCCCTTGTTAGCAACACTTGTTTGTTTACAATAATGTGTGGATTGTTGTATTAGGGAAATGGCTGATTTCCATCTCAGAAAATCATAGAAAATGCTAAACTTATTTTGGGAAACTATTATAATAACTTCGATTGGACTATTTGTCAAACCTGAATAAATATGTATTAAGGTCCGAAAAGGGTCGCTGCCTTATGGGATCCGACCCGCTTGAGTACATAGAAAAAAAATGACTTTTTAACCTTATAAGAATTTTTTTTATTAAAACAAATGTTTGAAACATAAAATATAGACGATTTAATAGCAAATAATGCAATAATCTGATTTGAAATATTCCAGCCCAAAGAACGTGAAGTAAGAAAATAATGGATAAGGTTTGATCATTGTCTTTTACTAGTTAGTCAAGATCAATTTATAACATTTATCTGCATAATGATAAAAACTAAAAAACTATATACACCAGTAGTCGTATTTGAATACAATATTTCTATTCATACTAACACTTCCTTGTATACAAATTCTACTTATGATTGCTATTACAGGAAAGGTTTAATAATGCATCTATACCCGAGATGAGAATCATTTAACTTTTCATTAATTTTACATTTATTTTTCAATTTCTGTGATTTTAAAGAAACATCATTAACCATTAACTTTCTTGCCGTTTTTTTTTTTTTGGAATACATGGTGTTTGTACAGGTTGTACTGAGCAAGTCAGAATTGTGTCACGCATACACCGAACGGAAGTAATCAACAACATTCGATTCTTAAAAAAAAAAAAAAAAAAAAAAAAAAAAAAAAAATACACACACACACACGCCGAATGCATTTAAAAGGCACATATAACTTACTTCTCATTGACCTTGCATTTATAATGTATTCCTTCTCACGTTCTCCCTCAAACAAGCATGTTTGTCATGGGGGCAGCTGTGGTCACCTTACAGCAAGAGTACGTCGCACCTGTTTGCGTTTTTACAACATTTCGTAGAATTTGTTGTTCATGATCAACAGTGACCTTAAAGCATTACGGGCACTCTGGCACTTCCAATAATGGCAAGGAACATTCGCATCCCTCACACGTCACTTGGTTTCTGTTGGCCGTGGACCTGGTGCAGGTTGGTTCACGGCCAGTTGTGATGTTGAGTATGTTGCTCATGATCTACAGTCACTGAACGGCTTTATGGGAGGAACTCTGCGGGATCCAAAAATGGCCAAAGAACTTGTTGCATTCCGCTTCCGTCACATGGCGATTTGGGGTCGAACTAGATGCGGCGTGTCAGTGATTAGCAATTATAAAATGTGCAAGTTGAGTACATGATTGTTGTCTTAAAGAAACGATGGGGGTTTGGCAATTAAACTATAATAATTTGGTTGCTTTCTATTTTTATTTTGGTTTAGTATTTGAAGATATTGATCAGTAGTACAACAATCATACCAGGGAAAAGACTTGCACATTATCTAATTCAGGGTTTCTTGGGTTTTTTTAATCACGGTAACCGATATTAACATAGTTTTTGAGTTATGGCAGTCGATCTACCCTACTCCTAAAAACTACCAAGCTTCAACAAATTAGTATCAATATCATATAATAAGAATCATACAATTTATCAATTCTTACTTATAGTTGTGATTTTTTTTTTTTATAATTTTATGTCATTAATCTGCGGTAGTTTAGTAATATTTTTTTAAAGAATAGATGAAGTGTTGCAACATGTCAAAGATAGGATAGTATGAAGTGGCTGATATTATCTAGTAATTCAGTGGTGATTCAGAATAGTAACGAGAATCTATAGGATTCATCAAAATGGTTAAAAGTGGTTGCAACCAAAGAGGGCCGAGAAAAAACTAGAACAGGGTAAGGTTATGAAGGCAAATGGAATCCAGGATGATATAACAACTGATGTTTGGGAAGATGGTGGAAGACTGGAAGTTTTAGACTTGTTTTAATTTTTAGTGTATGTTCATATTATATTTGCAAGAACCATTTATGATTGAGATCATTACTTGTGACAATGTCAATACATAAGAATAAAGGGTTAATAATCAGCTTTAAATAAATGGTTGTAAGATGGGCTTCATTTCTACAGTTTCTTTGAAAGTATATTTGTGTTTGGCT
>NC_090742.1:125871235-125886235 GCF_036898095.1 Palaemon carinicauda | reverse complement strand
CATACTGTACATGTTAAATAGGGCGCCCTGATCTAGAGAGGCGAACTGTAGGCGGGTCATCTGGCAGAAGATGAGCAGGTTTTAGACGATCAATGGAGACCCAGTCTTCTTTGCCCCGAATGTTTAGGAGGAATGCTTTCGGACTGCGTCGGATCACAAGGAAAGGTCCCGTGTAAGGGGGCGTTAACGGTGGCTTGCTGGTGTCGTTGCGCAGGAAGACGTGCATTGCAGAGTGCAAGTCCGTTGGTATGTGATGCTTTGCTGGGGGGGTTGTAAGTCTGGCGGCACGGAGTAAATTTTCCCACGACGTGACGTATGCGCTGGAGATCGTCGGAGGAGGTTGTAGAAGGAAAAAACTCGGCAGGGACGACCAACGGGTCGCCATACACCATTTCGGCTGCCGAGACGTCGAGGGCGTCTTTAGGAGTGGTCCTTAGTCCAAGGAGGACCCAGGGAAGCTGAGTAAACCAGTTGCAATCCTTGCAGCGGGACATCAAAGCTGCTTTGAGGGTGCGATGAAAACGTTCAACCATTCCATTGCCAGCGGGGTTGTAGGCCATTGTCTGATGTAGGGTAATGCCCAGAAGATTCGCTAATGACGTCCATAATTGAGAGGTGAAAGTGGTTCCCCTGTCAGAAGTAATATGCTCAGGGATACCGAATCTTGAAATCCATCCAGAGAGTAAGGCGGATGTACATGAGGCGGACGTTGCAGTTTCCATGGGAATGGCTTCAAGCCAACGAGTGGAGCGGTCGATGACGGTAAACAGGTAACGATGTCCTTGTGATGTGGGTAGGGGGCCTACAACGTCGACGTGAATGTGTGCGAAACGACGCTGAGGTTGAGGAAAGGTACCCACTCCTGAATCCGTGTGTCGATGTACATTGGAAGTTTGGCAAGAAGTACAGGCACGGACCCAATCCTTAGCATCCTTAGAAATGCCGTGCCAAATGAACTTTGCCTTCAGCAGCTGTGCAGTAGAACGGCACGAGGGATGTGAAAGGCCATGGATGAAATCAAACACCTGTCGGCGCATGGGAGCAGGAATCCAAGGTCGCGGTCTACCAGTAATGACATCACAGAGGAGGGTGGTGTTGGAGTTTTCGAGGGGAAAATCCTCCCAACGGAGGGACGTGCAGGATGTCCTACAAGCTTGATACTCTGGATCCTGTCGTTGGGCTTCAGCCAGGGCGTTGTAATCCAATCCCAGTTGAACGGCAGCCAACGTGTTTTTTGACAGGGCATCGGCAACGGGATTCATTTTCCCAGGGACGTATTGGAGGGTGAAATTGTATTCAGCCACGGCGGAGAGATGTCGGCGTTGACGGGCGGACCAGGCGTCAGACTGTCGAGTGAAGGCGTGCACCAGAGGCATGTGGTCTGTGCGAATGACGAAGGGCGTACCTTCTAAGAAATGGCGAAAGTGACGGACAGCCAAGTGCACCGCCAGCAATTCTCGATCGAAGGTAGAATAACCCGATTCTGCCTTGGACAGTTTTCTGGTGAAGAAGGCCAATGGGCGGGGCGAGCCTTTGACCACCTTCTCGAGTACTGCACCAATAGCGACTTCGCTGGCATCGGTGGAGAGAAGGAGGGGGGCGTGTGGGATAGGAAAAGTGAGAGCCGCAGCAGTTGATAGGGCCTTCTTTGCATTGCAGAAGGCCGCTTCTTGAAGAGGACCCCACTTCAAGTCCTTTGGCTTGCCCTTGAGGGAGGCGTAGAGGGGAGCAAGATTGGCGGCAATGGCTGGCAGAAAACGGTGATAATAGTTGATCATGCCCAAGAATTCCTGCAGAGCTTTGACGGTCGAGGGCGTGGGGAAATTCTGAACGGCTGCTACCTTCTCAGGGAGGGGATGGACTCCTTCAGAAGTGATACGGTGCCCTAAGAACGACACTTCGTTGGCGCCAAAGGTACACTTGTCGTACCGGACTACAAGGCCGTTTTGTTGCAGGCGGTCGACCACGATGCGCAGGTGACGGAGGTGTTCCTCTTTTGAGGAGGAGAACACAAGTATGTCGTCCGCATAACATACACAGAAAGGGAGGTCCCCTAAGATGCCATCCATGAGACGTTGAAACGTTGCCCCAGCATTACGAAGGCCAAAACAGGAGTAATTTAAGGTGTATGTGCCAAACGGAGTGGTGATGGCGGTCTTGGGGATGTCTTCTGGGTTCATAGGCACCTGATAATACCCCTTCAGGAGGTCGAGCGTAGAGAAAACCTTTGCTTTGTGCAGGTAGGAGGTTACATCGGCAATGTTTCGGAGGGGGTAGTGATCCGGTTCTGTTTGCATGTTCAGGCGCCTGTAATCCCCGCACTGACGGAGGGAGCCGTATTTCTCCAGAACGATGTGTAAGGGTGACGACCATGGGCTGGAGGCCTTTTGGCAAAGGCCCATTTTCTCCATTTCGGCGAACGTCTGTTTGGCGGCTGCCAATCGTTCCGGTGCCAGACGTCTGAATTTTGCGAAGACTGGGGGTCCCGTCGTCTTGATATGGTGATAAATACCGTGCTTGGCAGGAACCGTGGGCGTTTGGCGAAGTTCTGGACGGAAAACTTCCGGGTACGACGTGAGGAGGTGGGCGTAGGCATCCGTGGGTGCGCTGATGTGGAGAGTGAGGTTAGAGTGGGCGGGTTGAAGAGGTGTCGACAAGTACGAGTCTGCGTTGACCAATCGTCGGTGGGCGACATCGACCAGAAGGTGGAAATGAGAGAGGAAATCCGCACCGAGGATTGGCATTGTGACGTCATCAACGAGAAACTTCCAATTGAATTTACCGTTTCCGAACGATAATGTGAGGTTCTCGTAACCATAGGTGGGTATCGCAGATCCGTTGGCAGCTACCAAGCGGACGTCGGCAGATGTAGACAGACTACGTTGTGCCTTGAAGAGTTTCCTTGGCAAAAGAGAACGACAAGCACCCGTGTCTACCAAAAATCGCACGCCCGTTCCTGCATCCTGTAAAAAGAAAAGATTAGAAACATGGGAGGCCACCGCCACAAGCGATGGCCTACTTACACGTTTTTTTGGCCACTGATAATCTTTGGCACATTTCTTCGCGGCTGCCCCGAATCTGAAGTGGTAGTAGCAAAACTGCGGCGGATGGGAGGTAGTAAGTGGCTGTAGAAGTCGTTCGTTGGGGCGCGAGCGATTGGTGGGTGGTAGGCGGCTTTGTCGCCGCTTCGGCACGTCACGGGGTAGGCGTGTATGTCCTACGGCATTCATGTCAGCTTCGGTTGACGTTGAATAGGCATCCTCGTCGTCAGGGGTGGAGGCGTTGATGGAGGTCTTAAAGTGGCTGTCCATAAGGGCGTTGGCTTTGGTCATCAAGTCCTTTATGGGTAAACTATCGACATCGGGTATGGCAGCGCGCACAGGTTCAGGTAAACGGCGTATCCAAAGGGCACGGAGTAGGTTCACCTCACGAGGAGAGCCGTCTGCGGCAGGTTGGAGGCAAGCGATACTGGTCATTTCCCTGAGGGCAAGCGAAGCCCTTTGGTCCCCCAACGGTTGTTGCGAGAGCTGAAAAAGCTTTGCTATACGGGCGGCTGGCGACGGCGAGTATTGCTGCAGAAGGTATGATTTGAGGTCGTCATACGCTATTGGGGTGTCTCCTTGTTCACAAAGCCAGTCGGATATTTCTGGGAAGGTGTCCTCGGGTATCGCCGCGAGAACATAATCAGCTTTGGTGGTTGAGCGAGTCACGCCCCTGATACGAAACTGGACTTCTGCGCGCTGAAACCAAGCAAACGCCTCTCCGCTGGCAAACGATGAAAGTTTGAATGGTGCGGCCGCAGCACCAACTGCAGTAGAGTCCGCCATAGTACCAACGATGAAGGGGCGAGAGGGTGGGGGTGGAAGGCGGTGGGAGCGAGTCGATTTCCGGGGTCACCAATGTGACGGGCCGAGAGAGGATGTGAACTCAAAGGCAGATTAGAAACGACTGAGTTATATTATTATAGAACACTCTCCTTTATATACAAAACGGCAAGGCAACAGGACATGGCATGTTCGAGAGACAGACAAAGTTCAGAGGAAAACCGGAGACATGATCATTCAGGTTCTTTTTAGTGCGAGGGAAGAGCGCAGATACAAGCATAATATATACAATAGGAATTATGTACAATTGTGTGACACACGGTTGGTACAATGTCTATTAGATTCAGAATTCCCGAGGTAGATAATAATATTTGGCAGTGGAATGATCTTTCTAATCTAACTGTTAGATCGATGGAACATTTTTATGGTAATCAGGTTGACATAAGTCTCTTTTCATAGCTTATAGATGACATATCTATTTCAACATTATTATTGATCTCAAAATATTCTATGTTTTTTTATTCTTTACTTCTCATGTATAATTTATTAAATGCCATTATTCCCTTTCCTCACTGGGCTACATTCCCTCCTTGGGGCCTAGTTCTTTAGCTTCCGGCTTCTCAAAGTGGGTTTGTAGATTATTTAATAATAATAATAATAATAATAATAATAATAATAATAATAATAATAATAATAATAATAATAATAATTATAATAATAATAATAATAATAATTTCGTTTTCAGAAGAGGTACCTCATTTAATAACGAATATTTAATCGCTCTATTCATTTATGGAAAAATATTATCTGTATTCAATAGATGAGGGAACTACGTGTTTTATTCACTCGAAGAGACAGGAATAAATTTAATGAGGTAAAAGTAGATTAACGAAGAAATCATAATAGTGAAACTGAAATATTTAACTATTGTTATTTTCACTTCAATCGTAATTTTCAATCCACATATATACCAAAATCGAGAATTGTTTTTGAGCAATTGCTAAAAAATACCACAAATTTGTATATTTTTTAAGATTAATGTAAATACTCGTGTATAGCTACACTTATTTCTTTATTATTCACAGTTCTTAAAAAATAAATACTTTTTTTTCGAACGGCAATGAAAACAAACCTGGAATACACAGGATACACACGGTCGCGACAGTCTCTGTGACTAGTTTAATAGGGACAAAAGCCTTACACACGTCCTTCACCTCCCGCCTGTCAAACCCGCAAATTTTCTTAGCTCGTCAGTCCATCGTCTTCTTTCCCTTACCCTGGTTCGTTTGCAATCTCTAGGGACCATTATGTTATTCTTGACGTCTATCTATTGTTTTTCATTCTCATCTTATGTCCTGCCTTGTCCATTTTTTTTTTACATGTTAGAATATCCTTTACTTCAATGTGCTTTCGTATCAATGTTGCTCTTAGTGTTATTCCTATCATTATTCTATTCGTAGCTCTTTGAGTTGTAACTAGCTTATGCTCCAAGCATTTAGCAAGGCGATAAGTTTCTGATGCATAAGGTAATAGGCTACTGGTAGAACTATATCATTAAATGCTTTTCTTTTTAGAGAAAGTAGCCTTTTAGTGATATATTCGTATATATGTATGTATGTATGCATGTTTATATAAAATATATATAAAAATACATATATGTGTGTGTCTGTGTCTGAGGCTTATTCTAAACAAAGTAGATGTTGATGGAAATCAGATAACAATAACGGACGAGAATATTGTTAAGGCGGAAAGAAGGGATTCCCTCTACTCTTATATAAGTTTATGGAAAAAGATCGCACAGTAATACAATACCTCCAAATTGGTCGACATCTAAACTTATATATATATATATATATATATATATATATATATATATATATATATATATATATATACACACACACACACACACACACACACACACATATATATATATATATATATATATATATATATATATATATATATATATATATATATATATATATGTATATATATATAATGTGCATATATATATATACACACACACGCATATATATATATATATATATATATATATATATATATATATATATATATATATATATATATATATATTTATATATATATATATATATATGTATATATATATATATATATATATATATATATATATATATATATATATATATAAATATATATATACAGATATATATATATATATATATATATATATATATATATATATATATATATATATATATATATATATGAATATAAAGAAATAAATAAATATATATATATATATATATATATATATATATATATATATGTGTGTGTGTGTGTGTGTGTGTGTATGTGTGTGTGTGTCTGAAAACATTCTTATGTGAAAAAAGGAAAAGAATATCAAACGTGTTGTTCGAGTAGAAGTGTTTCTACTGGCGCTAAACACCCCCCCCCCACCAAAAAAAAAAAAGCTGATAACGGAAAAAACACATTAGGGGGAATTACAATAGAAGCTCGAAAAGTTGGATGAAGTTGTCATTTTTTACATAGCAGAGTCGAGCTAAGAACCAATTTCCTATCCCTCATTCCTTCTTCTTAGATCTCAGATTACATCGACCTATTGACATCAATGATTTTACAGGATTTCATCTTTTTTACGTCAGTCACTAAGAACTTTTTTTATTCTTTTAGCAATCAATTGGCTGTTCTACATAAAGTCATAAGTGGTCTAAAATCTAAACGCCTAATAGGACTTCTATTCTTCAAACGAAATAGGCTTAATAAGTCCAAGTGTTCCCACATATTTTTCTTTTTTAGAATCCCCTTACTCAACATATCTTCCAGTGAGGTCGTTGTTTCGTTCTTTTTGTAAAGTTACGTAAAAATCTTAGTAAGAATTTCGAGTGTTTATAAAAGAAAAAAAAATTATTTTTGGTTATAATAGAAAACTGGGATTTAGTTTTTATTGTAATAAAAACACCTAATCCTAAAACACCTATTCAATAGGGGACATGTATAAAGTTTTAAATTGACAATTATTATCAAAAATTCATATCCGTCAAACGTTTACTATCTGCAGCGATTTTACCAAACGAATATGGATCAAAATTCACCCCAATGAGATTGCCCGCTCTCCTATCTTCATATTCACCAACTTTGGATTCCTTTATCCGTGGTTGCCTAATTTTGACAAATGTTATCATAGCAACCAAGAGAGGTGGCAGATTGAACAGATATTTCATATGAATCTTTATTTTACTATTATTTAACATAAACAAATATAAAAGAAATAAAAGGATAACTATTCATTCATTTGATATACTATCATAACAATTAAATTCCATTCCACTTCCCCACCTTTTAGAAAGCAACAGAGAGAGAGAGAGAGAGAGAGAGAGAGAGAGAGAGAGAGAGAGAGAGAGAGAGAGAGAGAGAGAGAGAGAGAGAGAGAGAAAATTCCCTCTTGTTACTGCCGTCTTACGATATTTTACTGCAAAAATTTGAAGCTGCAATGATGCAAGCACTGTATAAAATAGGTCATAAAAATATTATTGAGGACAGAAACATGTATGCAAAGTGGTACTCCATTATCACGTATTTTTTATCATCGTGTGGTACATTAACACATTATACATTACGTATTTAAAGCCCATCATAATCCCACTTATTGTTAATATCCTTTTACAGTTTGACATCGCCGAATAAGTTGGATGGTAGTGATATTAATTTGTAATTGTTTGTTTTTCATTATTATTATTATTATTATTATTATTATTATTATTATTATTATTATTATTATTATTATTATTATTATTATTATTATTATTATTATTATTATTATTATTATTATTATTATATTAGAACGTACCCTAAAATTACTACAACACAATGAATTACAGTATACCTGCATTTTGTCATGCTATAATATGGTGGTTGTGTGATGTACTCACCATAGGTAGGCTTTTGGAGGGAGAGAGAGAGAGAGAGAGAGAGAGAGAGAGAGAGAGAGAGAGAGAGAGAGAGAGAGAGAGATTAATATTTCCAGTATACAATTATAATGTACTTAAGTTCCCCACTGGGCTATTTATTCTTGTTGGAGCCTTTGTGCTTATAGCATGATTTCCCAACTAGGGCTTTAGCTTCACTAATAGTTTGATATACATACACACACACACACACACAAATATATATATATATATATATATATATATATATATATATATATATATATATATATATATATATATACATATATATATATATATATATATATATATATATATATATATATATATATATATATATATATATATATATATATACATATATATATAAAACGGATTTTGAGCGAAGCGAAAAATCTATTTTTGGGTGAGGTAGCTATGTCGTCCTGATGGAAGTTCCTAATAGGTAACTTTCTAGGGTATATTTGACTACAGTGATATTCCCAGAGAATTTTACCTTAAGGTATCCAGAATTCTAACTCCTGGAGCGAATATCCCTAAATAATCTCACAAGGATATCACATAATATCAGAGGACGTATTTTTGACACGTCACATAGCTATCTTCACCCTTAACAGTATTAACGCTTCGAGGGGTTACAGTGACAAGAATCTGAAAGGAGAATGAAAAGAGAGCCGCTCATAAGGCATCTCTCCTATTCCGTTTTCAGTTTTTTATCTGATGAAGGCGGAAGTGCCCTCTTTATTCCTTGTAGCGATATACGAGGTGTTACAGATACTGTATTATAGGGAGGGGTCAATAAGCCCTTTTACAATAAAAGGAAGGGCGGGTCCATCAGGACGACATGGCTACCTCACCCAAAAATAGATTTTTCGCTTCGCTCAAAATCCGTTTTTTGGGCTTAGGCCATGTCGTCCTGATGGAAGTTTACCAGACCATTACTGTATCTGTGGATTCTCAATCAGTGCCGTACTCCCAAGAAAGTATTTTCCTGGTCCGTCTAGACCTCGAGACCTATGATGTTACCGTCATACGTCATTTTATCTAAGCGTGAACTATGTTAGTGCTTCCTGCCCCCTACAGGGAAGAGTCGTACTAGACTCTGGAAAAAGTCTCGAGGAGTACATAATAATTATGGATGACAAAATGACAAGCTTGTATAGTGGTCTCGCCCTATACAATATGAAGCAAAGTTTGTATAAGAGTCACCAATGTCAGTATGAATTTGTGACACCTTCCCCAATGTGACTACTCTTATAAAATATTGGATAATGGTTGTATCCTCATAGGAACAAATTTAGCCTCTTTGCCACTATCCCGTTAGGGTACCACGTCAACGCTTCTAAGGAAGGGTTAGAGTGAGTGAATTTTTGCTTGAATCAGGGAACAGTCTTAAAAGACATACCGTGATAAAAATATCCATATTTTAATCTTAATGCTCAGTACATTTCTAATAAAATGAGTGTGGGCGAATAAGACGCAGGGTTCACTTTGAACTAGTTTATTAAAATTTAATAAACGTACATATCAGATCAACATTTATAAAATTTATAAAACGTGGATGATATGCGTCAAAGCATAAAGAAAAACAGTCAACAGAAAATATTGTTTAATCTACTAGGAAACAGATTTTCCGCTTCAAATGAATTATTAATAATAATGATATAGTCTGTATACTGTTAATTTACACTAGCGTAAAAAATGCTTGGCACAAGTGTCCGTATTATACTATAGTTCACCGACGACAATGGAACAGTTCGTAAGGACACTTTCGTGGCCTATCGCTCAGTGTGTAGTAACATACAGACTACACACGCACCCTCTTAATTAATAGTCCCAAATTAATTACACTGTTCCTCGCAGATTTAAAACAGAAGGTTAAAGAATTCTACCTGGTGCTACAACAGAATTCTTAATTTGCTCCACTAGCTTCGCATAGTGGGTAAAGAACACCTTGGGTACCAGGCATTGTACAAAAAAGGATGTTCAAAGTCCATATAATTAAAGACATTTTCTGGATGATGCAACTTTCCTCGGATCTTGACTAAGGGGTGTACTGTCTGGATCCGTTTTGCGAATAACACGGGTGAGTTTCGCCCTTAGTTATAGAAAACTTTTAACCCACGGTTTCTCTCTCTTCTGAACAGCTGTCCTCCCATAAAGTCTGAAGTTTTATGAAGATAGACCTTAGGCACTCCACTGGACATAGAGATGCATCTTCCTTCAAAGGGCAGATTCTCTAGGGACCCCACCTGTTGGTGGGTAGCTTGTTCTTGGCAAGAAACGTTGGGTCTGGAAATAGATTCAGTTCTCCCTCCAAGAACTGGACGTGGCCTTCCACTCTAGAGAGAGCCATTATTTCACTAGCTCTGGCCACAAAAGCGAGTACAAGCAGAGATATGACTTAAAATTCAAGGCCCTCTAAGCGCATTCTTCATTGTTCATTATTTATACACAATGAAGAATCTTATCTACTGACCATGCAAAGGGTCCTTGGAGGCGGTGAAGGGCTAAGCCTAGCATGGGCCTTTGTAGTTTATCAAAAACGTCATTAGAAAGGTCGACCTGTAAGGCATATGGTATCCGTCTTGTCAAGGCAGACTTGAACAAATGAATTGTGTTGGCTGCTAAACCTTGCCCATGAAGGTGAATGAAGAATGATAAATAGGAATCTGTCTAGATTTCTTTTGGTTTCTTTGCCTTGACAAGGGATATCTGTTTCTTCCCTGAAGCCTCATAATGTTTTCTGATTTACTCCAAAAGTCTGAACTGACTTTTAACACCGAATCTTTTTCTCATCGTTAAGGAGAGAAAATCATGAGATGTATGTTCCGTATTTTCTATGATGAAGCGAAGACAGTCGACTTCTGTACTCGCTGAGACAGGGATGGATCCGGTAGCGGTACAAATTTTAGTCGTAGTTCCAATGCCAGAGGGAACCACAATCTATTTGGCCACTTGTGGGCCACTATTTCTGCTTTCCCTTTGAAGGATCTCAGCTTATCGAGGACCTTCAAAAGGAAGTTGTGCGGAGGGAACAGATAAATACTGGACCATCTGTTCCAGTCCAGGGACATAGCGTCCACTGCCTCTGGTAGCGGATCCTCGTATTGGGACACGTAACGATCTATTTTCTTGTTGTCTTTCGTCGCAAAGATGTCTATCTGCAGCTCCGGGACTTAACTCGAGATGAAGGAGAACGATCCTGCATCAAGGGACCATTCTGACTATATAGGTGTAAACCTGGATAGAGCGTCTGCTGTCACATTGCGGAACCCTTGAATGTGAACTGCAGACAGGTGCCCTTTCTTCCTTTCTGACAAACGGAATATGGCCAACATTACTTGGTTGATTTGAGGTGACCTCGACCCTTGTCGATTCAGGCATCTCACTACCACTTCGCTGTCTAGAACCAGTCTTATGTGGGTCGAGTGGCGAGGAGAAACTTTCTTTAGTGTCAGAAGCACTGCCATGCCTTCTAGAAAGTTGATGTGAAATGACTTGAAAAGATTGGACCAAGCTCCTTGGACTCTCATCTGATGAGAGTGACCTCCCCAGCCTTCCTTTGAAGCGTCTGTGTGGATAGTTACTGACGGGGGTTGAAGAAGTATTGATTTCTTCAATTGCTTGGCATTGGACCACGGCTTGAGAAGCGTTCGCAGTCGAGTCGGTAGTGGTTTTATTAGATCTCTTCGCGCGTTTGATGCGTATTTTC
The DNA here is from genome assembly GCF_036898095.1 of Palaemon carinicauda. Classification (NCBI taxonomy): domain Eukaryota; kingdom Metazoa; phylum Arthropoda; class Malacostraca; order Decapoda; family Palaemonidae; genus Palaemon; species Palaemon carinicauda. The sequence continues at coordinate 125,874,746 of NC_090742.1, read as the reverse complement.
TCCAGACTCCTGTTGCATCCTTAAGCTGTGATCTTAGCACTGGATCTGTTATCGAAGCAAACTGTAGAGAGCCCAGCACTCTCTCCTGTTCGCGTCATGATATCCGTTTGGATTTCAATAGTCTCTTGACAGATCCTGCTATTTCTTTCCTGTTCTTACTAGGAATGGTAAGTCGATGTGACTCCAAATTCCAGTGAATTCCCAACAACTGAAATTTTTGAGCTGGAGAAAGTCGAGACTTTTCGATGTTGATCTTGAATCACAGATGTTCCAGGAACTGGATCACTATCCTAGAAGCTTGCCTGCATTCTGTCCTGGATGCTGCCCACACCAGCCAGTCGTCCAAGTAGGCTACTACTTAGACCCCCTTTAGGCGTAATTGATGGACGGCTGCGTTCGCAAGCTTCGTGAAAATCCTTGGGGCTCTGTTTAGCCAAAAAGGCATGGTTCTGAAGGCGTAAAGTTTTCTATGTAACTTGAAGACTAGGTAGGAGGAGAGGTGACGATTAATTGGAACGTGCCAATAAGCGTCAGACAAGTATATAGAGACAGCATATGCCCTTTTTGGCAGTAGGGTCCTTATGTGCTGAAGCGTGAGCATTCTGAACTTTGGGTTCACTATGAACTTGTTGAGTGGCGACAAGTCTAGAATGACTCTGAGTTTTTCTGAGTCCTTCTTTGGAACACAAAAGAGCCTTCCTTGGAATTTTATGTACTTAACTTTCCGGATTACTCTTTTGTCTAAGAGTTCTCGGACATATTATATCCAGAACGGGGAATGAGTGTTAGAAGAATTGAGAAAATTGAGGTGGAGGACTGCTCCAGCTCCAACCTAGTTAATTTTCAATTAGGGTGTGGGCCTAGGGATCGATGGTTCAGCGATCCTTAAATAGCTGTAGTTTCCCTCCTACTGGAAGTATCTTATTTCTGCTGTTGTGGACCTGAGGCCTTGCCTCCTTGACCGCCTCCTCCCCTGTATTCCCTTCCTCTTGAAGGGGGTCTAGAAGAACCTCTGGCGGTTCCTCTAGCTCTCGAACGAAATGAAGAAGTCTGCCTTTCGAAGGCTGGGTTAAAAACTGGCGACTCTGTCGCCACTTGTTGAGGTACCGGCTAGTATGTGGTTGGAGGATGTGCCACTATGTGAGGCACCGCGGTCACAGGAAGTTGCTGTTGATGGTGCTGTCGGTAGGGTTTAGCCGGCCGAGATGATGGCCTAGGCCTTTTTGTTTTCCTCTTGGGTTGGGACCCTCATCCGGAGAAGACTTTCTCTTAAGATCTAAGCCCCACTTTTTGAGAAGGTTCCTATTCTCTGTGGCGGCCTTGTCTACTACCTCTTTAACCACTTCATTGGGAAAGAGGTCTTTACCCCAAATACGAGAGGAGATCAGTTTCCTCGGTCCGTGGCTCACCGCAGCCGAGGCGAACACGATCTCCCTACAGGCTCTCCTAGCTTTAATAAAGCTATAGAGATCCTTTGTAACTGTGGCCAGATGGGTTTTGGTCACAACTATGAACATGTCCTGGTTCTTGGGGTCACTTGCCATCGTTTCTAGTGTCGTTTGCAATGACATCGATGCCGCAAGTCTTTTTTTTGTCTCTTGCTCCCTACGCAAGAGAACCTCCGACAGTTTTGGAAGTGCTTCACCGAACTGTCGTTCAGCAATATCAGCTTCCAGCTTCCCAACTGAGAAGGTAAAGTGTACGTCCTTCCAGTCTTCTTGGTCCAAGGACAAGGTCAGAGATAACGGCTTGCACACCTCCATGGAGGGGCATGGTTTCCCTGCCTCCACCGCCTTTAAGGCTGCCTTATATCACTTTTCCAGGAAGGGAAAGGCTCTGGTAGGAGAGGCCACAAAGGAGGGAAGCTTCTTACTCAAGGCGGGCACCTTTGAGTTAGAAAAGCCCCTCTCTTTCATCGAGCTCGCTAGTAACGTCTGAGCGTTACTATGGTCAAAAGCTATGACCTCCTTCGACACCGTCTCCTCCTTTGAGGCTGGCTCCTTCCTAAGACGGACATAGCAGTCCGGATAAGAATCTTTGTTGGGCCAAAATTCCACTTCTTACAGGGGAATTGCTCTCAACTTTTCTGAGATCACGATTTTACCGGTTGTCATTGGCATGTGTTTGGCATACTTCCAAGGATTGGTATTCGAGCACAAAGGATGATCCTTCCCGCTGAGCCGCTTCTGGGGCCCACGTGAGGCTGCAAGTCTACGTATCACCAGTTTCATTGCAGCTTCCTTTTCATCATTCTTCCTTTGAATTTGTTGGATCATCTCAACAATGGAAGAAAGAGTCCTTCCCAGTTCATCTGGGATAGCAGACGATGTAGAAAGAACAGGTTCTGGGTCTGGAACCGATGTAACCGACACTTTGTCGATTTTTTCCTCTTCTACTTGAGGAGCCTGGAACAGCTCCTCCTCCTGACCTTCTCCTAGAAAGTCCTTCTCAGTAGAATCTGACACCTCCGACATCCTATCGTCCAATTGGATGTCTTGAAGGGGGGCCGAGACTTCAGAATCTACCGGTATCTCCACCTGAGGCTTGGGGATGATTGAATCAGCCGATGCTTTAGGGAAAAGGTAGGCCCTCATCTTCTCATTTGGAAGGTAGGGGTCTTAGGTGTTTTTCTGAAAACCCCTCACCCAGGATCGTAACATTTCCCTGGCAGCATCCCTTGACTCCGTCGACTTAGGGTCGTCAAAAGCCTCGGTAATCAAATTAGAACAAACTGTACAAACCTGGGGGTCCCAATAGCGGAGATCACCTCTGGAGGCTGTGCAAGGTGCGTGCCTCCTGCAAAGTTGATGTCCACAGAAGTTCTTACTGCTGACATTACAGAACACACTCCCGCACTTCGGATGGTCCTCCTGTAAAGAGAAGAAAAATCCATGAGTATCAAGTGACGGCTTTCACTTATATTGAGACATTTAGCTTATATAGAAAAGTTATATAAGAAAGAATTAAAGACACATACTTGTATTTCCTGTCCAGTCAATTGCTGAAACCTCCCAAGATATTAAAACTAAGGTGAATTCTATTCTAGAATACCTTACGTAATTTCCTAAACGGAAATTTAAGGTGTAGTTCACACCTTGAGATAAAGTTTCAATATACGGGATAGAAAGAATACAGAAAAAACTTACTTTCTATATAGTGTATGGTCTCAACAAAAGGCTGTACAAGATAACATTAAGTATGATGAAGAACTTTAGTGTTATTACAAGCTGTGTACAGTAGTTTCTGCTAAGGCAGTGTATACTACACTACAAATATAGCAACTACTGTACATTGCATGCTGTTGTGCCGGCTAGCAGGCGCCGGTACGTGCCGGCGTGCGCCTGCACGTGCCGTCCGGCATCTACCCCTGTATAGTTCAAAGATATACTATCTTTAACTAATAGGCGGCAGCCCACTGATTCGCGACTGTGTGCCGGCCGGCAATCATTGCCAGCCAACGGCTAAAAACACTAACACCTGCCTGCCGGCCGTTAATCGTAGTGGCCAGCAG
>NC_090742.1:125856235-125866235 GCF_036898095.1 Palaemon carinicauda | reverse complement strand
AACTACTACTAAATGATCTACAGTCAATCGGCGTTGAAGATCAAGCCTTTGAATACCTAAAACACTACTTAGTTGGTTGAAATTACTGTGTACAAATTGGAAACTCTTATTCATCATATGAACCCTTAAACAGAGGGGTACCCCAGGGAAGTGTACTTGGCCCAATCCTATTCTACATCTATACTATTGGTCTATCGAAAATGCTACAAAGCCATGGCGTGAAGTTCAAACAATTTGCAGATGACACACAATTTTACTTCTCCATAAATGATATACAAGACACTACTGAAACTAAACCGAATCCTTGATAGTATTAGAGAATGGATGACATTTAAACAACTAAAATTGAATGAGAACAACACTGAATTCATGGTGGTTGGTAAGAGAAACAGCCTGAGAAACTTGGGTGATATTCAAATGAACATAAATAATAACTCAGTGTCGATATCTAGTAAAGTTCGAGATCTAGGTGTATTTCTTGCCTGTAACCTGTCTTTAAATGCCCAAATAAATAAGGTAATAAAAAGTGCTGGTTATCATCTAAGAAATATTGCGTTTATAAAAAAAGGATCTGGAGGAAAATTCTGTAAAGAAACTTGTGATAAACTGTTATTACCAGGATTGACTACTCCAACTCCATCTATTTCTAGTTACCAAAATTGCAACTTAAGAAATTACAAAACATAATAGAAAGAGGAGCAAGACTGATAAAAGGTGTCCCACCTAGAGAAAAGACCATCCCTATACTAATCGATTTACACTGGCTGCCGATTAAAACGAGAATTAAATCTAAAATATGTACAATAACCCACAAAGTTATCAGAACCGGGCGTCCAAAATACTTGAGAGAATTGCTAAGTATTGCGCAGTCAACAAATCGTGTCGATACGAGAAAAGTTGTAGATGGCTTCAAACTGTTGGAACTTAGATTTATATCTACTTTAGGCTCCAGAGCCTTTAAATATGTGGCCCCGAGACTATATGATAATCTCGCACGAAACCTTCGAATGATTGAAGACATTAAGGCTTTCAAAAGGGAACTAAAGAGTTTCTTATTTCGTGAGTCCTTTGCCAGTGACGATTTAACAGTATATGAACAATACACGATATAAAACGTTAAATACTCTGAACGAGCAAGGTAAAACGAGAATGGAGGTCCTGTAGAAAGTGGGGTTCCCCTGCTGTATGGGACCGGAAAAGCAGCCATCAAAGTAAGTAGAGTAAGTAAAGTAAAATATAAAATAATTTTTCAAACTATTCCGGTAAGAAATAAATAAAAATAAAGACTAAACAAAACTTGTTTATCGATGTCTAAATACAACAAATAATTGTTTGCAAAATTTTAATACTATAATGGTTTATGATGTCCTTTTAACTTTTAGCAAAACCAAAAACAAGAACTTCATTTGCATTTTATTCCCATTAAACACCCAAATGCTTTATGATCAGAAAAATACATTTTAACTCCTTTAAATCTCTGAAAAATATACTTGAATTACGAATTAGAAAGCAGGAATAAAAATCGGGATTTCCAAATAAGATTGTTTTCAAAGGTAAATTTACCAAATCTCTCACCGAGGTCTTTGTTGGTTTTTACAAGAGCTTTGTCAGAGAGAAAGCCAATTATTTTTGTAATGCTCAGAAGAGGAAGGACCATATTTTTATGAGGGGAAGCTAGAATTTCGTTATGATGATGACTTTTACGCAGATTCAAAAATACAGTTTAAGCAATGATAGATGTATTCCCGCAATATGCAATAAAATAACTTGACTCTTTTCTATAAGATCAAATAATTTACTTTGTGTAAGAAATTCATATATATATATATATATATATATATATATATATATATATATATATATATATATATATATATATATATATATATATAAATATATATATATATATATATATATATATATATATATATATATATATATGCATACACATATATCCACACACACATACACACACACACACACACATATATATATATATATATTTTTGGGCTCAAGCCATGTCGTCCTGATGGAAGTTCCTATAGGGTAGCTTCCTAGGGTATATTACAACTACGGCAATATTCCCAGAGAATTTACCTTAAGGTACCCAGAATTCTAACTCCTGGAGCGAATATCCCTAATGAAAGGGATATCGCGACATATCAGAGGACGTATTCTTGACACGCCACATGGCAATCTGCACCCCAAACAGAGATAACACATCGAGGGGTCAATTGGCAAGAAAACGAAACGGGAAAGAAAAAGGGGGAGCCGCTCCCAAGGCTCCCTCTTCTCCAGTTTCGTAAGCGTGCCTGGCGCCAATCCTGGCGCCATCTGTATTCCTTTTTGCGTAGCTTAACAACTCGGTGTTTTTTTCCTGTGTTTCTTGCAAATCTTGGATTTATTCAGCTTTTCATGGCTTCTCCAACTTCGTCGGCCTCTGATAAGTTGAGTACCATTTCTTTTATGTATAAATGTAGGCTCTTGGTAAATTTTAAAGTGATTAATAGTATTAATCTTTGTTACAAGAGCCGTTGCCTACCGGAGGCGTCATGGACGCTGTCGCTCGCTAGGTATGAGTTTTAGTTAGCCAGAGCGACATTCCCAGTTGTTTTGCTTTAATAAATTTTAGCTATTTAGCGTTACATAAGATTTCCTTGCGTGCTTTTAGTATTATTTTGCGAAGTATTCGCCAACTCTGGCCTACGCTAGGCCATGTAGCCTAGTCTTTGGTCCTAGTACTTCCTGCATGATTTTGGTTTTCCAAGTGTTTTAAAATTTTATTGAAGCTTTAGGCTGTTTTTTATACATTTAAGATTATGTTGAATATTTCCAAGATAGTATACGAGTGAGTTTCGGTGATTTAGGTAATCGATTCTCTTGGTGCCTAGGCTAAGTTGCTTATGGAGCCTTAGTATACTTTCTCATACTCCCCGGTTGCTTTCTTTTCTTCGGAGAAGGTATGCAATCCCTTTCCCTCTGTTTAAGCCTTGGGCTTATCCCTAAGTGGTTTATCTGAATTAACTTTCGATAAAACTATACTGGGGTGTTACTGTACCTCCCTGTTCCAGTAAGTCTGGTTTCAGAGAGGGACAGAACAACAGAGTTTTTAGTCTGAGTCTGTGTTTTTCTGGCTTGGGGTAGAGTCTCCCTCGCTGGCCTGACACAGACATAAGAGGCTTAGCCTCCTTAGGTCACTACCGAAGGTTTCTGTACGAGATGATTCCTTCTTTTGTGATCTAGCAGACTAGTCCTTGTTGCTGTTCTCAGTGGGAGGATAAGATCCTTTCCCTGGGAGTAGCAACACCTTCCTTGCTTTGGTTCTTTGGGAGCTGGCAAGTATTGCTGGCCTCCCTCCTTGGATCTCCCTTAAGCTAAGATGAGTTTTCTTGGCTGCGGGTGATCCTTCACTAAAGCAAGGTTGGTAGGACTCTCTTTTGTCCCTTCCCCCTCTATCTCTGTAATGGCCTAGCCTTTACAGTACTGTAAGTCATTCTACATCTGGACCTAGGATAGGTTAGGATGTGGAATTGACTCAGTCCCTTGCCGGCCGGCAGACTCTGCCGGCCGGCAAGAGTCTTCTGCTTTGAGTGCTGCCCGGACCTCCCTTGGTCCCTCATCCATGCCTGCCTGTAGAGCCAGACGGCATTGGTCAGGAAGCCTGAATTAGATTTTCCCCTTCCTTATATGCACTCTTTCGGATTGCCGGGCTTGGAGGTAGTTTACGCTCTTATCCCGGCATCCATTCTGTTTTCTTCAAGTGCTGTACCCGACCCGGCTGCCGGCCTATGAGGCCGGCAACCGGGCAGTCGTAGTCCTCTGGTTCTTTGGCTGCTGGCCAGCATCGGTTGTTTACCTTTGCCGGCCGACATTGGCTGTTGCCGGCCGGCACATGCATTTGAACCAGCGTTCTGCCGCCTTAGAGCTGTTAAGTAGTATACTTTAAAGCTAGTTATGGTGTGTGCCGGCCGGCACATTACCTTCCATACTGTACCAGTATTCTTCAGTATAACATATACTGTAAGAAGAAAACTATAGTATAAGTTTTGGTACAGCACTGTGTGTTCTAACACTTTTGTGTTGTCTTGCACAGCCCTTTGGTGTTGCCTTACAGATAAGAAAGTGAGTTCTTTCTTGTCTATTATCCGGGATTTTAAAATCATTGCTTAGGTGTGAGCTACTCCTGTTTCCTCTGGAAACTTTTCATTGGTTACTCTAGAAGAGATTAACCATACGATTTTATTATCTGGAAGGCTGCAACAATTGGTTGTGCGGGGAAACACAAGTGTGTGTCTTTCCTTTTTGATTTGTTATGCTAACTGTGCATATCCAGTGATACGTAGTTCACTTGATACTTATGGAAATTTCTTCTCTTTGCAGGAGGTACGTCCGAAGTGCGGAAGTGCTTTCTGCAACGTCCGCAGTGAGAACTTCTGCGGACATGGATTATGTAGGAGGCACGCAGCATGCGCTGTCTCCAAGGGTGATCTCCGGTATCGGGACCCCCAGGTATGTACCGTGTGCTCTAACCTGATTACTGAGGCTTTTGATTCCCCTAGGACAGCGGAATCAAGGGATATAGCAAGGGGGAAGCTTCGCACCTGGGTAAGGGGCTTCCAGAAGAACACCTCTGGACCTTATCTTCCAAGTGAGAAGATGAGGGCTTACTTTTTCCCTAGGGCATCAGCTGATGCAGTGATTCCCTAGCCTCAAGAGGAGATCCCCCTAGTTCAGATCCAGGTGGATGCTGAAGTGGCGGTCGCCGTGCAAGACATCCAGTTGGACGGCAGGATGTCAGACGTGTCCGAGCGTCTGGAGGAGGACCTCCTGGCAGGAGGTCAGGATGAAGATCAAGCCCCAGACATTGTGGAGGAAGAAGCCAACGAGGTGTCGGCTGCTCCGGTTCTGATCCCTGAACCTATTCCCTCAACATCGTCCGCTCTCCCAGCAGAGCTGGGACAGTCCCTCTCCTCCATTGTTGGAATGATCCAACAAATGCAGAAGGAGAATATGGAGAAGGCGGCTGCCATGGAACTGCGGATGCAGAAGCTTGCAGCATCACGTGGGCCCCAGAAAAAGCTCAATGTGAAAGACCTTCCCTTGTGCTCAGATGCTAACCCGTGGAGATATGCTGAGCACATGCCGATGACGACTGGAAAGATCGTCATGTCGGATAAGCTGGGTCCAGTTCCCCTTGAGGAAGTGGAATTCTGGCCCAGCAAAGGGTCATATCCGGACTGTTATGTCCGGTTGAGGAAGGAACCAGCTTCAAAGGAGGAGACAGAGCCGAAGGAGGTCATAGTGATGGACCATGCTAAGGCTCAAGCTTTGCTTTCATCTTCGATGAAAGAGAGGGGCTTCACGAACTCAAAAGTTGCTGTATTGAGTAAGAAGCTCCCTTCTTTTGTGTCCTCTCCTGCTAGAGCCTTCCCCTTTTTACAGAAAGGGTACTGGCTGCCTCAATGTCTCTTCAAACTACTCTTGAGACGATGGCAAGTGACCCCAAGGTCCATGAAATGTTCATGGTAGTGGCCAAGACTCATCTGGCCACAGTGACGAAGGATCTTTATAGCTTCGTCAGGGCGAGGAGAGCTTGTAGGGAGTTCGTGTTCACCTCGGCTACGGTGAGGCACGACCCAAGGAAACTAATCTCCTCCAACATTTGGGGCAAAGACCTTTTTCCCTACCGATTTGGTCAAAGAAGTTGTTGATAAGGCCGCCAAGGAAAATAAAAACCTTCTCCAGAAGTGGGGCCTGGCTATCAAAAGAAAGTCTTCCCTGGATGAGGGTCCTCAACCAAAGAGGAAGACTATGAGGACTAGGCTACCATCTCGGCCAGCCAAGCCACTTAGACAGCAACAGCAACTGCAATTGCCATTGCCTTCAGTGCCCCAGATGGTGGCACAAACCCCGACCACATTCCAGTGGGTACCCCAGGCCGTGTCGACACAGTCCACGGCATTCACCCCAACGTTCAAAGGGCAGCCTACTTCCTTTCGAGCAAAGCCTAGAGGAGCAGCCAGAGGCTCGTCTAGGCGCCCCTCAAGTGGAAGGGGGATTCAGGGGTGGTCGCGGTCAGGGAGGCAAGACCTCAGGACGGCAGTCCAAGTGAGATGATGCCGGTAGGAGGGAGACTTCAGAATTTTCGGGATCGGTGGACCTTCGATCCCTGGGCCCACAGCCTACTCAAGAACAGACTCGGCTGGAGCTGGTACAGCACTCCACCCCCGTGCCCTCGGTTTTTCCAACACTACACCCCCGTTCTGGAGTAGTATATCCAAAAACTGTTGGAGAAAAAGGTGATCCGAAGGGTGAAGTCCATCAAATTCCAAGGGAGGCTGTTTTGTGTTCCCAAGAAAGACTCGGAAAAACTCAGAGTCATTCTGGACTTGTCGCCACTCAACAAGTTCATAGTGAATTGCAAGTTCAAGATGCTAACACTGCAACACATAAGGACCTTACTGCCCAAGAGGGCATATTCCGTCTCCATAGACTTGTCAGACGCCTATTGGCACGTCCCAATCAACTGTCGACTCTCCCCCTACCTAGGGTTCAAGCTACAACGAAGACTAAACGCCTTCAGAGCCATCCCATTCGGGCTAAATATAGCCCCAAGGATTTTCACGAAGCTTGCGAGCGTAGCTCTCAAACAATTACGCCTAAAGGGAATTCAGGTAGTAGCCTACCTGGACGACTGGCTGGTGTGGGCAGGATCCAAGACACAATGCTTGCAAGCTTCCAGTCAAGTGATCCAGTTCCTAGAGTATCTAGGCTTCAAGATAAAAAAAAAAAAAAAAAAAAAGTCTCGACTTTCTCCATCTCAAAAGTTCCAGTGGCTGGGAATCCACTGGGACCTAATGTCACACCGTTTCTCCATCCCGGTGAAGAAAAGGAAGGAGATAGCGGGTTCTGTCAAGAGACTTCTAGATTCCGTAAGGATATCTAGACGTGAACAGGAGAGGGTACTGGGTCCTCTCCAGTTTGCTTCGGTGACACACCCGGTGATAAGAGCGCAGCTAAAGGATGCAACCGGAGTTTGGAGAAGTTATGCATCAAACGCGCGAAGAGATCTGAGAAGACCAGTTCCGCTTCGGCTACGTACTCTTTTCAGGCTATGGTCCCAAGCCAGACATCTAAAGAAGTCGGTTCTTCTTCAGCCACCTCCCCCGTCGGTGACGATTCACTCAGACGCCTCGAAGGAGGGATGGGGAGGTCACTCTCATCGGAAAAAAGTCCAAGGGACTTGGTCCAAGCTATTCAAGACCTTTCACATAAACTTTCTAGAAGCTATGGCAGTGCTCCTTACCTTAAAGAAAGTCTCCCCGCGTCACTCGATCCACATAAGGTTGGTGATGGACAGCGAGGTAGTTGTGAGATGCTTGAATCGACAAGGATCGAGGTCACCACCTCTCAACCAGGTGATGTTGGCCATCTTCCGATTGGCGGAAAAGAAGAAGTGGTACCTGTCGGCAGTTCACCTTCAAGGAGTCTGCAATGTGACAGCGGACGCTCTATCCAGGTTCACACCGATAGAGTCGGAATGGTCCTTAGACGCAGGATCATTCTCCTTCATTCTGAATCAAGTCCCAGAACTGCAGATAGACCTCTTTGCGACGAAAGACAACAAGAAGTTGCCCCTTTACGTGTCCCCGTACGAGGACCCCTTAGCGGAAGCAGCGGACGCGATGTCCCTCGACTGGAACAGATGGTCCAGGATTTATCTGTTCCCTCCTCACAACCTTCTGTTGAGGGTCCTCAACAAACTGAGATCCTTCGAGGAGGTAGCGGCAATAGTGGCCCACAAGTGGCCGAACAGCGTGTGGTCCCCCCTGGCATTGGAACTACGGCTGAAGTTTCTATCGCTACTAGATCCAGTTCTGACCCAGCGAGTCCAGAAGTCTAATGTCTGCGCTTCATTACAGAAAACCCGGACCCTGCAGCTCATGATTTTCTCTCCCTAGAGGTGAGAAAGGGTTTCGGGATTTCGAAAGCCAGCATGGACTTCCTAGAGGAAAATAAGCGCAAATCTACTAGAAGGCAATAAAGTTCTGAAAGCCTGCTCTAGGCTCAGACCTTCAGCACCTCCAAAGCCAATTCTATGGTCTTTAGACAAAGTTCTTCATTTCGCTTCTCTGCTGAGCAATGAGGAGGGTGCGTTAAAGGATTTGACCCAAAAAAGTTATTTTCCTATTTGCACTTGCGTCCGGGGCCAGGGTTAGTGAGATTGTAGCCCTCTCGAAAGAGGAAGGTCGTGTTCAGTTCCTGGATGAGGGAGAACTGAACCTGTTTCCGGATCCTACGTTTCTCACCACGAATGAGTTACCCACCAACAGGTGGGGTCCCTGGAGAATCTGCCCTCTGAAAGAAGATGCATCTCTATGTCCAGTAGAATGCCTAAAGGTCTATCTTCATAGAACTTCAGACTTCAGGGTGGTCAATTATTCAGGGGAGAAACATCAGGCTCAAATTTATCACTGAATCAACTCAGGGCAAAAATCACATATTTTATTCGCAGAGCGGATCCTGACAGTACACCCGCAGGTCACGATCCGAGGAAAGTTGCTTCATCCTTAAATTTCCTTAATTGTTGGATTTTGAACATCTTCGTTCATACACTGGCTGGAAGTCTTCCAGAGTGTTCTTTCGCCACTATGCGAAGCAAGTGGAGCAACTTAAGAGATCTGTGGTAGCAGTGGGTTGCGTCGTTAACCCTGCTGTTCAACTCTGCGAGGAACAGTGGTTTTAATTGGGACAATTAATTCCAGGGTGAGTGTGTAGTTACATACTGTGCTACAAACTAAGTGAGGGCACTGAGGTGCCCACGTTGACTGTTCCACTTCGAAAGGTGAACCTAGCATAAGTGCAGACAAGTGTGCCGAGCCTTTCTAACGCTAATGTAACTGATTAGTAATACAGACCTTTCTGACCTTGATACCTCGGTATGTTAAAAGTGGCACTAATGTTTTTCTTTCAGATAAACAAGTTTCTGTTTACTATCAGACTTATGCTTAAAGTTTTGGTTATCCTCTTCTTATATATATATATATATATATATATATATATATATATATATATATATATATATATATATATATATATATATATATATATATATATAATATATATATATATATATATATATATATATATATATATATATATATATATATATATATATATATATATATATATATATATATATATATATATATATATATATATGTATATATATATATATATATATATATATATATATATATATATATATATATATATATATATATATATATATATAGAATTGTTTTTAACCTGTCTGTTTATTGTCTATCAATAAACTTGTTCTTGAGAACCTTGCGTCTCCTTCACCTGTGTGAATTTTTTGATATAATTGAGCATTCATTCTATGTATATTTATCTGGGATAATTCTAATAGATTGTTCCTTTATGCAAGCTAATGTTGCATTGGTTTATGCTTTCCCTTAGCGGGAGGATCCCACCCCATAAGGGGATGGTGGCGGATTTACAGCTTCCTCCTATGCCGATATAAACCTTTGTCCAATACAAGTATTGTGCGGAGAACTGGTCGATATTTCATATTGACGCAGTGGTTCTTTACAAACTATGCTTTACTTAATATAGGGTGAGACCACTATATTGGCTTGCCTGGTATTCATACATAGGTATATGTACTCTTCGAGACTTTTCCAGAGTCTAGTAGGACTCTTCCCTGTAGGGGGCAGGAAGCTCTAACATGGTTTATGGTTAGTTGAAAAGATGTATAACGGTAACATCTTAGGTCTCTAGGTCTAGTCGACCGGGAAAAACTACCTCCGGGGAGTACGGCACGTTTTGAGAATCCACAGATACAGTAATGCTCTGGTATACTTCCATCAGGACGACATGGCTTGAGCCCCAAAAAACGGATTTTGAGCGAAGCGAAAAATCTATTTTTGGGTGAGATGGCCATGTCGTCCTGATGGACCCGCCCTTCCCTTTCTAT
>NC_090742.1:125848735-125851235 GCF_036898095.1 Palaemon carinicauda | reverse complement strand
CAATTCTATCATGTGAACAAATGGTCGGATATCAAGTCCTTTTCTTCCAATATGCCAATCATATGGTTGCTCTGTTGGAAGTACCTAGAAGACCAGCAGTGCAGAAAGTAACTGAACTTCTTTTCGTATGCTTTGTTGCTTAACGAAGAGGTAGAAATTCTGTCATGTGAACAAATGGTCGGATATCAAGTCCTTTTCTTCCATATGCCAACCATATGGTTGCTCTGGTGGAAGTACTTAGAAGACCAGCACTGCAGACAGGGCCTTAGCATCTTTTCGTATGTACAATATGCTATGTTCCTTGGTGAAGAGGCATTAGGTCAAGATAACAGGTTTTCGGATATCTATATTTATTCTTCCAGATGTCAACCATAAAGTTGATCTTTTTAAAATACCTAGAAGTCTGGCTCTGTAGACAAAAAAAAACCTGAGCCTCTTTTAGTATTCTGTTCCTTGATGAAGAGGTACATACTCTTTGCCATGTGAGCAAACTGTTGGATATCTAAATATATTCTTCCAGATATTAACCATATATTTTCTCTTTTGGAATTATGTAGAATACTGGCATTGTAGACAGAAGAAGCTTAACTTCTTTTCGTATGCTCTGTTCCTTGATGAGCAGGTACAACTTTAGATATACATACATACATATATATATATATATATATATATATATATATATATATATATATATATATATATATATATATATATATATATATATACATCAACCACAAATGCAGTCATTTCTAGTCCACTACAGGGTAATGACTCAGAAATGTCTCGGCTAGTGTGATGAAATAATTTCATTACCTGATAGAGACTTGGATAATGATTAAGCAATCAAAGAAGACGGATCAAATATAAAAGCCCTTTGATAATCTAATATCACCCCTTATGATTCAAATGTTCAAGGCGCAAAAAGAAAATTGAGTGGGCGAGTTGGCAAAGGTCTGTGCAATTCCAGATCTCGAGGTACGATATTATTATTGATAATGATAATGCTGTAAAAATAGTAATCGTAATGTGTTTTTCTTACTTCCACATCATCTTGTAATAAACGTATTTCGTCAATACGGAAAATGCCATTGATATTTCCTCAGAAACCTCTGAACAGAAAACGGGGAAAACTGAACGGACAATGCCATTGAAATTTCCTTAGAAACCTCTGAACAGAAAATGCAGTTTTTTATTTCCTAGGAAAACTGAACAGCAGTTCAAGCATTAACCCTACCAAACATTAAGTAAAGAAGGTACAACACTCGCGAACGGCGATGACGTCATCAAAGCGGAGGCGCACTTCCACACCTTTTTTGTTCTAATTCTACATAGTTTTACCAGATCTTGGTCATACCGATGCTGGTAGGAATCAACCATAGTTTATTTTTTCTTAAAATCATCCCGAAGGTAAATATTTTCCCTTAGCAACGAGAAGCGACGATGAAGAACTTTTTTAATGACAAGAGCTTTTATATGCTACTCTGTACTAAATTTCATTCTGATGTGACTAATGTATTTAAAGATAGTGTCTAGTAATCTACCTTATCCGCTTCATTAAAGATGATCACCAGACTAATGTTCGGGTCCCGCTCAAATTCGTTAGATCCTTTGGTAGCTGCAACCTCACCACCCTTGGTGGAGCCTATAGGTCTATCTGCTGAGTTATCAGCAGTCATTGACTGGCCCTCCCTGGTCTCAGCTTGGGTGGAGAGGGGGTTTGGGTGCTGATCATGTGTATATATGGTCAATCTCAAGGGTATTGTTCTGTATGTTATGCAATGTTATTGTCCATAGCCTCATCAGAGAGCTACGCGTATGTGGGCGGAGCTTTGGTGACGTCAATTTTCGGAGACGATGGCAGAGGTCTGTCCTGATTGAAGGTATATAGTATTACTTGATTTATGTCCCGTTTATTAACTTCCATCAAAATGCCTTCCATTTGTGCTGTATTTGGATGCCATAATGATAGCAAAAAGACCATTAATATGGGTTTTCAATAATCTAGTTTTCCAAAAGGAGAGAAACGAAGAAGAAATGGGACATGCTTATAAACGCGCAGACGATGTTAACTGGAAGCATGCTCTAATTTGTTCAGTCCATTTTAAAGCAGAGGACTATGCTGATGACATGAAGTGCCGACTCCTGGGAACTGGAAAACCCAAATATCAACGTGTACTGAGGGAAGAGGCTGTGCCAACCCTCTTTTACCCAATGTTAATCATGCTTGTATCGGTCTTTATTATTAATCCTGCTTGTATCGGCCTTTAAATCTTTAAAACCCTGTCGGTCCATACTAATTCTTGTAAGATCAATCGCCAGGCATCAGGAATAAAAGCCAAAGAGACAGTTTGTCCATCACCTTAAACCCAATCCGTCACCCTGCTGCTAATGAATTCATCGAGATTTAGGGGGATATTTCCTCCACAACCAAATCTCTCATTACTCCAACAAGTTCTTCATCCGCTCATACGAGTATAACCGGTGGCAAACATGGATTGCT
>NC_090742.1:125841235-125843735 GCF_036898095.1 Palaemon carinicauda | reverse complement strand
AAAAGTATTAACCTTAGGTGCGTGGAACATCCGCACCCTCCAAAACGTGACGAACACCAACCGCCCGGAACGACGTACAGCCCTCGTCTGCAAGGAGCTAGCCCGCTTCAATGTTGATGTGGCGGCTCTTAGCGAGACCAGACTACCCGAAGAGGGCAACATCAGGGAAGCTGGAACAGGCTACACCATCTTCTGGAAAGGCAAGGCCCTAGAGGAGCCTCGCATCCACGGTGTCGGCTTCGCCATCCGTTCCCAGCTAGTGCAGCAGCACAACCTCGCTCCCAAGGCCATCAGTGAGCGCCTAATGACTGTCCGCATCCCCATCACGCGGGACAGACATCTCACCCTGATCTCTGTCTACGCCCCGACTATGACCTCAACCGATGATAACAAAGCTGCCTTCTACACCCAGCTCGACCGCACCATCCAGGCAGTGCCCACCAATGACAAGCTCGTTGTGCTTGGCGACTTTAATGCCCGAGTAGGCAAAGACCATGGCCTGTGGGAGGGAATCATCGGCTGCCATGGCATTGGAAATTGCAACGCCAATGGCCAACTCCTACTGGGTCTGTGTGCAGAACACCAACTTGTGGTAACCAACACCATCTTCCAGTTACCAAAGCGACAAGAGACCACATGGAGACACCCACCGTCTAAACACTGGCACACCCTGGACTACGTCCTGACCAGAGCCAGAGACCGAGGAGACATCCGCATCACCCGATCCATGCCCGGAGCGGATGACTGCTGGACGGACCACAGACTCCTCATCTCCCGACTCTCCATGACGACCCTACGACCACCCAGAAGGGCACCTGACAGCGTACCACACCAACGCTTTGATTGTAGTAAGCTCCGCAACCCACAGGTGGCACAGAACTACAAGGAGGCCTGCGAACAATACCTCGCAGACCTTGTGGGTCAGGCCACTGTCGAGCACCACTGGACCACCCTCAGAAACGCCATGGCCCGTGCCGCGGAGGAAACACTAGGCTACACCACTAAGAAATGGCAGGATTGGTTTGATGAGAATGATGCTACCATCTCTCTTCTCATTGAAACCAAACGACAAGCACGCCTGACTTTGGAAAACCAACCAACAGCAGCTAACAAATGTGCTCACAAGGTGGCTGAAGCTGGTTGCCAAAGAGGTATCCGTGAAGCCCAGAACACCTGGTGGCAAAGAAAAGCTGCAGAAATACAGTTTCGCTGACCAACGTGACCTGCGCAGCTTCTATGCAGCAACAAAAGAAATATTCGGTCCCACACGGTCATCAGTGGGCAGCCTGAAGGACGCGGATGGGGCCACGACCTTCACCGACAGCGAGGGCATCCTGGCCAGGTGGAGGTCTCACTTTGAGAACCTCCTCAATGACCAAGCAGACACCCCAGACGATCTGCGAATTACCCCGCAGCATCCCGTCCGTCACTGGGTGGCACTACCACCCTCCATCCATGACTTCAACAAGGCCCTGCAGCGCATGAAGCCCGGCAAAGCCCCAGGGCCAGACAACATCCCGTTGGAGCTCCTCACTCACGGTGGCCCCGGCTTGAGGAACCGTTTGATGCTCCTTATACTGAAAATATGGGAGACCAAGACACCCCCCCCCCAGTGACTTCAGCGATGCAAACATCATTACCATCTTCAAGAAGGGAGACAGGGAGAACTGTAACAACTACCGGGGAATATCACTACTAAGCATCGCGAGTAAGATTTTCGCTCGGATTCTCCTTGACCGCCTCCTTATTCTCGCAGAAGACGTCCTGCCAGAGTCCCAGTGCGGCTTTCGACCTTCCCGCGGGACCATAGACATGATCTACTGTGCGCGACAACTACAAGAGAAGAGCCTCGAACAACAACAGCCCATAATGTTCATCTTCTGGGATTTGAAAAAGGCCTTCGACAAAGTACCTCGACCTGCCATGTGGGCTGTCCTCAAAAGATATGGCTGCCCACCCGATTTTGTCAAGCTGGTGCGTGCCCTCCATGACGGAATGGTTGGGAGAGTCTGCCACCAGAACTCTCTTTTAGACCCATTCCCCATCAACGGCGGCCTGAAGCAGGGCTGTGTTCTGGCCCCGACGTGTTTCTCGCTATACACCGCAGCAATGCTCAACAAGATTCCCCCAGACACACCCTCAGTCGACCTACGTTTCCGCATGGATAGAGGCGCTTTCAACCTCGCTAGACTCCGCGCCAGAACCAAGACCACCTTGTGTGCAGTGCGAGAACTGCAGTATGCTGACGACAATGCCACCCCAGGTCAGACGGCAGAGGACCTGCAGTCGATAGCTGATGCATACAACTCTGCCTACGAACGTTTTGGGATGCAAGTCAACTCAGACAAAACCAAGACCCTCGTCCAGCATCCACCAGGACTGATGCTCCCCAACTTCAATACCACAGTGAATGACCAACCGTTAGAACAGGTGGACCAGTTCTCCTACCTAGGGAGCATCCTAACATCAGCTCCCACAAGCAAAAAGGACGTGGAGAACA
>NC_090742.1:125826235-125828735 GCF_036898095.1 Palaemon carinicauda | reverse complement strand
TAATACCTCATCACCAACATTAAAGCTTCTTACCTTTTCTTTCTTATCATACAGATGTTTCATACCTTCCTGTGCAATTTGTAGATTACTATGAGCAAATTGCAGAAGCTTACTCAATCTCTGATTCAGTGAAGCAAGATTTTTCGATGCATCAAAATCTTCTCCCTTTCTACCACCCTTAATAGAAGTGAGTTTGGTGCGTGGTCTTCATCCAAACATAAGTTCAAAAGCACTGATGTTAGTAGATTCATTGCGAACACTCCGCAATACATACATTAATAGGTCTAGATCTTCATCCCAGTCCTTTCCCGTCTCGAAGATATACTTCCTTAGTAAAGCTTTCATTGTCTGATGAAATCTCTCTAGGGCTCCATTGGTCTGAGGATGGTAAGCTGAGGCCAGAACATGATTATTTCTAAACAGTTTTAATGTATCTCTAAAATCCTTACTGGTAAAATTTGTTCCACAATCACATTGTATCTCTTTTGGAAAACCAAATATAGTAAAAACATTTAGTAATTGTTTAACAACTATTTTTAATGCTATATTGCGTATTGGAATAGCAATAGAGAACCTAGTAGTGGGACATAGTATAGAAAATATATACTCATTCCCTTACTAGTTCTATTTAAGGTTCCTGCACAATCTACAATCAATTTATCAAAAGGAACTTTTGGTACAGTAACAGGTATTAATGGTGCTGGAGGAACTGACTGATTGGGTTTACCTACCAGTTGACATGTCGAGCAAGCATTTACAAAGTTTCTTAATTCCGTTTTTCATACCTAACCAATAAAAATCTTCTACCAGTCGCTGATAAGTTTTGGTGATTCCTAAGTGACTATCCACCGAGTGTGCAATCTCTAGAAGGGCTTTGCGGTGCAACTCTGGAACAACCAGTTGCTGTTTGTCTCCCCCAATCGTCTTCATAACGCAGTTTAGGAGAACGAAAATGTCGTAGAAGGATTCCCCTTTCCTTACAAAAGTAAGGAGACTTCTGATCCTTCTCTGGTTGATTGATCACCTTCCCAAATAATGACTGTAATGATTCATATGTGAGTTGGTCATTAGCAAATTTATTAGGAGTAATATCTAGTAGTTTAGTGGCATTTTCAACCAATTCAGAAGCACAATTTGAAAGATTAAGGTCAGGATTATTAGTAGTTATTCTTTTAGACCTGGTTACCACCTGACATTGTTTTTCATGAACCTCGGGAGAGGTAATTAGTAAATTGCTAACAACTGTTCTGTGGGCCAAGTCATTGCCAATCAACCTATCAATATCCCTGCATGGAAATTCCTTTGCATTTAAGGCCACTTCTACTGATCCATCATAGTACGGGCATTTCATTTGTATAGTTACTAATGGAAACACAATTTCATGTGACAAATATGAGACTGTTACATACCTGCCTGTAGCCTATCGTTGAAGTTTTGGGCTGATGAAAGTTTGCGATGAAGCAGTATCACGCAGCATAGTAACTGTTTCGTCCCCAACAGTTCCTTTGCATTTGAATATATCAAAATCAGTCTCACTTTCTTCACGAAACATAACTTTCATACCTCCAGGTGAAGTTACGTTAGAGGCCGGATGTCCTGTATTCGGAGAATTGTGTTTGATTGGAAAATTTTCCAAAGCTTTAGCTTTTTGCCGAGATTGAGCTACTCTGCATTGAGGCTTATCACAGTCTTGGATCAAATGACCAGTAGTCCTGCAAAGAGTACGGTAAATATCTACTTTTTCATTTTTAGACTGACCCGAGACCGTATTCACCCGTTTAGTCTTGTGAATAAGAAAATTCTCATCTGCCAATATTGCTGCTTTCTTAGGATCCTTTTCTTGTCTTTCTTTAATGTACATTGATATGTTAGCTGGAATTTTCCGAAGGAACTCTTCCAAAATAAATAGTTCTTTAAGCTTTTCAAAGGAAGCAACATTTTCTTTATCAATCCATCTCTCAAACAGCTTAATTTTTGAAGTAAAAAATTCCAAGAAAGTTTGCCCAACACCTTTAGTTGAATTTCTGAAATTTTGCCTATAACCCTCTGGAGTAATACTGTAGGCATCTAACAGTGCTTTCTTTAAGATTTCGTAATTTCTTTCCGTAATCATTTGAGCACAAATTAAAGCTGCCTTACCTTCAATGGAAGTCCTAAATTAGGAACACCCATTCAGTCTTAGGCCATTTTAATGAAGCAGCGGTATTTTCCCGAGACCGTATTTACCCGTTTTAGTCTTGTGAATAAGAAAATTATCTTCTGCCAATATTGCTGCTTTCTTAGGATCCTTTTCTTGTCTTTCTTTAATGTACATTGATATGTTAGCTGGAATTTTCCGAAGGAACTCTTCCAGAACAATTAGTTCTTTATGCTTTTCAAAGGAGGCAACATTTTCTTTATCAATCCATTTCTCAAACAGCTTAACTTTAAAAGTAAAAAATTCCAAGAAAGTTTGCCCAACACCTTTAGTTGAATTTCTGAAATTTAGCCTATAACCCTC
>NC_090742.1:125818735-125821235 GCF_036898095.1 Palaemon carinicauda | reverse complement strand
TTCGATCATTAAAGAAAACCTTTCTGGGGCAACTCAGAAGCTTAATAGTGGGGTACCTTAAATCTCTACTCTTTGGTACCGACTCATCATTTCCTCTACTTCACTGTCCACAGGGAAAGGCATCCATTTGGCAGATATGTTTGACAGTACGCAGAGTAATGAGAAACTTAATATTTCTTATTCTTGTTTTCTTCAGGCTAAACTAATTGGTTTAGCTTTTTTGTATCATGAATTTAAAACGCTTTTGATGGACTTTCATGCTTATGAGGGTATAGACCCAAAGGCCAAAGGTTTTTTTTTTTTTTTTTTTTTTTTGTAAGGCAACTTATTTCCTCAGTACTCAGTTACCTGCTATTTTTCAAAAGTTAGCAAGAAGAGGTTCTTTTTGCATTTGTTGAAGAATTTGTATAGTTAATTCATTGGGTAAATGTGTTTGCTGCAGTGCTAGCTATACTGATAGCCGCTCAGTGTCCATAAAACTTCTATTATCTAAAGATTTTAACGTCTTTTGGTAAAAAATACCAAATAGGTAAGCTGAAAATATTTTTTTCCCTTATTTTCAGTTCTTGTTTTTCAAAGACCTTGAAGCCTGTGATACCCTTAAAATTTATAGTGCTGTACAGAAACCCTTTGATTGTGTTAGGAATTTCTTATTTTAATGCTACTTTAATCGTGCTAACCATGGAGCCCTTGTTTCACACATAAACAAATGGATATGGTTGAGTCAAATCTTCACTTCATAAAATTTTTTTTAAATAACAGATTGTAGAGTAACTGTTAATGGCTACTACTGTATAATAACTATGAGAAAGTAATATCTGGTGTTCCTCAAGGTACCCATTACTATTAATTCTATATACACATGATACGTTGTTTGGTCAAGAAAGCAAGCTTGTTGCATATGTAGATGATGTTACTCTCTACTTCAATTCATCCCCTGAGTGTAAAGCTATGGCTATTTACTTGCTTGACAGAAATCTAGCATAAATTAGTTCCTGGTGCAAATTATGGGGCATGAAGTTGAACCCTAGCAAAACTTGAAGTATAATTGTAAGTAGATCGAGGACAGGGATCCTCAACATCCAGATATTTGCATTAACAATATCTCTATAACTAGGTGTGATTCTTGACTGCAAATGTACTTTTGATAAGCATATTCGGTTTGCCTCTCGTTAATAACACAAAAAAAATTGTCTTACTGCAAAAGTCTTTGGATATTTTCGGTGATCACTCTATCCTGAAGAAATTTTTTAAATCTTTCATTCTACCTTGTTACGGGTATTGTTCTCCTGTCTGGTGTTCCGCTGCTAACCCCCATCCTAATATGCTGAACAAAAAATTGCTGTCTATCAGACTTCTTATTCCTTATTTTGATAATAATCTCTGGCACCGACGGTTAATAAGGTTACCCATTGCATTCAGATCTCTCCAGACTGTCCCATCCTGTACGTAGAGCTAGGCATGCAGTTAATTCTGATATTCATGGTTTCTTGATTATAAATCAAAATATTAGATAGTATTTTAAACGTTTTATTTTAGCTATGAGCAGATTGTGAAATCATCTTCCCATTCTGGCGATTGAATCTTTTAATTTTTTTTCCATATTCATTTCTGTTGAATAGGTTGACATAAATCTCGTTATATAGCTTATATATATTGATCTATCTTAACATTGTTACTGATCTTAAGCCATTCATTTTTTATTTATTCATCACTTATATATAGTTTATTTACTATTTTTCAGTTTCTTTCATCACTAGGATATTTTCCCTGTTAGAGCCATTATGCTTGTAGCATTCTTCTTTTCCAGCCGGGGTTGTAGCTTGGCTAAAAATATAATAATGATGATTATTGTTATTGAAATCAGTGCAGCTTTAAAAAATAATTCATTGTCTAAAATCTAGAATACCACTAATCAAAATATTTGATATTAAACAAGGGTTAAGGAGATTAGTTGAAACTAATGGTAAAGAAGTTTGCCATGGCAGTAATTAAGGATTTAGAACAAATAAACAATGGGGAGAGATAAAGTAATTAAAAAATGCTTTAGGAGGAGAGTTTTCATGATTGAAGCTGGAGACAAGAAAACTCGCACCCGTGACTCTGGCTTATATATTCAGTTTCTTTAATAGCCTTTTCGTGGATTTTTTACTTTTCTCATGAAGAGTATAAATCTAGACTTTAATTTGGCATTGAATTGAATGGTATTCATGGAAACAAGTTTTTCAAAGAAAGTATGAAAATAGAATTAAATTTTAGCAAACATCAAAATAAAGTTACAGAGAGAGAGAGAGAGAGAGAGAGAGAGAGAGAGAGAGAGAGAATTGATGACTGCCGTGGCTTTTCTTCTGTTGGTTTTTCCCGAAAAGGAACAGAATATTATATTCGAAGAAAATCTGTCCAGCTCTTTCTTGACACACTATCAACGTTTAAACACACCAAAAACTTTCTTGATATTTTCTTTTGGATAACAAGGTGGACATACAAATAAACAAACACA
>NC_090742.1:125797626-125800126 GCF_036898095.1 Palaemon carinicauda | reverse complement strand
ATTTTAAGAACAATAAAAACATTATAATAGATATTTCCTATATAAATCATAAACACTTCAACAAACTAATAGGAAGAGAAATGATATAGAATAGTGTGCCCAAGTGTACCCTCAAGCAAGAGACCTCTAGCCCCAGAAAGTGGAAGACCATGGTACAGAGGCTATGACACTACCCAAGACTAGACAGTAATGGTTTGATTTTCGAGTTTCTCCTAGAATAGCTGCTTTCCATAGCTTAAAAGTATCTTCTACCCGTACCAAGAGGAAAGTGGCCACTGAACAATTACATTGCAGTAGTTAACCTCTTGAACGAAGAAGAATTGTTTGGTATTCTCAGTGTTGTCAGGTGTATGAGGACAGAGGAAAATCTGCAACGAATAGACCAGACTATTCAGCGTATGTGTAGGCAAAAGGAAAGTGAACCGTAACCAGAGAGAAGGATCCTATGTAGCACTGTTTGGCCAGTCAAAGGACCCCATAACTCTCTAGCGATAGAATCTCAACGGGTGGCTCGTTTATCGGTTAATATTTTTTTCAACAGTAAGCAGTATTTTCTAAACAGAGTGAAGGTATATTATTTTCTGAATATTAAAAAAAGTCAATTGACTGAATATCGTCTTATTATCCTAATAACATTTAACAGTCCCTTTAATTAAAGCTATGGAATGCCAGAGTATTGATATTATTATGAAATTTAGATTCTAGTGATTACTCTACAAAGCTAACGCAGCAAGAAGTGTTGTATGTCAATGCAGTCGAGGAGAAATTTATCCACCAATTAAAGCTAATCAATGTTCCTGAAAAATCACAATATCCAGAAATGATATCAAAAGAAAAGATAATGTAAGTTTCTGTAACTACTGTGTCTCCTACTGCGCCTCTAACTCCAATACTTCAGATTAACTGTCAATCAATTAGTAAGTTCTTTTCTGGTCATAATAAGTCTTGAGTTTTACCCAGCATAAATTCATCCTGAATTGCGATAGAGATGAAGAAAATCCTGCTGCCCTCTTTAACGTCAGATTATAAAAGTGTCTTTATATACTATGGCCCCATGAAAAATGAAATTAATAGATTTCATGTTATTTAAACTGCAATACATCTGCAGTCTGTGGGTTGTTCAGGGCATAACCTCCCGATTGCATTGGAATGCATATCCAATATGGAAGTTATTTGCTGATTGAAAATATATATGCGACACTTTGACTGTTAAAGGACCATTAGGTAGTTTTACTTTCTGTCCTTATATACTGTACACAAAGGAACGATACAGTGTGAAATACATATGCACTAGTTTGATAGTATAATGGTTACCTGCGAGAGGCACATGTAATGGAAAGATAATAACGGTATCAGGTAGGATTCTAGTAACTGAAATAATCACTATATTATCAGTGCATATGCCAGCTCCACATCAAAGCAGTAGCTGCTGTTTGCTCCCTAGACAGAACTTCAGTCCCTTATAAATCTAATAATTTGGTTTGGGGAACTGAGAAGGGTTCCAGGCCTCCTGTAGAAGCATTTCTGCGGAAAGTTAAGCTTCAGGGTCATTTGCAATATAGCAGAAGTTCCCTTTTGATGGAACACGAAGAATTTATACCTTGGTTAAAAGCGGCCATAACTTTAGTAGGAAGCACGAAGTAAGAGAGTGACAGCCTTTAACGGGGAGAATTTGTCTTTTACTTAATCAATTTTAGGAATGTTGATCAAATAGGAAGAACAGAAAATACAGATGTAATTAAAAACAAAATGGAAATGCAATGCCAAAATAATATATGAAACACAACATGAGTTAATATGAAATTTTAATTGGAATAAATGCGATCAAACAAGAATAGAAATGTTCTAGTGATGCATATTACAAAGTGAATATATATATATATATATATATATATATATATATATATATATATATATATATATATATATATATATATACATATATATATATATATATATATATATATATATATATATATATATATATACATATACATATATATATATATATATATATATATATATATATATATATATATATATATATATAAATATTTGCTGTCTTTGTTTCAACATTCTTCTGTTTTACAAGTGCAAAGGATCAATGGATAAGTAAAAAATATTAGAACTCCTATATAAATTAAAAGTCTTTGAAAGAGTAAGGTAAAGTCATCACATAATAAATGAGTATTTATCTATATAGCTGTAAAGGACTGGCAGAGAAGTTATATGTTTTAGTTTTACTAAAGAGATCAAGACCCCCACTAAATCAATATCATGCAAATTTAGGATTCTGGGCAGTATGCGAAGTTAAAGTAAGTAAATATAATCCTTTCAATTGCATTGGATTCATCTTCAGATTATCATATTTGGTAGTAATCTTAAGCATACAAAGTTGTTCTGGTAGGACGTGGCTTCTGGTCATGTTACATAATGTAAAGGAGTTATACTTTTTGATGCATTATTTCAAGCATTATTTCCAGTTAAGCTAGGACTCCAA
>NC_090742.1:125782626-125790126 GCF_036898095.1 Palaemon carinicauda | reverse complement strand
TTCCACAAACTAGTGGTTTTGTAGCAGACGACACTATGACATTGTTGTTTATTCAGTATATATCTATTTTACCATATTTTGTTATTTTGTAATAAAGCAATATATTGATACTGACTTTGTTGCCCGAGTTCCAAAATAATACAAACTGAAAATTGTTGAATTGTCCTTGGTAAAAAACGTCTGTTAGTTGAGTGCAGTATTACCAAGTTAGCAGAAAAGTAACTAGACACAGAATCACATAAACAGTAGCAAAAGTATTCCACCTAAAAGAATTTATAGGTTTCTATAATCAATAACTACATTTTGTGTGAATATTTATAGGGTATATGAGGAATTTTGGAACTATCACTAGATTTTTACATCTTTACCAAAATTCTATAAAGAACCTTTGGCAACGCTGATTTCATGTAAAAAACACTTGAAACACCAAGCACTTAGCACTATGAGTAAACGTGTAGTTGTGGTGAAAATTACGACTGGTTTAGTTGTTTCTTATAAGAATATGTAATAGAATTGGGATAATTGGCATATAGCTAATAAATATTAACTTAAACATTTCATGATACACCCAAAATAAGAGAAGTTACAATAATCATGGTAGTCGCTAACCATGGATTTCTGCTAAGAAGTTTTTAAAATCCTCATTTTTTTTAAACTGCCTTGCTAATTTAAGGGTGCGCCTTACCACTTGTAGCGTCTTATCACACGGGAAATACGGTATATATATATATATATATATATATATATATATATATATATATATATATATATATATATATATATATATTTATATATATATATATATATATATATATATATATATATATATATATATATATGTATCTATATATATATATATATATATATATATATATATATATATATATATATATATATATATATATATAAGTTTAGTAAGATTGGTATTATTCTATTGCCATGAGTCATGGTATAACAATGAAACAATTTCCAATTGTATATTTGAGAACAAAGCCGTCAGAAGGATATCTGGAGTCAAATGGCAGGACTGGATTAGAAAGGAAACTATATGAGAGATTACTCGAGTGCCATATGTTGATGAGATCATAATGAGGGTATATATATATATATATATATATATATATATATATATATATATATATATATATATATACATATATATATATATATATATATATATATATATATATATATATATATATATATATATATATATATATATATATATATTTATTCATATATATATATATATATATATATATATATATATATATATAAATATGTGTGTGTGCGTGTATTTATATATGCATATATATCCATATAGTTATATATATATATATATATATATATATATATATATATATATATATATATATATATATATATATATATATAAATATGTGTGTGTGCGTGTATTTATATATGCATATATATCCATATAGTTATATATATATATATATATATATATATACATATATATATATATATATATATATATATATATATATATATATATATATATATATATATATATATATATATATATATGTATATATATATATATATATATATATATATATATATATATATATATATATATATTGTAACGAACTTTCTCGGGGTTTTTGGTTAAATTATCATAATTGGTCAAGTAATATTTTGAGTGTTACCTAAAGTCACCTTAATTTAATTTTTTTTTCATCGCCATCTAGTGGTTGATGTGTTAGGCTCTAAGATTGGTACGTCACCCATGGAATGTTTTGTTTTGTTTTTCAGGTTGACTGTGGGGGACTGTGGGGTAAAGTGACGAGGGACCTTTGCCGTAATTGTTTAAATGTTATTAGCGGGGAGAAGGACTCTCCACGGACCAGAATCCATCGCTACTGAAAGCTGAGACCTATCTTCCGTATGGTAAATGTAGCAATTTTTGTTTGCCTCAATTTCATCTCTGAAGGAGTAGAGGGCGGTGCCTTTAGTGATTTTTCACCGCTGTTTGTGTCGCGCTATGCGGTTAGCGTAAGCAAGGGCCCGTCCAGGATTGGTCCTCGCACTTCATTCATCTTTTTTTGAAAACCTACATCAGGAGTTTTGTTTTTTGTGTAAATGTAGGTTAACTATTATTGTTATTTTGGGGATGGGAAGCTTTGCATAGATTTGTATAAAGAGGGGTAGAGTTTAGGTTCAGAGACTTTCTTGCTCTTTTATATCTCTGTTAATGTAATTATGTAATCTGTCGGGTGAATGGTAGTTTGCGAGGTTATTCTTTCCTTTTACTGTTGTCTTGCCTTTCCGTGTCGTTGTTGATGAATGGGTCCTATGTGGTTGTTGTAATGTGCTTGTGGTTTGATATCTTCCCATTTAAAGTGATTTTCTGTGTTATTTTGTTTGTAAATATATATCTAATATGACTCTTTCAGTGTTTTAGGATTACCCACTCCTTTAATATCACTGTTACATATTTTTGCTAGCTCTGGCTGTGAAGAAAACTTAAAGAACTTGGCCCCCTCTGGGTCTGTGCGTAACATTTGGCGACCTTGTCAGGATCCTGTAAAACTAGTATTTTTTGGATCCCCAGAGCGTACGTAATTGTATGTAAACAAATAGTTAAGGAGGTGGTAATTATCAGTTTCGCTAGTTATAATATTTCTTTGACAAAATGACTGATACACAGGAAGTGGCTGGGTTTAATGTTTCGGAGTTTTTCCATAGTCCTGATTGGGAGGAGAAGATAGGTGATCTTAATAAGAGCCATTTAATGATAATTGGTGAAAATATTGGGTTGCCTATTGTCGCAGGTGTGAAGAAAGGTAGTTTGTTGCTTCAGGTAATGAAGGCTATGCTAGGTAGAATAGCAGGTCCTAGTTTAGCTGAACCAAAGTCAATTAAGGATAAGATAGCTTTACAAAAAATAGAAATGGAAAAGTTGAAGATACAGTTAGAAATGGGTAAGACTGAAGTAGCTAATAAGGAAAGATAGAGGCTTCATGAGAGGGAACGGGAAAAGCTTAGAGTAGAAGAGGAGAAGGTTAGGTTAGATCAGGAAAAAGAATTGGAAAAGCTTAGAATAGTGCAGGAGCAGGTAAGAGTAGAACAGGAAAAGCTTAGAGTAGAACAGGAGAGGCCTAGATTAGAGTACGAGAGAGAACAGGAGAAGGATAGGTTAGTTCAGGAAAAAGAATTGGAAATTAGGAGAATGGAACATGAATTACAGGTCTTCGGCTGAAGCGACCAGAAGCGGAAGAGAGGTTTAAAATTGGCAGCGCGATTAAGCTGGTACCGATATTAAATGAATCCGATGTCACAGAATTTTTCTCTGCATTCGAAAAATTAGCGAGAAAACTGAGTTGGCCGGAATCAATGTGGACTACTTTAGTTAAATGCAGATTGATCAGTAAGGCATAGAAGGTTTATGCAGCGCTAAGTGAAGAGACGAGTGCGGAGTACGAAAAGGTCAAACAGATAATATTGAAGGATTATGAACTGGTACCGGAGGCGTACCGTCAACGCTTTCGTAACTTGCTTAAACAGTATAACTGCACATTTGTTGAATTTGCTAAAGAGAAAGTAAGTGCGTTTTTAGATTGGTTAAAAGCAAAAGGTATTAATGATCTTGAAAGTTTAAAGGAACTAATATTAATTGAGGAATTTAAGAATCACATTGGGATGGAACTTAAAGTACATTTAGAAGACTTTAAATTGGAAACTATAGAAGCAGTAGCGATTGCTGCGGACGGATATACTTTATCGCATAAGTCAGTACATCGTTTTTCTGAGAGACTTGATAAATGGAATAAAGGTAAGAAGGGCGAGAGAGCAGCGGTAATGTCTGGTAAGTCGGATGGAGGGAGTTCTTCAAAGAAGGCAAAGTCATCACCAAGTAGGGGTAAAAATTAAATAATTTGTTTTTTTCTGCAGGAAAAAGGGCCATGTTGACGCTGATTTTACTGCCTGGAAAGGGCAGGGTAAGTCAAAGCCGGTAGGCTTGATTGGTAAGGTTGCTGGGAGCAGGTCCCAGGTAAGTAGTTGCTTCAGTAAGTACGTCGCAGAGGGCGAGGTTTTCGCTAAAGACCGGTCAGGGTCTGGAAGGCGGGTGAGAATACTATGGGAGACTGGCGCGGCCCAGTCGGTAATCTTACGGTCCTCATTGGCCTGGGACTTTAGAGAGGAGGAGCCAGAGTATGTAGTATTAGGAGGATTTCCTAATACGGTAGTAGCGTGGCCTCTGGGTATGTTTTGGGTAGACTCAAGGTGGATTAATGGACCTATGAATTTTGCAATGGTGGATGTATTACCCATAAGCAATGTTGATATGGTGTTGGCTAACGATATAGAGGCAGGTACGGTATGTGATTGCCCGCTTGTGTAATGCAGGTATGCTGACCCCGTTAGTGAAATTGAACCGGTAATGGTTGTAACTCGCTCGGCAGCGCATTCATTTGGGGTAAAGGATGAAGGATTAGGCTTGGATAGTCTAGAGGAGCTGTCAGAGTTAGGGGTTTCTGGTTTAAGTGCTTCTGAGAGTCTTAGTCTTGTCTCTGAGTGGGATAGCTCAGTAGGGTTGGATAGGGAATCACTTAGGTTAGCTCAAAAGGAGGAGTGTGGAGAATTAGGAGGGAGTGGAGGTAGACTCTGATTTGAGTAGGCCTTGGTATCTGTGGGAAGACGGCATCCTCTTGTGGATGAGTAGGTCAACTATGGTTCCGTCTGATGATTGTGAGGTAAGGAAACAGGTGGTAGTGCCCCATAAATATAGGGACAAAATTTTATGGTTGAGACACGAGGATGTGTTTGCAGGTCATTTAGAAGTTGGAAAGACTTTTAGGAAAATTGTTGAACACTTTTATTGGCCAAAGATGATATCTGAGGTAGAAAGGTTTGTTCATTTTTACAAAACATGTCAACTGGTTGGTAAACCCAATCAGAAAATCCCTAAGGGACCTTTAAAACCCATTCCAGCAGTGGGGGAACCTTTTCAGGAAATTTTGATTGACAATGTAGGCCCATTGCCTAAAACCAGCAGTGGTAATCAATACATATTAACTATAATGGATCGAATGTCTAGGTACCCAGAAGCAGTGCCTTTGAGGAGTTTCAACAGTAAGCAGGTCATAAATACATTAACAAATTTCTTTTCCAGGTTTGGTTTGCCCAAGACGATTCAATCTGATTGCGGGACTAGTTTTACAAGCAGAGATTTGTGTAAAAGTTTACAGGAGTTGAAGGTCCAACACATCAGATCATCGCCTTACCATCCAGAAAGCCAGAGAAAGATTGTGCGATTCCATCAGATGCTGAATTCCATCTTAAAGAAATATTGTGTGGAAAATCCGGGACGATGGGATAAAGTTCTCCTGTATTTACTTTTTGCTTTTAGGTCCGTACTAAGTGATGTAATGGGTTTCACCCCATTTGAATTAGTTTTTGGTTAAAAGGTAAGGGGTTCCTTGGATTTGATACGAGAGGGTTGGGAAGGTAGTCACCCTAACGTAAGCTTGATAGAATTCTTGAGAGAGTCCAGGAGTAAGTAAACTAAGGCATGGGAATTTGCTAAGAATAATCTAGTAATTGGTCAGGGGAAGATGAAGGAAAAGTACGACGTAAAGACCAGAGTTAGGGAATCTCAGGTTGGGGATAAGGTTCTTACTCTGCTGCCAATTCCAGTAAATCCCTTAATGGCAAAGTTTTCAGGTCCATGGAAGGTTTCAAAGGTAGTTAGTAGTCTTAACTATCTGATAGAAACACCAGACAGGCAACGTAAGTATCAACTATGCCATGCAAATATGTTGAAACCTTTTGTTGAGCGTGAGAATAAGGAACCCATCTTATAACTCAATAGGGTTGAGCCTAATGTTGTAGATCTCAGCATTGATATTCCATGGCCCAGAAATAATCACGAAATGTTAAGTAATTTGTCGGGGAATTTGCTACACCTAGAAAGGGATCAGTGGGAGTCTGTGGTAAATTTATATGAATCTTTTCCAGAATTATTTCAGGATTCTCCAGGGCTTACCAATGTATTGAGTCACGATGTGGAAGTGGGGAATGCTAACCCCGTCAAGCAAGCTCCCTATAGGACCAATCCAGTAAAAAGGAAGATTATTGATAAGGAAGTAGAGTATATGTTGGAGCCCAATTTAATTGAAGACAGTAATAGTCCATGATTTTCTCCTGTAGTCTTGGTGAAGAAGGAGGGAGGTGAGTACCGGATGTGCTTTGATTATAGGAGAATTAATGCAGTCATTGAGGCTGACAGCTTTCCTCTTCGTCCAGTAGAGGACTGTATTAATGAATGGGTAATGCTCGGTATATTAGTAAGTTTGATTTGTTAAAAGGGTATTGGCAAGTTCCATTGACTAAGCGGGCTCGGGAGGTATCCGGATTTGTAACTCATGAAGGGTTGTATGCCTGTAAAGTTATGCCTTTTGGCATGAAAAACGCCTCGGGTGTGTTCCAGTGGTTGATGAATAAGATTGTGGGTAGACTAGTAGGAGTAGTGGTCTATATTGATGATATCATAGTGTATAACCATGATTAGGCTACACACTTAAAGAGGATGGAGAAACTGTTTGTTTAGCTCAAACAAGCAGGGTTGGTGATTAATTTGGAAAAGTGTGACATAGCGAAGGCGAAGGTAGTTTACTCGGGACATAAAGTAGGTCAGGGTAAAGTACTACCAAAGTCTGCAAATGTAGAGGCAATTGTAAATTTTCAGGTGCCAGATAACAAGAAAGCCATTCGCAGGTTTCTGGGAATGATAGGCTACTGTAGAGAATTTATAATAAGTTTTTCCAAAATAGCTAATCCTTTAACTAGTTTATTGCAGAAAGCAGTGGAATTCAGGTGGTCGAGCGCATGTCAAGAATCATTTGATAAGTTAAAATCCACCTAATCAACTAATCCAATTTTGAAAGACCCTAATTTTCAAGTACCATTTAAGTTGGCAATAGATGCCAGTGATGTGGGTATTGGAGCTGTCTTGTCGGAGGTGGAGGACCAGATAGAACATCCAGGGGCTTTCTTCTTGAAGAAATTAACTAAACCACAACAGAATTATTCCACCATAGAGAAGGAGAACTTGAGCCTGATTCTCGGTCTTGAACATTTTCAGGTTTATCTTTCCAGCTGCAGGACACCAATTGAAGTCTGGACGGATCATAAACCTTTAACCTTTTTGAAAAAGTTTAAGAGTCGCAATCAGAGATTGTGTAGGTGGAGCTTATTGTTGCAGGAATGGAGTCTGGATATTAAGCACATCTCTGGAAAAGAGAATGTCATTTCAGATGCCCTATCCCGCTAATTTCTGGTGATAATGAAATTTTTCTTATTTCAGGAGATTGTTTTTTTCTTTTTGTTGTTGTTAGGATGACACTAGTTAAAGTATTAAAATCATTAGTGTTCAGATTATATTTTGAAGGGTAAAGTAACTAGCTAGTTTCGATAAACTAAATAGGGGTTGCTTTGACTTAAGACCTTATCTATCAATTTTTATTCCATAAAAAA
>NC_090742.1:125725126-125742626 GCF_036898095.1 Palaemon carinicauda | reverse complement strand
TCTTTGTCCTTATACATCTGACAACACTGAGATTACCAAACAATTTTTTACGAGGTAAACTAATGCACTGTAATTGTTCAGTGACTACTTTCCTCAAGGCAAGGGTAGAAGAAACTATTTACCTGTATTAAGCAGTTCTTCTAGAAGGACACTCCAAAATCAAACCTTAGTTCTCTGGTCTTGGGTAGTAACATAGCCTCTGTACCATGGTCTTTCACTGTTTTCGGGTTGAGTTTACTTGCTTGAGGGTACACTTGGGCATACTATTCTATTTTGTGCCTCTTCCTCTTGTTTTCTTCTTTTCTTTTGAAGTTTTTATAGTTTATCTCTGAAAAAAAAAATTATTTTAATGTTGCCACTGTTTGTAAAATATTGTATTTTCTTTGTTCAATTATTTCTTGAAGTTTATTTATATCTTTATTTCCTTTCTTCACTAGGCTATTTTCTCTGTTGGAACCTTTGTCATATAGCATCCTGCGTTTCCTACTAAAGTTGCAGCTTACCTAGTAATAATAATAATAATAATAATAATAATAATAATAATATCTAGCAATTTGATAATGTACTTTGGTGTTTATATATATATATATATATATATATATATATATATATATATATATATATATATATATATATATATATATATATACATATATATATGAGTGTGTATATATATATATATATATATATATATATATATGTGTGTATATATATATATATATATATATATATATATATATATATATATATATATATATATATATATATATATATGTATACTGTATATATAATATGATTTTACTAATAATGATATATACATTCGAAATATAGGTTAATAACAAGAAGAAAAATTAAAATAACATCTATTCTGGACTGTAGGGTTATCTTTTAAGGATCCATTAAATAACTGACTTTGTTATTTTTTCTTTCATAAAATATATGAACATTGTAGATATTCAATATTCGGGAGAATAGAAATTTGGCTTTTTAGCGCCAGAGTAAAGGGATAAGTTATTAAGCATTTCGCAATATCTCTTATGTCATTACGCTCTACGCAATATGTTATAAATACCGTACCTTAGAATATTACTAGTTTTTGAGATCTGAAGATTATGTAAGCTATTGAAAAACATCGGGAAGTGACTAAGGCTCTGACTCGCTACTCACAGGATGTGATGATCAGGATAGAGATGATTGCATTAATTGGGAAATCGTTTTTACTTCGAACTTGATATATTAGTAATATTTTTGGAGACGTCAGGTATGCTATTATATACTACTATAATGTACGCCAATTCCATATTAGGAAAAAGATTCTTATATCCCCTGTACAATAAAATTCAAGCGTCTGATGTATTATTATTATTATTATTATTATTATTATTATTATTATTATTATTATTATTATTATTATTTTGTTGAAAATAATGTCTGCCTCAGTTGCATTGAACTTACACGCCGTCTTCTCGATCGCTTTAATTATCTTCTTTTCAGGACTACTGCATAGAGCCAGTAACAGAAAAATTCATCCTTCATGGTGGGTAGTCAAATTCATGAATAATTGGCGAGTGAAGGTTTTAATGTAAAATTCACAAATCACGTAACATTTACAATTCGGTTAAAAGAATACAAAGAACAAGCTACGCGTTTCGGGAATGTTGTCTACCTTCCTCAAGCTTGAGTGTTGGAAACGATGTTGTTGTTGTGGATTAAAGCCAACTTTTGGTTGGTGTTGTTGGGGTATTAAAGCCAACACTTGTTGGCACGGGCCTTTCCCTTGGTTGGCCCGTAGTAAAGCCAACAACAGAGCTACGTACTTATATACGGTAATTCTCGCTTGGGCAGAGAGGCAGCGAATATTTCATTGGCTACCTTGAGTGTCGTGGGCGGAGCGAATAGAATGGGTGATCCTCATTGCTAAGCCGCTCAATGAGAGCGGCTGTAGAACATTCATACTCCCTTCCCACTCACTCCAGGGTGTTGAGATACCATCTTCTCCTCTGGGAGCTGGGCTCTGATTGGTGGGAGCGCTCGCCGTGAGGGTATGTAGGCTAGGCAGGCTATCCTGCCGCTGATCAAAGCTGTTGGGGTTGGTTATGTCTTGATCTGTTGGGTTGTCCTGGTTGAAGGTGTCATGGTTGGTTGGGATACTTTTCCGTGTGTTGTTCCTTCGACAAGAGGGGAGGAGGAACATTTCCTGGGTAGTGTTGCGAGTCGGCTTTCTCCCTGAATAAGAATAGCTTCAAGTATGCAAAGTCTCTTGCTATATGGAGCACGGCCTATGATCTCGGTGCTCACGTTTGATGTTGTTATTGTGGACGTGGAGGGCATGAGCTTTTATTGCACCTTGTTGGACATGACAAGACAGTCTCTTTGACAGACGCATGATGGTCATTCCTATGTAACGTCCAGAGCATCCTGGAACAGGGCATAAGTAGGAATAGACCACGTTGGTCTGTCTAAGAATATCCTGAGTCGGTGGGGCTGAGTTGTTCCTCATGATGAGAGACCTCGTTTTGTTAGTTTGATAATAAATAGTCAACTTGACCTCAGTGTTTTTATCCACGGGAAACGTGACTCTTTATTATGTCTCACATGGCCTTTTCATCCTTTTGATAATCCCGATGCATGAACCCTTTATAGTAAAGGTTGATGGTAGTTGTGGTATTCACGGTCGGTTGTTCACCCTGGTACCAGATATTGTTTCTTAGTCTTAATACTGGCTATATTTTGTAATGAACACTATCACGCAAACTTCTTCCTTTCCCTGCCACCATAAAATCAGAGTCCATAAAAACAATGACAATAAGCGTATTGATGCCATGAAATTTATCCGTGGCCTTTGCGTTAAAACATTGCAGATTTCAAAGAACTTTTGTAACCTTTGTAACTAATCTTGCATCGATGGTAATAAACTTTGTTAGTCCTGTTCAGCTGATTTTTGCACGAGAAGAGCATTTGTCCCTTGAAGTGTCAACCTGATATGCAGGTAAATTAATCAACAATTGTTTTTTTAATTCTATCATCGCGTTACAAGATGGAGAAGGAATTTTTTTGCATTTTTAATTTGGTAATTCAGTTACTTGAGAAGGTTCATTTGATAGCGTAGTATGATAAATTGATAAGACTTTCACTTATAGTCTTCATATATTAAACTCTAATTTGTTAATTGTCGTTTAATTAGTTCTTAAATGCATACTCAATCTCGCATTTGCAGTAGTAGTTTTATTGATATCAGATTATTTCTATTTCCTGATAACCTACAGTTGTGAATAAGTCTATAACACATGATTCAGAAATCACATATACACTTGTTATTCCACACACACACACACACACACACACACACACACACACACACATATATATATATATATATATATATATATAGAGAGAGAGAGAGAGAGAGAGAGAGAGAGAGAGAGAGAGAGAGAGAGAGAGAGAGAGAGAGAGAGAGAGAGAGTTTTTTTCATAGGTAACCACCAAGTCTTCCAAACTTCATGTTTCATTTTCATAATATTCCCTAATTCATTTCAACTTTATTTGGGAACATTTGGAAAGACAAGAGAATAACTTTCCCTTCGTGTTCCCTCCCGACTTTTTTCATTCAAATATGCATAACTAATTTCTTGCTAGAATACCGCCTTTTTGATGAATATTCTAAATGAAGGAAGTGAATTGTGAATATTCTTCATAAAAATCATGATTTGACTGAAGATCTTTCTTCATGAAGATATGTACGGCGATAAGAATTGAAAGTGTGGTAATATCACATACACACACACACACACACACACATATATATATATATTAATATATATATATATATATATATATATATATATATATATATATATATATATATATATATATATATATATATATATATGTGTGTGTGTGTGTGTGTGTGTATATATACACACATATATATGTATATATATATATATATATATATATATATATATATATATATATATATATGTGTGTGTGTATATATATATATATATATATATATATATATATATATATATATATATATATATATATTTCTGAATTAACATTGGACGCTAATTCGTATAGTAAGCTCAGTTTTATAGTGATAGTTCCTTAACGTTGTTATTGTTTTTAGAATGATTGATTGATAATCTGTTCTCATCATTTCTTTATTTCCTTATTTCCTTTCCTCACTGGGCTATTTTTTCCTATTGGAACCCTTGGACTTATAGCATCTTGCTTTTCCATCTAGGATTGTAGCTTGGCTAGTAATAATATATATATATATATATATATATATATATATATATATATATATATATATATATATATATATATATATATATATGTCTTTGTGTGTTTTTGTTTGTGTTCTTATGTTTATGACCATATCATGACATTATCATTATGTGGCAAATAAAAATATTTAGAGGTCGAAACTGAGATAAAAGTTACAGATATTGTAACTTTCCACGTAAAATACTAAGTCTTGAGAATTTTTTCTAATCACGAGTCAGAAGTAATAAGGTTGTAACACAAGGAAAAACACGAAGTCTTTAATATGTTTCAACTCATTTTGTAACTAAATATAACATTCAAAAGACGTGTCCTCCTAACTAAAAAAGGTTCGCGTTTTTGCTGTACACTGCTATTAATGCCATATTCATTGTAAGATAATAGTGTTGGAAAACATGACCCGATTCCGCACAGATTTTAGTAAGTTTACTATCGCCCCAATAGTGAATCAAAGGACTTGGATATGCACAGTAATGAGGTTTTCCTTTTTACTCATAATATATATTTTTTTTAATATAGGCATTTATGGTTTCACAACGAAAATGTTATTATATCTTGATATTGCATGCAGTTGAGCACATTGAATCGCCAATCAAGAAAAGATATTTGAAGTGATATATATGGAAATACTCTTCAACTATACGTATATGTACAGTGGACTCGAAATGAACTTAAATATCTCTTTATGGCCTGATTGGTAAAGTCGTCCATGTAGGTATGTTTTGGCTCAGAGAATAGGTCTGAAGTCTACCCTCGTCCAGCCAGAAGCATTCATCATAAATGAATTTCCAGTGGACATACATCCCCAAGAGTAGAATCCGATATTAGATGCCATTGTGGTTGATATTTACATTAATTAAAATCACTAGTGCTGGTGATACCAATCTAAATATATATATATATATATATATATATATATATATATATATATATATATATATATATATATATATATATATACACACACACACACACACACATATATATATATATATATATATATATATATACATACATATATATATATATACATATATATATAAACATATTATATATATATATATATATATATATATATATATATATATATATATATATATATATATACTTAATGAATTTCTAACCTACATTGAACCAAGAAACAGCTTTACTGGCATGCAAGCATGTACTAATGAAATGATCATAAGGTTTATTTTATAGCTGTTTCACACTCTGGAACGCCCTTATTAACAAACACAAATTCGTAGGTAGATGACGCAGCACAGTCAGGCGTGGTGAAGACAGAAATGTGACCATGTTATTTTTCATTATTCAATATGTCTATGTTGATTAGGCTGATTATAGTAACATCAAATTACACTATAGTCATGCACCTTCTGACATATAACTATTACTCCTTACATTATTCGAATCTGCAATGAATAATGATTTTCACTATGAAAGGAAATTCCATTTGGCAGCGCTGTCCCAAACTTGTCCCACCAACCTTAACGATGCTGATGATTGTTACCTTGGTCACTTGTTCAGGAACATAACTTGACATCCATGTGTTTTGATGAAGAAAAAAATATTAAACACTTTCATAAATAAACTCAGGATGCTTCCGATAGCATATGAACAGTTCACATTATTTTCTGATAAAAATATCCCTTCTTAATAAGGAAATGATCGTTGGGCAATTTACCAACTACCACTTCTCTAGCCTCTACCTTCCTAGCACACTTTTTTGACACGCGTGATCTTCAAATAATATACTATATTAGTTATGACAAGATATCTCTGAGGCCATCTATTGGCAGTAACGTAAAACTCGTTACGATGTAAGGAAGATAACTATAGGAGGCTTCGTTATTGTGTCCTTTTAGCATAACAATACCCTTATTCTACGTAGTGTTTACTAACAATAGATGTCATACCATGAAACATATCAATTACATTTTGGTTTCATAAAAAGGTAATTGAAAATTAGATCAAATAACTGTAATTACTTGATAACCTCGCAAATTTCAGTACATGTGGCCATCTCTGGCGCCTCCCCTGACCCCTCGAAATAATTTAACAAACGATTGTTTGTTGACGAAATATTTCTGTGACATTTATTGTGAAAGTTGTAATTTCCTAAGAATTAGGCTGTGGCCAGACAACAGGGAACATCAAGTGTACGTGCGTCTGTTTCATAGCAATTTTGTGCCCAAATAACTACAGAAATGAAGTAATAAAAAATATGAGTGGATAATGAGGATAATTAGCAATTTGGTACTCTACTACTATGGCCATCTATTGACCATGAGCAGAAACAATGCGTAGAGCTCTTTATTCATTGCATTCTGGAACCTTCCATGACGCCATTTTGGTCTCAAAATAACCCAAAATAGCCTACTTAATTGGGACTGGCTCATAATATACACTTACATATTGCTACATGAATATCCATCTATCACCTTTTTCCAGTTGGATAGAATCATTCACGTGAATGGAGCAAGGGATGTGTGCTACCCTCTTTTGACTAGTAGAAACACTCGCATTTTCTTCAAATTTGGAAAGGCTGTGGTTACTAAAAACACTTTCATGGTATTTATTAATTAATGCATAAAAACTCATAATTCTAATAATAATATTTTTTCTTTTGATTTTTAGGATCTAAGTTATAATAATCGATTGTATTTAGAATACAGAAATGTATTACAAAAGTATATGAACCAGATTCTAATATTCTGAAAGCAACGAGTTATAACTCAGCTTTAGAATTAAAAACCCCAAATTTAACTAAAATATATACATGTCCGCAGTAAATACGTTGTTAGCTAATGATAAGCTGAAGTATAGATATCAACCCTCCATAAAGTGTATCTTGTTACATTATACAAGCAGCTCCGAGCAACAATGTCACAAAAATTTAAACTAATTAATGCAGGAGAAGCAAGCTAAACAGGTTTTGTTATCAGTACAGAGAGAGCGAGATATACAAAAGAGAAAAAAAAGTGTACGAGTGTGTGAAACACTTGCGGTACAGAAACCGTATTTCAACTAATTAGCTTCCAGTTCCAGATCAAGATAACTTATTACTGTCTCCGTAATTAAGCAGAGATGAGTTTTTCTTAGATTTAGAATAATGATGAAAGTCATTAGGCCTATGCTTTTAGCATTCTCTCTCTCTCTCTCTCTCTCTCTCTCTCTCTCTCTCTCTCTCTCTCTCTCTCTCTCTCTCTCTCTCTCTCTCTCTCTCGATCTTACTGGTTATCCTGACAAGGTATATGGAAATTAAACTTAAGGTGTTAGATCAACACAGGTTGTAGTTGATATCAACTTATTTAAAATGTTATAAATTTAGCCGGGTAAACGTGATATATTTCAGCAGTATTCTGTAAAAACTGAATGCAGTAGTGACTGACCATAAGAACAAATTGTCTGGTGTTTTTCGTTATTTTTCTTGTTAGACCGCAGCAGTATTTGAGCACTCCATCTTAGCTGGAAGATATACCTGTGTTAAAATTTTTACATATTTCTATTGCTGAATACTGATATAACTGTCAAATTTTTTCTTATATTTTACTCCTAGCGGCAATGTATGCAAGAACTGACCACCAATTTAGATTTTAAACTGTAATTCTTTAAAATTTCAAATAAGTTCAGTGTTGTGATATCTCCAAAATAAGAATTGATATTAATTTATATTTTCTTCTTATCCTGTATTTATGTCTTCCTCTTGAAAAATTTTCAGATAATTCAGTGTTGGTTATATCTCCAAAACAAGAATTGATATTAATCTGTATTTCCTTCTTATCCGGTATTTATGTCTTCCTTTTGAAAAATAAGTTAATTTATTCCCACAATTAAGAAGAATTTAATTTCAAATTTTCGAAGGTAATCAATATCTTCATTTTGGTATATACAAGATCTTAGAAAACAGGATCAAATCGACAAGCGTTTGTTGTCTCTTATAATATAAAACAAAACTATAATATTCTAATTGGAATTGGAGGAGAAAAATCTTTGAAATAAAGTTAATTAGTTCTACAAGGTCCTTCATTACTTAGAATTGTTGATTCTTCGCCCTCTCTATACATCTTTCTTTTACGTTTTTTTTTTTATTCTAATCCGCATCCCATGTCAAATCAAATGCAATTTCAAAACTATTCTTAAAACTTTTCCTACGGAAATTATTAGCTTTTTCAGTTTAGTTAAATTCAGCTGTTATTATGTGTATATTTTTGGAGATCACAAACATTTTCTTTATATAATTTTATTAGTTTGGTATGTAATTGCTTCTTTCACATTTAATATGAAACGTTTGGTTTAACCATTCATTTGTTTTCACAGCTATTTATTTAACAAAATTAGTGATGTCCGAAGATTCTACGTAACCTGATTCGATTACCTCAATAAAATGATCAGGCTGAGGGAAAAAAAAATAGTTTGTTTTAGGTTAATTATCTAACAATATAAGAAAAAATTATATTTCCGTGACTTTTCTTCATTTAATCTAAAATTCTCAAAAAATAATAGATTCAAAAGAGTTCATTTTCAAATGTTTACCATAGTAGTCAACTATGCCGGATATAGTTTTAACGTAAATTTCTATTTTCTATTTTATAATTGTTTGTATTTTTCTAGTGAGTTTCTTTGATGTTTTATGGTAAAGAAGCTATACTTTGATTATTCTCTTTCTGTTTCAACTTATTAATTTGGAAAGTATATCTTAATAACATATAAATACTAATAAATTAATTAAAAAAGTATACAAATATATAAATAAGGTTTTTAATAAAGAAAAAAACAATGTAGTTCTAATTTTTATATCATGAAGTACAGTGGGATTTTGCACGTTCAATGCTAAGGGATAACACAGGAAATGGCCGATAAAGGGAAAATATTTCGAGTGTTTTCATAAAAAAAAAAAAAAAAAGATATTTGAGGAGACCGTAATTTTTCAACCGGTATACTTAACGTCACATGCATCAAACATATCAAGTTGTTAACCGTGATCTACACTAAAAATAAAAAGAACTTATAAAGCATACTCCTTATCAATATATATATATATATATATATATATATATATATATATATATATATATATATATATATATATATATATATACACACACACATATATATATATATATATATATATATATATATATATATATATATATATATATATATATATATATATATATATAGTAGACTGTAAGCTTCTGTCCAACAAATTAAGATGCTAATCAGCATCTGAAGACCAGACAGGACAATGAAAGAATTAAATGACTTCTTCAGAATAGATTGATCATCGAAAATCTTGAAAAACTCTCAATATAATATTTCTTTTTTTGTGCAATGAAAGAAGACAAAGACCTAATGTGTTTCTCAAAAGTAAATTTGCTGTCGAGAATCACACTTAAAATTTTAAAAGAGTCATACAAAGTTAAAGAAACATTATCAATACTGAGATCCGGATGTTGAGGAGCCACTGTCCTTGACCTACTTACAATCATAATTTGAGTTTTGTTGGAATTCAACTTTATACCCCATAATTTGCATCATGCACTAATTCTAGCTAGATCTCTATTAAGGGATTCAGCAATCAAAGATCTACATTCAGGGGATAGAATTGATGAAAAAAGAGAGTAGCATCATCTGCATATGCAACAAGCTTGTTTTCTGGACCAAACCACATGTCATGTGTAAATAGTATGAAAATAATGGGCCAAGAACACTACCCTGTGGAATACCAGATATCAAATTTCTATACTCACTCTGGTGCCCATCAACATTAACTCTTTGAGATCTATTACTTAAAAAATCCACAATACTGCTAAGAAACGACCC
This sequence comes from Palaemon carinicauda, assembly GCF_036898095.1. Taxonomy (NCBI): domain Eukaryota; kingdom Metazoa; phylum Arthropoda; class Malacostraca; order Decapoda; family Palaemonidae; genus Palaemon; species Palaemon carinicauda. The sequence goes on along the minus strand of NC_090742.1, from coordinate 125,732,510 downwards.
ACCCACTCCCAACTGTTTGAGTTTGACTCTGGATTAACACTGTCAAAGGCAACACTAAAATCAAGGCCAATCATACGATCTTCTTGACCACAATCAGGGGATTGCTGTACATCATTGGAAATTGTAAGGGCATCACATGCTCCAAGGCCTTTACGAAAACCAAATTGCAAAGTAAGGAATAGATGATTACATAGAGCAAACCTATTAGGACGTTTTGCCAAAATACGTTCAGAAACTTTAGATAATATGGGGGTTTATGGAAATTAGGCGGTAATCAGTTGGACTTGAGGTACAGCAAAATTATTTACATAGTGGATTAGTATTACCAATTCTCCAACAATTGTTAAAAGCTCCTCTTCTTGCTAACTTGCGCAAAATAACAGATAACGTTGGAGCTAAGAAATCAGCAGTCTTTATAAAATACAAAGGAAAAATACCATATGAGTGTACACCTTCATAAGCATCAAGGTCCATCAACAGAGCTTTAGTTTCACGAGATCAAAAAGCTAAACTAGTTAGTTTAGCATCAGGAAAAGAAAATCGAGGAAGTTGAAATTTTTCATTACTCTGTTTACTGTCAAATCAACAACCGAAAGGTTTAAAAATTATATATATATATATATATATATATATATATATATATATATATATATATATATATGTAAAAATTATATATATATATATATATATATATATATATATATATATATATATATATATATATATGCATATTCATATATATATATATATATATATATATATATATATATATATATATATATATGCATATTCATATATATATATATATATATATATATATATATATATATATATATATTTATATATATATATATATATATATATATATATATATATATATATATATATATATATATATATATATGCATATTCATATATATATATACATATATATGCATATTCATATATATATATATATATATATATATATATATATATATATATATATATATATATATAAATGCATATTCATATATATATATATATATATATATATAATATATATATATATATATATGCATATTCATATATATATATATATATATATATATATATATATATATATATATATATTTTATATATATATATATATATATATATATATATATATATATATATATATATATATATATATATGTTACAGTGAATCTGTATAATCAGGGAATATATATATTCTTTGATATGTATATTCCCTGAAATGTTTAGTGAATGTACATATCCCCCGATTATTCGGCCTTATTATTATACAGATTCCCTGAATCGTGTTTGGTATGAAAAAACAATGAAATAAATAGCTGAAACGATAAACAAAGCCTGGTTTTCACAATGTAAACTTGTATGGTATGGTAGAATAATGGAAGAAATAACTAAAAACAGTAATACACTTCTCTAATATTTTACTTATCACATAGAACACTTGGATGTAACAAAATTTATTATGAACAGAAAATAAAACTTGTCTGTCACAAAATACTCATTTAAAATAAAACTAGTAAAAAAATAATAAGGATCGTTCTAATATTTAGAACGAAGCCTTGTTTTCACAATGCAAAATTACATGACATCATGAGTTGCATTTAACTTTCAGCTTAAAACATTTACATCGATTTGTTTGACAACGTTTTGAACCAGTAAAGTTGCATTTGGTGAAACCTTGACCACCTGACTTCGACTCTTGCTGCACAGCAGTTCGAAGCGAAACAATCCTATCGGTTGTCACATGGTCTTTTTAATACAGTTCATACGTACATAAATCAAACTGATTCTTGGTGTATTTCCCACTCAGTATACCATTTTTCACTGCAATCGTGTAATTGTCATTTTTGTCAATATCCATAATTATTCCCATGATATTCCTTGGATCCCCACGACCCCTATCCACTATTGGCATCGGAATCGTTACATTGTTCCCAACGTTTCCACGGTCGATAATACGACGACTTCGTTTAACCATACGTTCAGCTTGTGAAAGTCGTGCTTCGCACGCCCGTTCTCGCTGAGAGGTAATATTCTTTTGACGAACGGAGAGTGGTGATGTTGGTTCGACAGCAGGTGGTTAAGCAATAACTGGTTCGACAGCATATTGTTCAGCAGTAACTTGTTCGACAGCAGGTGGTTCGACAGCTGCAGAGAGAGAGAGAGAGAGAGAGAGAGAGAGAGAGAGAGAGAGAGAGAGAGAGAGAGAGAGAGAGAGAGAAACATTACACTCACTACAACCCACATAATAACATAAAAATACAGTGTATTGAGGGAAATTTGTTGTCCATTCTACCATAAGGATACCCTACTGACTAACCTCTAATCACAGCTGATACGCAACTTCTGATACGTAACTTCTGCAGCACATTTTGATGTGAGAGGTCTCAATACACAAAACTTTGTAAGATGATCTTGGTACACCATTATCTTCTTATAGTTGCCTTGCTTCATCGTCTGCATGTCTACAAGGTCAACTTGTGATCTGGAGCCAAAGTTCTTTTTCAGAATAGGTCAAACAACAGTCCCTTTGGTTGTTGGTCGCTTACGTTTACGCTGAAATTCGATGCACAGTTATTTGTAAATAGATATTGCATCATGGGTAATGTTGGCATACTTTTTAGATAATTCCTTTACCATCTTATCGCGCCCTCCGTGGCCAGTTGCAATATGAGCAAGCTTAATAATGTCGAATGTATCCTCAAATGTAGCAAAATAGATAGGATCTTCATTGGCAGTCCGTCTTCTAATCAACTTGAGAACATCACCACACTTGAGGATCTCATACTTCTTCAGAAGGTAGTATTCATGAGGCGTCTTTTTGCCTGACTTGTCAATTGCTGTCAGTTCTGAAATAATTTCATTATACTGTTCTTTTGGAAGCAAGACAGATTTCTTTCCTTCACTTCTTTGGAATAACTCTTCCCGAAACTGTGCTCCTAAATCACGCTCAGTTGGATTTGCCATGGTGTTGACCGTAGGAAGGATGGCGTATGACTGGTGAGTTAAACTTTGCCTGACCATGTAGTGTTGAGGGGGGTGTATAGCACCGGGGTTGGAAGGTGGTAATTAGATGGACTCTTACCATGGTTCCCTAGTTCAGTGGTTTACATTGTATTTACATTCACGTTTACATTGTGAAAACAAGGCTTTGTTTATCGTTTCAGCTATTTATTTCATTGTTCTTTCATACCAAACACGATTCAGGGAATCTGTATAATAATAAGGCCGAAAAATCAGGGAATATGTATATTCACAAAAAATTTCAGGGAATATAAATATCCTCTGAGTGAATCAGACATTATGCACATTCCCTGAAATCATCAGAGAATATATATATTCCCTGATTATACAGATTCACTGTAACATATGTATATATATATATATATATATATATATATATATATATATATATATATATATATATATATATATATATATATATATATATATATATATATATATATATATGCGTGTGTGTGTGGGGTGGAGGGGTGTTTATAGCCATGAAAGACAAAATGAAATGACTTCATTAGAGTTGGTACATCCATCCTATTAGTGAGAACGACGGACTCACCATGAGAGTAAATATACAAAGATAACGTATTCATACAGGACAATGGGATCCCTCAGCTGTAGGTTTGTAGATTCCAAAGAAGTCAAATTTTAGAAAAGAGAATAATACAGGATTAGGTTTAGGTAGTGACCTTTAGTGGAGGCAATCAAGCTGGATTTGACAATAATTCTTTGGGATTCATTAACATGGATTATTGTACTCGTCTGTTAACAGCAGAGAGAGAGAGAGAGAGAGAGAGAGAGAGAGAGAGAGAGAGAGAGAGAGAGAGAGAGAGAGAGAGAGAGAGAGAGAGAATTCACTTAGACTTCATGGAAACTGTGTACGTAGAAGTATCAAATGTTTTTGCCGTATGTCATTTGACAAACATTTTAATGTATAATTACTGAGGAAAGGTAAACAAGAAGGAAGGAATATTTCCGATGAATTCAAGAGGAGAGATGTGATGTTTTTTTAAGATTAACATATATTACAGATTCCATAAATATATATATAAATTGCAATTAATAACATAAATGTACCCCACTTAGCAACGAATATATATATATATATATATATATATATATATATATATATATATATATATATATATATATATATATATATGTGTGTGTGTGTGTGTGTGCGTGTGTGTGTGTGAAAAATAAATATATATCTATATACATATATATATATATATATATATATATATATATATATATATATATATATATATATATATATATATATATATATATATATATACAGTATATATGTGTGTGTGTAAATAAATATATTCATATGTGTATATATATGTAAATATATATATATATATATATATATATATATATATATATATATATATATATATATATATATATATATATATATGTATGCATATATATATATATATATATATATATATATATATATGTATATATATATATATATATATATATATATATATATACAAAGATAATAATTAATTACATGGTCCTACCTGTATTGGCTCATGCATCAGAAACTTGGACATTTACTAAAGCCATAGAACATAAGTTAGTTACAACTCAAGGAGCTATGGATAGAACAATGATGGGAGTAACACTAAAAGACGGAAAAAGAGCAATATGGATGCAAGAGTAAACTAAAGAAGGAAATATTCTAACATCTTTTACTGTTGTTGTTCACTGGCTACTTGACTCTTGGTAAGGGTAGAAGAGACTCTTTATCTGTGGAAAGCAACTTTTCTAGATAGACAGTACAAAATCAAAGCATTGTTCTCTAGTATTGGTAGTGCCATAACCTCTGTACCAAGGTCTTTCACTGGCTTTGGTTAATTTCTCTTGCTTGAGGATACACTTGTACACATCATTCTATTTTATTTTCCTTCCTCTTGTTTTTTTTTGTTCAAAGTTTTTAGAGCGTATAGGCTATATGAAATATCTATTTTAATGTGTTTACTAACCTTGAAATATTTTACTTTAATTGTTCATTGCTTCTCCCCTATTTTGTTTATTTCCTTGCTTCCTTTCCTTCTTGGGTTATTTTCCCTGTTCGAGCCTATGGGCTTATAGTATTCGGCATTTTCAACTAGGGTTTAATAATAATAATAATAATAATAATAATAATAATAATAATAATGATAATAATAATAATAGCAGAATGGCTCCCAAGAGATTGCTAACGAAGTAAAGGAAGGGAAGACGACGGATTAACTCGCTAACAAAATTTGCCAGTATAGAATGGCATAGCGAGACCATAAACAGACGGGAGTGAAAGGACATATCTGAGACCTTTGTCCTACATTGGACGGGTAATGGCTGTTGATGATGAAAATAATTATGATATATATATATATATATATATATATATATATATATATATATATATATATATATATATATATATATATATATATATATATATATATATACGTGTGTGTGTGTGTGTGTGTGTGCGAGTGAATAATAATCGTGTTTAAGCGTATTGTGTCTAGTCAATAATAAGAGTAAATAGAAACCATTTTGAAACTGAATGGACATTCCACTGCGTACCCTTTGATGCCGAGTCCACAGCCATCAACTTCGTCCTCAGTTTGTTTTTATTTTTTGTGTATCTATAAGCTGGAAATAATCTTGCGTGAAAATTCCAATAACATCCATCGAGCAATGTGACTTTCTCCATTTCATCTGTCAAAGTCAGTCGGACTTCAAAGAAACGCATGATAGACGACCATGCTATTTTGACATTGGCAACTTTACTCAGATAAGAATAATAAAAAAAAGACGAAAGAGAAAGTAGTATACTCCCTAATATTACTCAGTTATGGAAGCAAACATAAACCATTCGGAACTTACAACTTTGTAAAGATTTTCAATTTCATGATATCGGATCAATAAAATGAAAAATATGATAATATACCGATGCTTCCTATTTCGAAATATGTTATATCAGAGGAATCTGGTAATAATAAAATACAACTGTAAAAGTCATTTCAGTTAAGTTATATAAAAAGACAAGAGATTATATATTTTTTCTGAAAGAATTTCTACCACGACCAGAATGAAATACAGACCACGGGGATGAATCTTTGAGTTGTTCAAATGAGTTGTGGTGTGCAAAATTAGGAATTACCTAATACAACGACACAGAGGGAAAAGGGTTATGCATCTTCATGATTAATGATTGCCAAGTACTAAAACTAATTTCCTTCAGAACTGGACGGTCAAGGCATTTGTGAGATAGAAATTTAAGGATTTATCTATTCTCTTAATTAAGAAAGTTGTGCCAAGTTCTCTGTGTTCGTGTGTGGGCATGATTAATTGTACATACGTTTATGTTCCTTAATTTCTACTATTCTCCTTCAAGGCAACCTACTATGTGTGATGTTTATTGCATTTTTTTACACTTCTGCTTAGATATTTGCTTTCTTATTAAGCTGCCACGATCAAAAGTTAGATTTTCGTAATATTTAATTTCAGATGCAATAATAGAATAACTTTTATTCTAGGGTGAAAACTCGACATTTTGATTCTGAAAAGAATTACGATATGATTAGGATATATATTTATTATTATTATTATTATTATTATTATTATTATTATTATTATTATTATTATTATTATTATTATTATTATTATTATTACACCTTAAACTACCACCCTAGTTGGAAAAGCAGGGTTCTATAAGCCCGAAGTGGTCCAATAGGGAATATATCCCTGTGAGGAAAGGAAATAAATATATAAATAAACTACAAGTGGAGTGATGAATACTTATTCTAAAATATATTAAGAACAGTTAAAACATTAAAAGAGATCTTTCATATATAATCTATAAACACAGACTTTTGTCATTCCATTCAACATAAAAACATGCTATGCTGAGACTTGGGCTTCATTAGTAACATATGATGAGGTATGAGTAAAATGAAAATAAATCTCATAAAAAACATACAAGTAGGATATCTAATGTTATATGAGATTACGTTAGATAAAACAAAGAATAATATATCACACTAATTTTGAAGAAAAGGTGTCATATTGTTCAGAATTATGTCATTGATTCTAAAAATAAGATCCACTATGATTCCAAAGTTCTTCTCTCTCTCTCTCTCTCTCTCTCTCTCTCTCTCTCTCTCTCTCTCTCTCTCTCTCTCTCTCTCTCTCTCTCTCTCTCTCTAATAGAGAATAAAATACGCGCTATGATAAATTTCATAAAGGTTTTATTAATATATCACATTTGTAAAAGATATTTATTATATATAAAGGACCATGCCTAATTCATTGAAGGGTTACGGAGAGGATAACGCATAATTAA
>NC_090742.1:125701469-125706469 GCF_036898095.1 Palaemon carinicauda | reverse complement strand
GATAACGATATCACAGTGGAGGTCAGATTCTCCCCCCATAATTTTTCATTTCTTAGATTGTAAATATATAAGTCTCTCTCTCTCTCTCTCTCTCTCTCTCTCTCTCTCTCTCTCTCTCTCTCTCTCTCTCTCTCTCTCTCTCTCTCTCTCTCTCTCTCTCTCTCTATATATATATATATATATATATATATATATGTATATATATATATATATATATATATATATATATATATATATATATATATTTATGTATATAAATATATATATATACATATATATATATATATATATATATATATATATATATATATATATATATATATATATACATATATATATATATATATATATATATAGATATATAAAATATATATATATATATATATATATATATATATATATATATATATATATATGTGTGTGTGTGTGTGTGTGTGTGTGTGCGTGTTTGTGTGTGTGTATATAAATATATATATATATATATATATATATATATATATATATATATATATATATATATATACATATATATATATATATATATATATATATATAAGTGTGTGTGTATGTGTCTGTGTTTTGGGTGTGATGTGTTTTTTATCTTCGTATATGCGTGTATGTGCGTTTCTTTATATACCCATAAAATGAAAACTACTACTACTGTATATATCATCTTCTACTTAGTTTTATAACCCATTAAATATAAGTATGAATTTCCATTACAAAAAAAGTAGATCTATTTTGAATGCCTCGCATAATGATGGATTCATTTGAACAAAAAGTTACCTCTCTTCTAAAGTGCATCAATCCACTCTTGCTTCATTTTCCGTCTAAAAGGATGAACATCTTTCTTTTCACGGAACCTCTAAAGTTAAGTTCAAAGTTACAACGAAGCGTTTGTGTAATTAGGATCTCTTCGAACCCTTTTCTTTGTAACATTATTAATTTCAGATTATTTATTTCATAGCGTAATTTGCCTTTGGTCGTAATTGAAACGAACATGGTAATCTTTGAAAGTTGATAAACGTATCAATAATAAGAAAAAAATAATAAGAAAGAGGGAATAATTCTCAATCATTATATAACATACATTTTACATTGTTATTTTGCTACATATATGAATTAAATTGCTCATCCTTATTTGTACACTAAAGTTTAACTTGAATCAAATAAAGAATATATTAAAGGTACGTCCTTTCTTTTCTTCATCACCCACTAAACTTTAACTGCATCATTTAAAAAAAAAATAAGACCTTCGCGAAAGCGGAAACCCCTGAAGGCATTGCTGCTGTCGCTTTGTTTGCGCCTGTTAGAGCACAAAGAAGTTTATCGGATATCAGTGCTGGTTCTCATAAATGGAATATTATCGAAAATGACTCCAGGAAAACCTTGGATTCTCAGTACACGTTAAGTGTAAGAATTAGGGCGAACGGAAACTTTTTTTTCTTATGGAATCCAGATGAAAAATATAAGACAAAATACCTTTTGGAAAGTGTTATAAGCACAAGCATTACTCTAAAACTTATGTCTCTATAAGAAAATATTTTTTTGGGCGCATTATATAATATAGGAGTTTCGTTTTATTACGAATTTATTAATTTTTTCATTTTATTATGAATTTATTGACTGCTTGTTATTTCTATTTTCGTAAGGCAGTAAACTGCATATAATCTTTTGCATTATAAACATGTCCTTAAGTAAGACTTCCATTTACTTCTGGTATTCCTTTCATCTGTTCGTTTGACTAACTAGCAAGAGACACCGAACAAAATCTAAAAAATTTAAATGTAGATAAAAAGGGACATGTTTCTCTCTCTCTTATTATTGTTATTGATCAAGGTTTTCAGTTGTTTTTAGATTAAACATCGCTACTGAACTCTGCTATTCTCCTACTAATTATCAAAAAGAAAAAAACCTGAAATTGTGAAAAGCTGCAAATAATCTTCAATAATAGAACTAAAATTAACGCTGTATACTTTCACTCACTCAACCTAGTTAATGATGTTTGAGAATGATATTTCAAAGACTTGGAGTCTGATGTCATGATCCATTTCAGTTTTCAACATAACGGTAGATTCGCCAATTTCATTATATTCATGCGCATAAAAAAAAAAAGGAAAATGAAACACCTACTTGATAGTTAACTACACTAAAATACATATAATTAATTTTCCACATGAGGAATAAGATCTTTAGAGCCAAAATATAGTAATAAAAACACTATTCATTGAAAAATTTTTAATTACTTACTTACAATTTGTCTTAACGAATAGAAAATTAAGAGAAGTATAGTAATTAACAATTCTGGTTATAGCTGAATTTTATTTCATGTAAGATTGGCTAAGGATAGTTATCTCTCACTCTCTCTCTCTCTCTCTCTCTCTCTCTCTCTCTCTCTCTCTGAGTTGTATTTGTGTGCCGGTGAAGTGAACACTTGTGCGTCCCTAAAAATATCCTGATTTAACGCGGATAACAAAAAGGCTATCGAGTGAAATATAGCTACAAGTTTTCGTGAATAGTCGGTGATTAGTTTGAGGGCAGAAAAGTGGGATAAAACGTCGGCATAGGATAGTTATCTTGTGAATTAATAAAAATCTGATCAAGATGGCATTGTATAACATAGGCAACTCGTGGAGAGACATCGCTGGAGTCAGCAAAAGCAAATTCCATGAGTTGGCGAAACAGGAGCTCGACCGATTGACAACAGATGTCACTAGCAACTCCAACCAGTGTGACGGAAAAATATTCGCAGACATATTGAAACAATATGATCCAATAGACTGGAACAAATCTGCGGAAAACATCAGTAAAATAATTGAAGAAATTCCAAAGAAGATCCAAGTGATAAAGAGACTTATAAAGAAAGTCTACATCAATCAACACATTCCATCAAAGAACAATAACAAGTCCAATATGGTGAATATGCTGATTGATGCATTGGGAAAAAGAATGCGAAAATGGTGTAATACATGTAAGATATGGTATTCCATTAATAATGCTCAACAACTGATTAGAAAATGTAATGCCTGTCATGTTCCAACACACCCCACATGTGCTGAAATACAGCAAAAAATAAAAAATAGAGACACAAAGGTATTCTGCTCAACATGCTTAGTCTAGATAGAAAATATAATTAAGTCGACACTAAAGCTGCAAATAGTTGAAGAAGAAGAAGAAGAAGAAGACGAAGAAGAAGAAGAAGAAGAAGAAGAAGAAGAAGAAGAAGAAGAAGAAGAGAAAAATGAACAGGATATGTGTAAGGATGCAGAGGAAATCATTGATATAACTTATGATGCCATCCAACAACATACTTATGAAGAAATAAATTATCAGATGGAAACAAATAATAGACCCAAGAGTCTCTACCCGGACCTATATACTTTTAGGAAGAGCAAGAACAAGAAAAAAAAAAGAAAGATATAGTCTATAATAGGCTGAAAAGAGGGAATTGCAAATTTGGCGAAAGATGCTACTACAAGCATCCAAAGATATGCCATAATTAGGAAATATATGGTAAATGTGCGTATTTAGACGGATATGGAGACGAATGCAGACATCTCCATCCAAAAATATGCAAAACCCTAAAAGAAGGAAAAGGATGCAGTTTCAACAAAAAATGTCGATATATGCATCCTGCAACTATGAATGAGAGTAAGAAAACTCAGCAAACTGAAAAGAAAAACAAAAATGAAACAAAAAAAGAAACAAAAAAGCAGGCCGCGTATATACCGCACTATGCACTAAAAAAGGCCTTTCAACCCAAATCTCCACAAATAGAGCCCAACTACAAAGAATGCATCTATAATGCCAGGGGTTGGTGCAGATATGGGGATAATTGCAGGTTTACACACAAAAATAAGTATGAAGGCGAAAGAACAAATATTATGGAAAAGTTGGATTTTTTAATGGCAGAATTCCGAGAAATGAAGAAAAGAAGATCATATCAGAACAGGAAGGAAGCATGGGAGAATCCATATTATTACCAATATTAAATAATGGGAATGAAACACAAACCATAATAGTGATGAATGCACAGGGATTAGTCACGAGTAACCCTAAAAGGAAAATAGAGTTCCTAGAAGAACTAACCCAAATTGAAAAAATAGATATATTAAATATAAGTGAAACATGGTATTCCCAAGAGACTGGCAGTGATGACCAGATAAAGGGTTTCCAAACTTATAGATCAGACAGAAAAAATAGGAATCAAGGGGAAACAGCAATATATGGAAGAGACATAAATCAAGGAAAAGTCTGTGAAAAATACAGCAACACAGAATGTGAATTGATTGCGGTAGAATTTGAATTTGAAAAACTAGTGAATATTGTAGTTTACAGACCCCCAAATACTAAGGAGTTTGACATAATAATAGAAAAAATAGATGATATATGTAGAAACCATAAAGACTGGAATATACTCCTATCCGGAGATTTTAACTTTCCTTTCGTGGATTGGAAAGAATGGATAGAAGAAAGTGGTTGTATGTATACATATAAAAAAGAGAGTAATAGTAGCGCAGAAGATAAGAGGCAATTTGAAAAGCTTCAAGATATGCTATTAGAACATAATATGCAACAAATAAACCACATTCCAACAAGAAAGGAAAATGTCCTAGATCTAGTATTTGTGAATGAGGTGAATTATGTTAAAGAAATAATAGTGTATAACACGGGAATTTCAGACCACAATGTCATAGAATTGATAGTTCATTCCAAAGCAAGTGATCACAGAACTAATAAAAGCACAAAACTTTGGGAAGGATATGGAAAATATAATTTTTACAGTAAGAATATAAAATGGTCAGAAATAAATAAAGAACTGAATAAAGAATGGAAAAATGTATTTGTAAGTGATAATATACAGGTAAATACGGACATACTGTACAAAATACTGGAGAAAATTTTTGAAAAATATGTACCAAAAAAAAACAATAAACAAAAGACGTGCATACCAAGAGACAGAAGGATCTTATTTCAGAAAATTAGAAAGTGGACGAAAA
>NC_090742.1:125691469-125696469 GCF_036898095.1 Palaemon carinicauda | reverse complement strand
CAATTTAGAGGAGGAGTAGAAGTTAGTAAAAGAAAATTTTGTTGGGATTGAAAGTGATGTGTGTGGCAAGAAGGTTGTTGGAGGTAGCATGAGGAAGGGCAGTGAATGGTGGAATGAAGGAGTGAAGGTAAAAGTGGAAGAGAAAACGAGGGCTTTTGAAGAATGGCTGCAGAGTAATAGTGTAGAGAAGTATGAAAAATATAAAGAGAAAATGTGGAAGTAAAGCACAAGGTACGTGAGGCAAAGAGGGCAGCTAACCTGAGGTGGGGTCAGGGATTGGGTCATTCATATGAAGAGAATAAGAAGAAGTTTTGGAAAGAAGTGAAGAGAGTAAGGAAGACTGGCTCAAGAATTGAAGAGACAGTGAAAGATGGAAATGGGAGGTTGTTAAAAAGAGAGGAAGCGAGTAAAAGATTGGCGTAATATTTTGAAAGTTTACTGAATGTTGAGGATGATAGGGAGGCATATATAATTGCTGTTGCAGGTGTTGAGGTGCCAGTGATGGGAGATGAGAATGAGAGAGAGATTACAATAGATGAAGTGAGGAGAGCACTAGATGAAACGAGAGTAGGAAAAGCGTCTGGTATGGATGGTGTGAGAGCTGAGATGTTGAAGGAAGGGGGTGTGACTCTACTTGAATGGTTGGTGAGATTGTTTAATATGTGTTTTGTGTTGTCAATGGTACTAGTAGATTGGGTTTGTGCATGTATTGTACCACTATATAAGGGTAAGGGAGATGTGCATGAGTTTTGTAATTCAAGAGGTATTAGTTTGTTAAGCGTAGTTGGAAAAGTGTATGGCAGAGTAATAATTAATAGGATCAAGGATAAAAGAGAGAATGCAATCTTAGAAATACAGGATGGTTTTAGAAGAGGTAGGGGTTGTATGAATCAGATTTTTACAGTAAGGCAGATATGCAAAAAATATTTAGCAAAAGGTAAGGAGGTGTATGTTGCGTTTATGGATCTGGAGAAAGCGTATGATAGAGTTGATAGGGAAGCAATGTGGAATGTGATGAGGTTATATGGAGTTGGTGGAAAGTTGTTGCAAGCAGTGAAAAGTTTCTACAAAGGTAGTAAAGCATGTGTTAAGATAGGAAATGAAGTGAGTGATTGGTTTCCGGTGAGAGTGGGGCTGAGACAGGGATGTGTGATGTCACCGTGGTTGTTTAACTTGTATGTTGATGGAGTGGTGAGAGAGGTGAATGCTCGAGTGCTTGGACGAGGATTAAAACTGGTAGACGAGAATGACCATGAATGGGAGGTAAATCAGTTGTTGTTTGCGGATGATACTGTACTGGTTGCAGACACAGAAGAGAAGCTTGGCCGATTAGTGACAGAATTTGGAAGAGTGTGTGAGAGAAGGAAGTTGAGAGTTAATGTGGGTAAGAGTAAGGTTATGAGATGTACGAGAGGGGAAGGTGGTGCAAGGTTGAATGTCATGTTGAATGGAGAGTTACTTGAGGAGGTGGATCAGTTCAAGTACTTGGGGTCTGTTGTTGCAGCAAATGGTGGAGTGGAAGCATATGTACGTCAGAGAGTGAATGAAGGTTGCAAAGTGTTGGGGGCAGTTAAGGGAGTAGTAAACAATAGGGGGTTGGGCATGAATGTAAAAAGAGTTCTATATGAGAAAGTGATTGTACCAACTGTGATGTATGGATCGGAGTCGTGGGGAATGAAAGTGGCGGAGAGACAGAAATTGAATGTGTTTGAGATGAAGTGTTTAAGAAGTATGGCTGGTGTATCTCGAGTAGATAGGGTTAGGAACGAAGTGGTGAGAGTGAGAACGGGTGTAAGAAATGAGTTAGCAGCTCGAGTGGATATGAATGTGTTGAGGTGGTTTGGCCATGTTGAGAGAATGGAAAATGGCTGTCTGCTAAAGGAGGTGATGAATGCAAGAGTTGATGGGAAAAGTACAAGAGGAAGGCCAAGGTTTGGGTGGATGGATGGAGGGAAGAAAGCTCTGGGTGATAGGAGGATACATGTGAGAGAGACAAGAGAGCGTGCTAGAAATAGGAATGAATGGCGAGCGATTGTGACGCTGTTCCGGTAGGCCCTGCTGCTGCCTCCGATGCCTTAGATGACCGCGGAGGTAGCAGCAGTAGGGGATTCAGCATTATGAAGCTTCATCTGTGGTGGATAATGTGGGAGGGTGGGCTGTGGCTCCCTGGCAGTACCAGCTGAACTCGGTTAAGTCCCTTGTTAGGCTGGAGGAACGTAGTGAGTAGAGGTCCCCTTTTTTGTTTTGTTTCATTTGTTGATGTCGGCTACCCCCCAAAATTAGGGGAAGTGCCTTGTTATATATATGATGTATGTATAATAAAAATTTTGCGAAACATTTTCATTGCCCTGTCCACATTGAAGTTTGCGAGGAGTATTATGTAGGGTGCGAGTGATTTGTTTGTGGTCGTCTGTTCATTTGTTGTTGTTGTTGTTTTTATGTTAGCATCCAAATGCAACAAACTACTTGGCCGATTCGATTGGAATTTTCAGGAGAGATACACTATGACGCAATAGATTTTAATAAAATGTTGGCCTTATTCTGTGAAAGTCAGGGTCAAAGTGACTCCGAAAAAGTCCAAATAATTTATTTACCTAAACACTGTTAAATATTATCCGATTTATTTGATACCAAGACCGAAATCTTAATTTTCCTGTACCGGAAATATAATTCTAAATATCAAAATAGTGAGAATCTAGTTTTGAAGATTGGTATGTTCGAAGTTCGAAGGGATCGAATTTTTTTCAAGGTAATCAAATTTCAGAGGTCATAACTCTCAAACGAGTACATATGAATACTTTATTAATATTGTTGATAGATAAAAATTACATATGGGTTTTAAAATGACACTATGACCAATGGCCTTCTGTAACCTTGAAAAGTCAATAATTAAACACCACCTGATTCCAGCAAGTTCAGATTCCCACCTGTTTATTATCATTTACGGATACTGCAATTATAGAAAAACATTTTGAGCAATGGTAGTATTGTCGTGAGTGTTTCCGGGCGAAGGGTGGTGATTGGCTTACCTGAGACAACTTTTTTGAAATAGGAACTGCGTCATTTTGAACATTTTTGACAATATCTGAGGTGATAATTTATTTTATCTATTTATTTATTTGTTTATTTTTTTCATTTTTTTTTCTTTTTGCATGACTTGAATGTATAGTCAGAATTTTTATATTAACCTGTTACAGAAAGGGGTACTATAAGTTAGTCTATTGTATGTCGTCTCAACACAAAAGTACAGTTAATCTTTTTCACAAATAGTTTTTAGTTTTCTTATCATACTAACAATGGGCAGTCATCATTTGAATTACGTAATGGAGAGTTGATCTTTTTATCTTTATATATGCATATTAAATTCACTGATTGATGGACCACCCGTAAAATTCTAGCTTTTAAAAAACAATCAAGTTTTTAAATTAATTTTTTCTGAAATATTTTCTTTGTTAGCTTTACATCATTATTATGTTATGTCTCTTCTAGCCTTGAGAAAGTGTATAATTTCAGTTATTTGCTGTATAAAAAAGATTGCGAAGTTATAGATGTTTGATAAAGACCCCCTAAAAAGTTCGACTATTTCCATCATGGCAAAAGGGAAAATCCGTCAATTAAGTGGATTGAAGCTCCAAAAACGGTAGAAAATTAATTTTTATATTTTTGAGTTTCTTCTAATGGCCTATATATTTCATATTACATACGTAACCCAGTGTTAGTAACAATTATCATAATTACCATTTAATATTATTGAATGTTAGGTAACAGATGGTAATTCGAAAATGAGAGAGAGAGAGAGAGAGAGAGAGAGAGAGAGAGAGAGAGAGAGAGAGAGAGAGAGAGAGACGCAAAAATATAGTTTAAAGTGAAATCTTCCAAGAAGTATACAAGGAACAGAAATCGCTTACCAAATTTTTAACAGTGTAGGCAAACGTTAGTTCACGTAAGCAAAAGACGATGATAAGTGTTGAGTATGTTCAAATATTCAGCCTATACGTTACTCTTATGCTAGGGATACGCTAGTCATATAAAAAATAGGCTGGAAGTTCACTAAAGGTAAGGGTACATTACTGTCTGTTTCTCATCATGTATGAAAATTTTTATTTTAACGGATTTTTAATGTTATAAATTAGTATTTTCACCCAATAGATTATTCTATCATAATTTTTATTTAAAAATGCAGTTTGCTTAAAGGATATGATGACTTACATTCACAATAAAATACAAGATTTTTTTATACAAAATTTTAATTTTTTTAGGGAAGAATTAAAGTTTTACCAGGAATTGATATTGATGTATGGATCAAAATTGGTTCACACTTGATGCAACATGACTAAAATATATTTTATCATCATTTTCTGACTACCGGTTTTGTTGAAAATGGGTGATTATATTCAAAAAGAAGATGCCACCGTAATTTTTTTAGAAAATCATATATTTCTTGCCTATTTTAACGTTGCCAAAGAATGCTGATATACTAAATGCTGAAAAGGGTAATTTAATTTTGATTGAGTGGCTTAAGAGTTGATTTTATTAGTGAAAGAACGATGATCTCTTAGATGTTATGCATTTATCAATATACTATTCAGATCAAATATTCTGTAATATATCAATGTTATAATTTGGTACCTCATCAGCAGTCCTCCTTGGCATCTGAAGCAGATGCAATTATGGAACTCCATTTGCTACTTCATTCACGGAACCAAAGTGGTATTCAGTATCATCATATCACGATTGACCAAGATTTGTTCATTTCAGGAAACCCTTCGGGACGTTTCCTTACAATCGCCAATTGACGCTTCCCTCGAGTGGGAACAAATACCCGAGAAATCAGTGCCCTATCAATTTCCCTTGACAAAAACGCAAATACCTTCTATTATTACCTTCCCTCACTACCTCGTAATATCAGCCCTTTTCCATATTTATCGTTCCCCCACCCCCACCCCACACCACTCCCCTCAACCCTGAGTGCAATAATATGTTGTTTTCCTCCGATAGGG
>NC_090742.1:125683969-125686469 GCF_036898095.1 Palaemon carinicauda | reverse complement strand
CAGAGATTTAAGCCTTTGAAATAGTGACTCTAGAGGTAGAAAAAACTTAAGAGTAATTAGGTCTGAAGTTCGGAAGACAGAAATCCAAACCCAACGACAACAGAAACTCTTCTCTTTTAGATAAAACATAATTAGAATAGTTAAAAACAGTTATTCGGTCTTTGTTAAAATTTGGAATAAAAATACCCAAGCTTCTAAGTTTCCTATTATGACAATCTTGTACGGTAGAAACTCAGAAATACTCTTATTAAAAAGTTGTTTAAAAATTATAGAGTCAATCAAGGTAAAAGAGTTACATACAGTTTTAAGAATATTGCTAACGGCATCATTATGATTGTGAACAAATTTTTGTTTATTTGTTATTTCTATTTCTAAAAGACATTTTGTGGCATCATGATAAAATTGCGTTTGATATAAAGACGATCTATACAGTTTAAATTTTACAAAATTCGGTACAATTTTATTCAGTTGACAGTACTGAAGAAATTCTAGATCGAGTTTGGCTTTCTCCAACTTCTTGACACGCCTCTCCAGAGTCCTGCACTGTGAGAGAAGTCCAGCTCCATAGCGATGTCGAACAAGCTCGTGAAAGTGAAGGAAGCCTCTCGATCTAATGCGGAGTAGGAAAAGCAACGCATAGAAAAGTACGAACAAGCTCGTGAAAGTGAAGGAAGCCTCTCGATCTAATGCGGAGTAGGAAAAGCAACGCATAGAAAAAGCCTTCGTAGCTTTTTCTATGTGTTGCTTTTCCTACTCCGCATTAGATCGAGAGGCTTCCTTCACTTTCACGAGCTTGTTCGACATCGCTATGGAGCTGGACTTCTCTCACAGTGCAGGACTCTGGAGAGGCGTGTCAAGAAGTTGGAGAAAGCCAAACTCGATATATATAGTATATATATATATATATATATATATATATATATATATATATATATATATATATATATATATATATATATATAAATATATATATATATATATATATATATATATATATATATATATATATGTATATATATATATATATATATATATATATATATATATATATATATATATATATATATATATATATATTCATATATATATATATATATATATATATATATATATATATATATATATATATATATATATATATATATATATATATATATAGATAGATAGATAGATAGATATTTCACGCTCAGGAGAGAGTAGTCGTCATACTACGGGTTGTAGCAAGAAGAGAGGGACGGGGTGGACCGGGTTGAATCAGTGTTGTTGTGTGTGAGTGTATATGTATTTAAATATTTAGACGTCCTTTTTGACGGCTCTGGTACACTAGTAGATGTATAAAATCTAATACAAAGAACAAGGTTCGATATTAGTGATATATTTTTTTTCGATATGATAGAGAAAATGAGAAATCCATGCAAATGCAATTGATTTTTTTAATCGTCTACCGCATATTTACTCAAAGTGATAAGAAATACAAAAGAATAGTCTAGAAATACGTAGCAGATCTTTTGACTATGCTACCATGATTTTCTGTTATCGAAATAGTACAAACAAACAATGATTTTCCTGTTTTAATCATAGTGCTTTAGGGTACTTGAAAATCTGAAGTCAATTGCGTTATTTTATTTCATTTGTCATTTCCGCTAATTTAGACAAAGCTTGAAGAGACTGACTGATTGATTTGAAGTTTTCTGGCATCTTGACATCTAAGGTCATTGACGCCGAGATAGATGAGACACTATACTATTTTTCTGGATTGCAATATCCAGGATTAAAATATTCATGAGATATTTTTCATTGTAATGGCAGTCATTAAAGAAAGTATCACATGGTGATATTTTTCAAATTAATTCTTCGTATGCATACCAGTTTCGACTCATGAACCCATCCCTGAAATTAGTTTTTATATTGGGGAATATAAAGAACCTACACCTATTTTGAACAGGGTGAAACTCTGATAAGGTCTTACCTCCTCGAGAATTATAGTAGACAATATCGCGGTTTACTCTTTACAGAATGATGTCATAAACTGTGGGCCGTGTGAAGTCCATCTATGTACTGACGGAAACATCTGGGGAATGGTATCAGTTTCCAGTAATGAGAATATATAATTTTTTTTAAAGCGTCCACGTAATATATTTTATACCCAATAACAGAGGGACATATAAGCATATACAGTAATGTAAAATTGTGCATTTCATTAAATTAGACCGTGTAACTACTAAGTAATTCTTCCTAGTACCATGGAATGGTTCTCTGAAATAACCCGAACCCTTAGAAAAGTAAAAAAAAAAATATTAGAATTAATGCAAATATCGGACAATTTTAATAGAAACCGTAGTAGCTATAAGGTTTCAGTACGACAATTTACATTTTAATCATCTTCGAATATTAATTCATTCATATGGTACACAGAGGAGAGAGAGAGAGAGAGAGAGAGAGAGAGAGAGAGAGAGAGAGAGAGAGAGAGAATGTAGCAATATATATGCACTGCGACACA
>NC_090742.1:125663969-125676469 GCF_036898095.1 Palaemon carinicauda | reverse complement strand
AGATACCTAATAATAGAGAGGCTCTAATGCTAGAAGTAGGGAACCTCAAAATATAGATCGAAGACCCTCTAATGCTAAAAGTATGGAGCCTTGAAATATATGTCAAGGAAATTCTAATGCTAGAAGTGTGGGAGCTAGAGAGGGGTCAAAGAACTTCTAATGTTAGAGGTGTGGGAGCTATAAGGAGACGTCAAAGAACTTCTAATGCTTGAGGTAAGGGAGCTGAAAAGTGGTCAAAGAACTTATAATGCTAGATGTGTGGGAGCTAAAAAGAAGTAAAAAAACTTCTAATGCTAGAGGTGTGGGAGCTAAAAGGAGGTCAAAGAACTTCTAATGCTAGAGGTGGGGGAGCTAAAAATAGGTCAAAAAACTTCTAATGCTAGAGGTGTGGGAGCTATATAGAGGTCAAAGAACTTCTAAGGCTAGAGGTGTTGGAGCTAAAAAAAGGTCAAAGAATCTCAAATGCTAGAGGTGTGGGAGCTAAATAGAGGTCAAAGAACTTCTAAGGCTAGAGGTGTGGGAGCTAAAAAGAGGTCAAAGAACTTCTAATGCTAGAGGTGTGGGAGCTAAAAAGAGGTCAAAGAACTTCTAATGAAAGGGGTGTGGGAGCTAAACAGATGTCAAAGATCTTCTAATGCAAGGGGCGTAGGAGCTAAAAAGATGTCAAAGAACTTCTAATGCAAGGGGTGTGGGAGCTAAAAAGAGGTCAAAGAACTTCCAATGCAAGGGGTGTGGGAGCTAAAAAGAGGTCAAAGAACTTCTAATGCATGGGGTGTGGGAGATAAAAAAGGGTCAAATAACTTCTAATGCAATGGGTGTGGGAGCTAAAATGAGGACAAAGAACTTCTAATGCAAGAGGTGTGGGAGCTAAAAGGAGGTAAAAAAAACTTCTAATGCAAGGGGTTGGGGAGGTAAAAAGAGGTAAAAAAAACTTCTAATGCAAAGGGTGGTGGAGCTAAAAAGAGGTAAAAAAACTTCTAATGCAAGGGTTGTTGGAGCTAAAAAGAGGACAAAGAACTTCTAATGCAAGAGGTGTGGGAGCTAAAAAGAAGTCAAAGAACTTCTAATGCAAGGGGTTAGGGAGCTAAAAAGAGGTCAAAGAACTTCTAATGTAAAGGGTGGGGGAGCTAAAAAGAGGTAAAAAAAACTTCTAATGCAAGGGGTGGGGGAGCTAAAAAAAGGGTCAAAGAACTTCTAATGTAAGGAATGTGGGAGCTGAAAAGACGTCAAAGAACTTCTGATGCAAGGGGTGGGGGAGCTAAAAAGAGTTCAAAGAACTTTTAATGACAAGGCTGGAGGAGCTAAAAAGAGGTCAAAGAACTTCTAATGCAAGGGGTGTGGGAGCTAAAAAAAGGTCAAAGAACTTCTAATGCTAGAGGTGTGGGAGCTAAAAAGAGGTCAAAGAACTTCTAATGAAAGGGGTGTGGGAGCTAAAAAGATGCCAAAGATCTTCTAATGCAAGGGGCGTAGGAGCTAAAAAGAGGTAAAAGAACTTCTAATGCAAGGGGTGTGGGAGCTGAAAAGAGGTCAAAGAATTTCTAATGCAAGGGGTGTGGGAGCTAAAAAGAGGTCAAAGAACTTCTAATTCATGGGGTGTGGGAGATAAACAGAGGTCAAATAACTTCTAATGCAAGGGGTGTGGGAGCTAAAAAGAGGTCAAAGAACTTCTAATGCAAGGTGTTTGGGAGCTAAAAAGAGGTCTAAGAACTTATAATACAAGGGGTGTGGGACCTGAAAAGAGGTCAAAGAACCTCTAATGCAAGGGGTGTGGGGGCTAAAAAGAGGTCAAAAAATTTCCATTGCAAGGGGAGAGGAAGCTAAAAAGAGGTCAAAGAGCTTCTATTGCAAGAGGTGTGGGAGCTAAAAAGAGGTCAAAGAACTTCTAATGCAGGGGGTGTGGGAGATGAAAATAGGTCAAATAACTTCTAATGCAATGGGTGTGGGAGCTAAAAAGAGGACAAAGAACTTCTAATGCAAGAGGTGTGGAAGCTAAAAAGAGGTCAAAGAACTTCTAATGCAAGGGGTTGGGGAGGTAAAAAGAGGTCAAAGATCTTCTTATGCAAGGGGTGTGGGAGCTAAAAAGAGGTCAAAGAACTTCTAATGCAAGGGTTGTTGGAGCTAAAAAGAGGTCAAAGAACTTCTAATGCAAAGGGGGGGGGGGGAGCTAAAAAGAGGTAAAAAAAAATTCTAATGCAAGGGGTGGGGGAGCTGAAAAAAGGTCAAAGAACTTCTGATGTAAGGGGTTTGGGAGCTGAAAAGAGGTCATAGAACCTCTGATGCAAGGGGTGGGGGAGCTAAAAAGAGGTCAAAGAACTTCTAATGCAAGGCTGGGGGAGCTAAAAAGAGGTCAAAGAACTTCTAATGCAAGGGGTGTAGAAGCTAAAAAGAGGTCAATGAACTTCTAATGCAAGAGGTGTGAAAGCTAAAAAGAGGTCAAAGAACTTCTAAGGCTAGAGGTGTGGGATGTAAAAAGAGGTCAAAGAATCTCAAATGTTAGAGGTGTGGGAGCTAAATAGAGGTCAAAGAACTTCTAATGCTAGAGGTGTGGGAGCTAAAAAGAGGTCAAAGAACTTCTAATGAAAGGGGTGTGGGAGCTAAAAAGATGTCAAAGATCTTCTAATGCAAGGGGCGTAGGAGCTAAAAAGAGGTCAAAGAACTTTTAATGCAAGGGGTGTGGGAGCTAAAAAGGGGTCAAAGAACTTCTAATGCAAGGGGTGTGGGAGCTAAAGAGAGGTCATAGAACTTCTAATACAAGGGGCGTAGGAGCTAAAAAGAGGTCAAAGAACTTCTAATGCAAGGGGTGTGGGAGCTAAAAAGGGGTCAAAGAACTTCTAATGCTAGAGGTGTGGGAGCTAAAAAGAGGTCAAAGAACTTCTAATGAAAGGGGTGTGGGAGCTAAAAAGATGTCAAAGATCTTCTAATGCAAAGGGCGTAGGAGCTAAAAAGAGGTCAAAGAACTTCTAATGCAAGGGGTGTGGGAGCTAAAAAGAGGTCAAAGACCTTCTAATGAAAGGGGTGTGGGAGCTAAAACGAGGTCAAAGAACTTGTAAAGCAAGGGGTGTGGGAGCTAAAAAGAGGTTAAAGAACTTCTAATGCAAGGGGTGTGGGAGCTAAAAAGAGGTCAAAGAACTTCTAATACAAAGGGTGTGGGAGATAAAAAAAAGGTCAATGAACTTCTAATGCAAGGGGTGTGGGAGCTAGAAAGATGTCAAAGAACTTCTAATGCAAGGGGTGGGGAAGCTAAAAAGATGTCAAACAACTTCTAATGCAAGGGGTGTGAGAGCTAAAAAGAGGTCAAAGAACTTCTAATACAATGGGTGTGGGGGCTAAAAAGAGGTCAAAGAACTTCCAATGCAAGGGGAGGGGAAGCTAAAAAAAGGTAAAAGAACTTCTAATGCAAGGGGTGTGGGAGCTTAAAAGAGGTCAAAGAACTTCTAATGCAAGGGGTGTGGGAGCTAAAAAGAGGTCAAAGAACTTCTAATGCAAGGGTGTGGGAGCTAAAAAGAGGTCAACGAACTTCTAATGCAAGGGGTGTGGGAGCTAAAAAGAGGTTAAAGAACTTCTAATGCTAGAGGTGTGGGAGATAAAAAGAGGTCAATGAACTTCTAATGCAAGGGGTGTGGGTGCTAGAAAGAGGTCAAAGAACTTCTAATGCAAGGGGTGGGGAAGCTAAAAAGATGTCAAAGAACTTCTAATGCAAGGGGTATGGGAGCTAAAAAGAGGTCAAAGAACTTCTAATGCAAGGAGTGTAGGAGCTAAAAAGAGGTCAAAGAACTTCTAATGCAATGGGTGTGGGAGTTAAAAAGAAGTCAAAGAACTTCTAATGCAAGGGGTGTAGAAGCTAAAAAGAGGTCAATGAACTTCTAATGCAAGAGGTGTGAAAGCTAAAAAGAGGTCAAAGCACTTCTAATGCAAGGGGTGTGGGAGCTAAAAAGAGGTCAAAGAACTTCTAATGCAAGGGTGTGGGAGCTAAAAAGAGGTCAAAGAACTTCTAATGTAAGGGGTGTGGGAGCTAAAAAGTGGTCAAATAACTTCTAATGCAAGGGGTGTGGGAGCTAAAAAGAGGTCAAAGAACTTCTAATGCAAGGGGTGTGGGAGCTAAAGAGAGGTCATAGAACTTCTAATGCAAGGGGTTGGGGAGCTAAAAAGAGGTCAAAGAACTTCTAATGTAAAGGGTGGGGGAGCTAAAAAGAGGTAAAAAAAAACTTCTAATGCAAGGGGTGGGGGAGCTAAAAAAAGGGTCAAAGAACTTCTAATGTAAGGAATGTGGGAGCTGAAAAGACGTCAAAGAACTTCTGATGCAAGGGGTGGGGGAGCTAAAAAGAGTTCAAAGAACTTTTAATGACAAGGCTGGAGGAGCTAAAAAGAGGTCAAAGAACTTCTAATGCAAGGGGTGTGGGAGCTAAAAAAAGGTCAAAGAACTTCTAATGCTAGAGGTGTGGGAGCTAAAAAGAGGTCAAAGAACTTCTAATGAAAGGGGTGTGGGAGCTAAAAAGATGCCAAAGATCTTCTAATGCAAGGGGCGTAGGAGCTAAAAAGAGGTAAAAGAACTTCTAATGCAAGGGGTGTGGGAGCTGAAAAGAGGTCAAAGAACTTCTAATGCAAGGGGTGTGGGAGCTAAAAAGAGGTCAAAGAACTTCTAATTCATGGGGTGTGGGAGATAAACAGAGGTCAAATAACTTCTAATGCAAGGGGTGTGGGAGCTAAAAAGAGGTCAAAGAACTTCTAATGCAAGGTGTTTGGGAGCTAAAAAGAGGTCTAAGAACTTATAATACAAGGGGTGTGGGACCTGAAAAGAGGTCAAAGAACCTCTAATGCAAGGGGTGTGGGGGCTAAAAAGAGGTCAAAAAATTTCCATTGCAAGGGGAGAGGAAGCTAAAAAGAGGTCAAAGAGCTTCTATTGCAAGAGGTGTGGGAGCTAAAAAGAGGTCAAAGAACTTCTAATGCAGGGGGTGTGGGAGATGAAAATAGGTCAAATAACTTCTAATGCAATGGGTGTGGGAGCTAAAAAGAGGACAAAGAACTTCTAATGCAAGAGGTGTGGAAGCTAAAAAGAGGTCAAAGAACTTCTAATGCAAGGGGTTGGGGAGGTAAAAAGAGGTCAAAGATCTTCTTATGCAAGGGGTGTGGGAGCTAAAAAGAGGTCAAAGAACTTCTAATGCAAGGGTTGTTGGAGCTAAAAAGAGGTCAAAGAACTTCTAATGCAAAGGGTGGGGGAGCTAAAAAGAGGTAAAAAAAAATTCTAATGCAAGGGGTGGGGGAGCTGAAAAAAGGTCAAAGAACTTCTGATGTAAGGGGTTTGGGAGCTGAAAAGAGGTCATAGAACCTCTGATGCAAGGGGTGGGGGAGCTAAAAAGAGGTCGAAGAACTTCTAATGCAAGGCTGGGGGAGCTAAAAAGAGGTCAAAGAACTTCTAATGCAAGGGGTGTAGAAGCTAAAAAGAGGTCAATGAACTTCTAATGCAAGAGGTGTGAAAGCTAAAAAGAGGTCAAAGAACTTCTAAGGCTAGAGGTGTGGGATGTAAAAAGAGGTCAAAGAATCTCAAATGTTAGAGGTGTGGGAGCTAAATAGAGGTCAAAGAACTTCTAATGCTAGAGGTGTGGGAGCTAAAAAGAGGTCAAAGAACTTCTAATGAAAGGGGTGTGGGAGCTAAAAAGATGTCAAAGATCTTCTAATGCAAGGGGCGTAGGAGCTAAAAAGAGGTCAAAGAACTTCTAATGCAAGGGGTGTGGGAGCTAAAAAGGGGTCAAAGAACTTCTAATGCAAGGGGTGTGGGAGCTAAAGAGAGGTCATAGAACTTCTAATACAAGGGGCGTAGGAGCTAAAAAGAGGTCAAAGAACTTCTAATGCAAGGGGTGTGGGAGCTAAAAAGGGGTCAAAGAACTTCTAATGCTAGAGGTGTGGGAGCTAAAAAGAGGTCAAAGAACTTCTAATGAAAGGGGTGTGGGAGCTAAAAAGATGTCAAAGATCTTCTAATGCAAGGGGCGTAGGAGCTAAAAAGAGGTCAAAGAACTTCTAATGCAAGGGGTGTGGGAGCTAAAAAGAGGTCAAAGACCTTCTAATGCAAGGGGTGTGGGAGCTAAAACGAGGTCAAAGAACTTGTAAAGCAAGGGGCGTGGGAGCTAAAAAGAGGTTAAAGAACTTCTAATGCAAGGGGTGTGGGAGCTAAAAAGAGGTCAAAGAACTTCTAATACAAAGGGTGTGGGAGATAAAAAGAGGTCAATGAACTTCTAATGCAAGGGGTGTGGGAGCTAGAAAGATGTCAAAGAACTTCTAATGCAAGGGGTGGGGAAGCTAAAAAGATGTCAAACAACTTCTAATGCAAGGGGTGTGAGAGCTAAAAAGAGGTCAAAGAACTTCTAATGCAAGGGGTGTGGGGGCTAAAAAGAGGTCAAAGAACTTCCAATGCAAGGGGAGGGGAAGCTAAAAAAAGGTAAAAGAACTTCTAATGCAAGGGGTGTGGGAGCTTAAAAGAGGTCAAAGAACTTCTAATGCAAGGGGTGTGGGAGCTAAAAAGAGGTCAAAGAACTTCTAATGCAAGGGTGTGGGAGCTAAAAAGAGGTCAACGAACTTCTAATGCAAGGGGGTGTGGGAGCTAAAAAGAGGTTAAAGAACTTCTAATGCTAGAGGTGTGGGAGATAAAAAGAGGTCAATGAACTTCTAATGCAAGGGGTGTGGGTGCTAGAAAGAGGTCAAAGAACTTCTAATGCAAGGGGTGGGGAAGCTAAAAAGATGTCAAAGAACTTCTAATGCAAGGGGTATGGGAGCTAAAAAGAGGTCAAAGAACTTCTAATGCAAGGAGTGTAGGAGCTAAAAAGAGGTCAAAGAACTTCTAATGCAATGGGTGTGGGAGCTAAAAAGAAGTCAAAGAACTTCTAATGCAAGGGGTGTAGAAGCTAAAAAGAGGTCAATGAACTTCTAATGCAAGAGGTGTGAAAGCTAAAAAGAGGTCAAAGCACTTCTAATGCAAGGGGTGTGGGAGCTAAAAAGAGGTCAAAGAACTTCTAATGCAAGGGTGTGGGAGCTAAAAAGAGGTCAAAGAACTTCTAATGTAAGGGGTGTGGGAGCTAAAAAGTGGTCAAATAACTTCTAATGCAAGGGGTGTGGGAGCTAAAAAGAGGTCAAAGAACTTCTAATGCAAGGGGTGTGGGAGCTAAAGAGAGGTCATAGAACTTCTAATACAAGCGGTGGGGAAGCTAAAAAGTGGTAAAAGAACTTCTAATGCAAGAGGTGTGAGAGCTAAAAAGAGGTCAAAGAACTTTTAATGATAGGGGTGTGGGAGCTAAAAGGAGGTCAAAGAACTACTAATGCAAGGGGTGGGGGATAGTTGTCCTCAGCAAGGCTTTGGGGAAGGCGTGGCGGCGTCTGTGTTCTTTCTGATGCGTAAACTTAATTAATTACAAGTAAAAATAAGGTATTAAATGCGTATTTTAAATACTAAACTCTTTCTTATCTTGACAGCACAATGAAATCTTACAAGCTCCAACAAGTAACTAAGCGCTCCAGAAACACTTGTCAACCTTTTACTTCTGCTTGGAGGATATCCTCGCAAGTAAAAGGTAATCATTATGAATATGGAAAGAAAGATTTGCTTATACTTCTACCTTTTGCTTCAGAGAATTACCTTGTACTTCTACCTTATGCTTACAAGGATATCCTTCATTTTTATGAATACCTCCCCTTATTTTCTCGTATTTTTTTTATCGTCCATGCATAACTTTCCTAAATCCCTCCTTTGTATTTGTAACAATATTTCCTTATCAAAAAATGAGGATTCTTTTTTACAGAGACAAATAATTTCAGCTTCATTTTCCGCCATCTTTTATACTAATTTTGACAATGAATATCATCTATTTACATTTTCAGAAATGAAATGTTCAAGTGAAAATCCCAACTATACCGTGACATGGAAAGTATAAATTCCAACATTTTCATATCTGAATCAGCATTGATTATTTCTTAAATCTTTGCCTTTGTATGGCAAATATATGGATCGCATATGCAAGCAATCTTCCTTATACAAAAGCTCCTTGCTAAAACTCACATTTCTTCTTAATTACGAATTCTAGATTTTTAAAAATCTTTTTCCTCATATTTTGACTTATTAATTGAATGATCTTTTTATTACTTTAACTTTAATGAGCCTCTTACTTTTGCAATTAAAATTAACACGTAACCTTTTGGATTAGATATTTGTTATACACATAAAGCTTATTTTGTTAATGGTACGAACATATCTTTTATGTTTTTTATAATAGTTGCATAGATGGTACAATAATATATATGCTTGGCTCATAAAGGGATTTCGGATTACAAGTAGCTCTTATGTCATAATAAAGGTTGAATGAATAAAATTCTTATTATAGTATCAATAGATAACACTAATAACCCATATAAATCTAACTATATTTCAGCGTTCCAGCTTCGCTAAAACACATATATAGTGATAATTTATGCACTGAAAAAACAGCGTAAGAATTCTTGTAGATACGTAATCCTTTAAACTTAGATATGAAATAATAAAAAATCAAATACTATTTTATTTGTTTTGATAACATAAGATACTCTTAATAATACGTGAAATAAATGATTCATTTAAGTTATTAAAATTAACTATAACACGTTTCTGTTGATAATCAATGATGGTACTCCCCCACGCAAATCCAAAAATAAAAAAGGATTGAAATAGTGGCCTTAATAGGGAAAAAGAAACAGTATAATTACCAAACCCGTGTTTCAGACATGTGTCCAACTATTTGACGAAATAATCTAAATAAAAAAAGCCGATTCTTGTAACAATTTCAATGTATCGTAATTAAGCTTATAATTCCAAGAGTATTATAAATTCCATGCTTATATCACTTTCGACAGAGATTAAAATTAATATAAATGAATATTTTGCTTAGTGAAATCGCGTAGCTCGTCAGAATAGTGCTCGTAATTAGAAAGTTTATACTGTACATATGCATTTATTATTTCATTGAGATTCATATAAAAATATCAAAGGTTCAGTACTGGAATTTCAAAGGAGCAAAGGTAGCTTATCAATGCTTAATGATAATAATAATAAAAAAAAAAACACATCTCGGTCACTGAAGAGCTATTCTGTTGAGAAAATATAGCACCAAAGTCTGACTTATAAATACAAGTAACTCAAAATGTTTTGCAAAGAGAAACAACATGAAAAAAGATATGTCACATGGAACCTGCTAATAATAAGTCACCATTCTTTATGAAAAGAAAATATGGAATAGAAGCACGCTTTACATTTTCAACAAAACATTTGTAATAGCATATATATTTTCATCCCTTGTTTCATGAACAACCGATAACATAATTTTATTTCAAATAATAATGTGTTTACTCTTTCCCTCAAAAAGAAAAACAAATCGTTATTCTGCTGTCGTGAAAGGATTGATCTTTAATACATATATGTTTACAAGGTCTTCTTCCTTTTAACATGACATCCAGGAAGAGTTTGGTCATCTTTTTCTTCTTAAATCCAACTAATATTAAAGACTTTTGAAAATATATTGAATACTTTAATCAGTGTCAATGTTTTATAATTCTTGGTTAATATAAAAGGAGAGCTAAATTTACGCACATGCATGCACACACACAAACACACACACACAATATATATATATATATGTATATATATATATATATATATATATATATATATATATATATATATATATATATATATATATATATATATATACATATATATATATATATATATATATATATATATATATATATATATATATATATATATATATATATTATATATATATATATATATATATATATATATATATTGTGTGTGTGTGTGTGTTTTCATCTTGAAATATCTCCTCTTCTTAAAAATAGTTTACTATGGTTATTTATCATTTAATGGTATCCAATAATCTCACCCTATCAAAATAACGGCAAGGGGCACCTCTCTCTCTCTCTCTCTCTCTCTCTCTCTCTCTCTCTCTCTCTCTCTCTCTCTCTCTCTCTCTCTCTCTCTCTCTAATGAATGTTATAAAGGAACGCCACACGCCCCATTAGTTTTTCTTCATACGTAGTGAAAACAAAAGTATTGAATTGTCCAATATTCAAAATCCCTCATTCGCGACCAATGGATTTGCTACCTCATCTGAACAGAGCAAATTAAAGCCTTAACTCTTGCACCAGATCTATTGACATCAAAAATTTATCTAATGAAGTTCTCTGTTTTACATAAAACAAACGAGTTCAACAGGATATATTTGAAGCTTATCCAAACGAGAATATATGTTTCAAGACTAAAGATTCAATTGAACCAGAAAAAAAATATGTTGTTGATATCAAATACAGAAATATTTAGACTACAACTACTACTACTACTACTACTACTACTACTACTACTACTACTGCTGCTGCTACTACTAACCATATTTGCTTTTTTCTCTTTTACTCCCTCCCTCCTCCTATCCCAGTTTAATCTACTTACTAGGAATTGCTGTTATGAAACTATATTTAGCACTAATGATTTTCCTTTCGGCTACATCTGATAGCCTGATTTGTATCGAGGGCAAAAGCAAGCAAGAACATTACAGGGGTCACTCTCGAGGACTAAGACTAAGTCTAAGAGGACAAAGCCCTCCACCCATCTAGCCTTGTGCCAGGCAATCTACACCATCCCTCCAACCTCATCTATCAATTACTCTTCAAGTTCAATGATGAGCAGAGGCACCTTTCTCCTTAATACGCATCGCAACTTAAACTCACCATATGAATAGAAGAAGAAAACTATCACCGAACCCCGTAACGTTCCTGGAATAAGTACATAAACGACTCTTTATGCGTATTCCTTTAAAGTAAAAGAAGTAGTTCAATTATCCCCGAATATATATATCCTCTCTGTTGTTACAGGCACAATGCAGTGCAGTTGAAAAGAAAATTAGAACAGTAATAAAGGTGTATTATTCAATTAACGCCACCGAGGTAATAATAATAATAATAATAATAATTATAATAATAATAATAATAATAATAATAATTGTTCATATATATTTATATTTTATCATTAAATAAGGTTATGCTTTTCTCTTACATTCACATATTTCTTATTCGTGGAGCTTCAAATCTCGATATAGCCTATCGTATAGAATGCACAGGAATCTTATATATAACAAGAGGGGAACATAAAATCTTTGTATCTTGAGAGAGAGAGAGAGAGAGAGAGAGAGAGAGAGAGAGAGAGAGAGAGAGAGAGAGAGAGAGTCTTTGAATGTATGACTTTACAGCGTACTTCATAATGCTCGCAAAACTAATATGCCCTAAAAACAACGAAAAATAAAAAGAGGGAAGCGAAAACCAAGGATCAAAACAATAATAAAAGAAAAGAGATGTAAGAAAGAGGTAATTGGAATAGGGAAGGAGCAATTATTTATCCTCAAATTGCTTGTGGGAAAGTGGACAATTGTCATAGATTTGGATCTCCTTTCACTGTTTGGTCATTTCACTAAAAGCATCGCCTACCTTACGTTTCTTCGTTTCAATAAACCTTTTTTCAAGAATGTGACAAAGAATGTAGTTTATTGAAAATCATAGACTGTTCGTCATATCCTTTTATCATTAATAATTTTTACAGAATTGATAATGCTTTTCCATGATGGATTTTTTTCTTTCTTCGCTTTATTACTTGAGCATAAAGTTTAACCTTTAAATGGCGAACTATACTAATGTAAATTTCGCACTTCAAGGCAAACGTCATCATAAACTTAAACTTTGCTGTGCTAATTCATATGCAAATTTGGAGAGAGAGAGAGAGAGAGAGAGAGAGAGAGAGAGAGAGAGAGAGAGAGAGGAGAGAGAGGAGAGAGAGAGAGAGAGAGAGGGGGGGTCTATTTTCCCTTTCATAATAATAATAATAATAATAATAATAATAATAATAATAATAATAATAATAAACTACGTGATTTGTTTTATGGTAATGGTGTTGCAGCTAGATATCTTTATATTTCCTATTTACTAACGAAATAAATGTCCGATAAATTTCACACACCTTTACCCAAACATACAGACTTTTCTGTATCCATTATATGTTGTTGACGACCAAACCTTGTTCAAGTCTTGACTAATTCCTCCGGTTTCTACTGTGAAAGCTGATCAACTGTGTATTCCTTTGGGAACAAGATCGGATTATCAAAAATATATTTCTATATTTAACGATAAGTAATTTCAGGAAGATTTTTTCAGTAATGTTTTCTATTATGTTACATAGTATATAATAGACGTAATTCCAAAATGTAGGACACACCCATCTCTTTTTGTTGAACCAATTCGGGAAACTATATATATCAACGAAGATATTGACAAGTACATGTGACTATACTCAATTTTTTATAATGAGGCGTATTTGCACTAACTTGCAGCGGTGCCCTTTTAGCTCGGAAAAAGTTTCCTGCTACCTGATTGGTTAAAATTATCTTGTCCAACCAATCAGTGAGCAGGAAACATTTCCG
>NC_090742.1:125633969-125638969 GCF_036898095.1 Palaemon carinicauda | reverse complement strand
TATATATATATATATATATATATATATATATATATATGCACATATATACATATATATATATATATATATATATATATATATATATATATATATATATATACATGTATATATATATATATATATATATATATATATATATATATATATATATATATACATGTATATATATATATATATATATATATATATATATATATATATATATATATATATATATATATATATATATATATATATATGTATGTGTGTGTGTATTTATATATCTTTTTCATACCCTCGTGGATTTAAATTCTTACCAAGTATTTATTAACCGTCAGGCGTGAGAAGATTTTGAGAATCCCCTGACACGGTTGAATAATCCTGCAACAAAATGTTTACCGTCTTTACATAGGGATGACACAGATCCTGAGGGGAACGCCAGTCACCAGAGACTTTTAGATTGTGAATTTTCGTATTACACAGACATACAGAGATAGAGAGCGGGAGAGAGGCATTCAACCTTGAAGTTTATTGCCCTTTTACATGACAAAAGTATATTTCTAGTTTCTTGTTTTATTGAAAAATCAAAATATACACAGAAAAGGTGGTACACTGATTTATATGCTACTAATCGAACGAATGCGGTGTCTTGAATGATTACGATTATGATGGAAATAACATGAAATGAACTGTATGGTGTTCAAACTATCCAAATAGATAATTTACTATTTTTCATTAAAAAATTTTCATGTTTAATTATCTACAATTTGATTTGATTTTTTACTTTAATTAATCAAAACATTTTTTTAACATTTATTCAACCATTTAAAATGTGGTTCCTTTTTTATACAAAATAATAATAATTTAGAGTTACCATTACTGCTCCCTTTTCATCAGTTTTCACACCTACCCGGATTATCGAATAGAGAAAAGAATATATTTTAAAATTCTTCTCGTTAAGAGATGTATAAAATTAATAATGATATCAAGCCATTCAAAGATTCAGTTTAAAACATCAATCCTAAATATCTCGTGAATTACCTTCTTTTATGATAAAGATGTCAAAAGATCCTATATAATTTGTAGATTGAGCTTGCAAAATTAAAGAGCAGAAAAGTAACTAATAAAAAAATTTAGAAACCTATTTCAGAGTAACCTATAAAGAACAAGAATACTCATTGTAGTTAAGTGATCAATATTCAAGATTAACAAAATAAGTGGAATTTTAGTTTGCTGTTTAAGAACAAACAAGACTACAGACAGAAGTTCTTGAAACTGAAAAAAACAAAGAGTACTCTTTTTCAAGACGAGATTATTACCAGTTATAACGAAGAGCAAGTATGTGGTATCTTTCCGGTCACGATACACTCTCCGTCTCGGGTAGGGGGAGAGGAAATAGCTATACCGTGGTGAGAGGTTGTGTGTCCATATCTATCTAAATATTTACCAACCATTTTGGACGGGTCACGTATATTAGTATAAGAATATGAGAGAAGCACTGGCGAGAATATACCTACATATAAAAATAAACTCGCTTGTACCAACCGTGTTTCACACAATTGTACATAATTCCTTTTGTATATATTATGCTTGTATCTTCGCTCTTCCCTCGCACTAAAGCGAACATGAAAATCCATGTCTGGTTTTTCCTCTGTAATATTGTCTGTCTTGTGAACTTGTTATGTCCTGTTGCCTTGAGGTTTTGTATATAAGGAGAGTGTTCTACAATAATATAACTCAGTCGTTTCCAACCTGCCTTTGAGTTCACAACCTTACTCGGCGCCGTCACATTGGTGACACCGGAAGTCGACTCGCTCCCACTGCCTTCCACCCCCACCTCCCTTGCCCCTCCATCGTTGGTACTATGACGGAGACGGATTCTACTACAGCAGTTGGCGCTGCGGCCGCCCCATTGAAACTTTCACCGTTTGCCACCGAAGAGGCGTTTGCTTGGTTTCAACGCGCTGAAGTCCAATTCCGTATCAGGGGCGTGACTCGCTCAACCACCAAATCGGATTATGTTCTCGCGGCGATACCCGAGGACACCTTCCCAGAAATATCCAACTGGCTTTGTGAACAAGGAGACACCCCAATAGTGTATGACGCCCTCAAAACATACCTTCTGCAGCAGTACTCGCCGTCGCCAGCCGCCCGTATAGCAAAGCTTTTTTAGCTCTCGCAACAACCGTTGGGGGACCAAAGGGCGTCGCTTGCCCTCAGGGAAATGATCAGTATCGCTCGCCTTCAACCTGCCGCAGACGGCTCTCCTCGTGAGATGAACCTACTTCGTGCCCTTTGGATACACCCCGTTTACCCGAACCTGTACGCGCAGCCATACCCGATGTCGATAGTTTACCCATAAAGGACTTGAAGACCAAAGCCGACGCCCTTATGGACAGCCACTTCAAGACCTCCATCAACGCCTCAACCCCTGACGACGAGGATGCCTATTCAACGTCAACCGAAGCTGACATGAATGCTCTAGGACATACACGACTACCCCGTGACGTGCCGAAGCGGCGACAAAGCCGCCCACCACCCACCAATCGCTCGTGCCCCAACGAACGACTTCTATGGCCACTTACTACCTCCCATCCGCCGCAGTTTTGCTACTACCACTTCAGATTCGGGGCAACCGCGAAGAAATGTGCCAAGGATTGTCAGTGGCCAAAAAACGTGTAAGTAGGCCATCGCTTGTGGCGGTGGCCTCCCATGTTTCTAATCTTTTCTTTTTACAGTATGCAGGAACGGGCATGCGATTTTTGGTAGACACGGGTGCTTGTCGTTCTCTTTTGCAAAGGAAACTCTTCAAGGCACGACGTAGTCTGTCTACATCTGCCGACGTCCGCTTAGTAGCTGCCAACGGATCTGCGATACCCACCTACGGTTACGAGAACCTCACATCATCGTTCGGAAACGGTAAATTCAATTGGAAGTTTCTCGTTGCTGACGTCACAATGCCAATCCTCGGTGCGGATTTCCTCTCTCATTTCCACCTTCTCGTCGATATCGCCCACCGACGATTGGTCAACGCAGACTCGTACTTGTCGACACATCTTCAACCCGCCCCGTCTAACCTCGCTCTCCACATCAGCGCACCCACGGATGCCTACGCCCACCTCCTCACGTCGTACCCGGAAGTTTTCCGTCCAGAACTTCGCCAAACGCCCACGGTTCCTGCCAAGCACGGTATTTATCACCATATCAAGACGACGGGACCCCCAGTCTTCGCAAAATTCAGACGTCTGGCACCGGAACGATTGGCAGCCGCCAAACAGACGTTCGCCGAAATGTAGAAAATGGGCCTTTGACAAAAGGCCTCCAGCCCATGGTCGTCGCCCTTACACATCGTTCTGAAGAAAGACGGCTCCCTCCGTCCGTGCGGGGATTACAAACAGAACCGGATCACTACCCCCTCCCAAACATTGCCGACGTGACCTCCTACCTGCACAAAGCGAAGGTTTTCTCTACGCTCGACCTCCTGAAGGGGTATTATCAGGTGCCTATGAACCCAGAAGACATCCCCAAGACTGCCATCACCACTCCTTTTGGTACATACACCTTCAATTACTCCTGTTTTGGCCTTTGTAATGCTGGGGCAACGTTTCAACGTCTCATGGATGGCATCTTAGGGGACCTCCCTTTCTGTGTATGTTATGTGGACGACATACTTGTTTTCTCCTCCTCAAAAGAGGAACACCTCCGTCACCTGCGCATCGTGCTCGACCGCCTGCAACAAAACGGCCTTGTAGTCCGGTACGACAAGTGTACCTTTGGCGCCAACGAAGTATCGTTCTTAGGGCACCGCATCACTCCTGAAGGTGTCCACCCCCTCCCTGAGAAGGTAGCAGCCGTTCAGAATTTCCCCGTGCCCTCGAGCGTCAAAGCTCTGCAGGAATTCTTGGGCATGATCAACTATTATCAATGTTTTCTGCCAGCCATTGCCGCCACTCTTTCTCCCCTCTACGCCTCCCATAAGGGCAAGCCAAAGGACCTGAAGTGGGGTCCCCTTCAAGAAGCAGCCTTCTGCAATGCAAAGAAGGCCCTATCAACTGCTGCGGCTCTCACTTTTCCTATCCTACACGCCCCTCTCCTTCTCTCCACCGATGCCAGCGACGTCACTATTGGTGCAGTACTCGAGCAGGTGGTCAAAGGCTCTCCCCGTCCATTGGCCTTCTTCAGCAGAAAACTGTCCAAGGCAGAATCGGGTTATTCTACCTTCGATCGAGAATTGCTGGCGGTGCACTTGGCTGTCCGTCACTTTCGCCATTTCTTAGAAGGTACGCCCTTCGTCATTCGCACAGACCACATGCCTCTGGTGCACGCCTTCACTCGACAGTCTGACGCCTGGTCCGCCCGTCAACGCCGACATCTCTCCGCCGTGGCTGAATACAATTGCACCCTCCAATATGTCCCTGGGAAAATGATTCCCGTTGCCGATACCCTGTCAAGAAACACGTTGGCTGCCGTTCAACTGGGATTGGATTACAACGCCCTGGCTGATGCCCAACGACAGGATCCAGAGTATCAAGCTTGTAGGACATCCTGCATGTCCCTCCGTTGGGAAGACTTTCCCCTTGAAGACTCCAACACCACCCTCCTCTTTGACGTCAGTACTGGTAGACCGCGACCTTGGATTCCTACTCCCATGCGCCGACAGATGTTTGATTTCATTTACGGCCTTTCAAATCCCTCGTGCCGTTCTACTGCACAGCTGCTGAAGGCAAAGTTCATTTGGCACGGCATTTCTAAGGATGCTAAGGATTGGGTCCGCGCCTGTACTTCTTGCCAAACTTCCAAAGTACATCGACACACGGATTCAGGAGTGGACACCTTTCCTCAACCTCAGCGTCGTTTTGCACACATTCACGTCGACGTTGTAGGCCCCCTACCCACATCACAAGGACATCGTTACCTGTTTACCGTCATCGACCGTTCCACTCGTTGGCTTGAAGCCATTCCCATGGAAACTGCATCACCCTACATCAGACAACGGCCTACAACCCCGCTGCCAATGGAAT
>NC_090742.1:125626469-125628969 GCF_036898095.1 Palaemon carinicauda | reverse complement strand
TTCAATTATGAAACAGAAGAATGTGATGCTTCATACCTAATGAGTTATGTTATTTTCGCCTTTTGTTCCCCTCGTCCTAGGTTTTTATGTAGGTGGCTTTGGTTTGTAGAATATCTTTTGGATGCTAATAGTGCAATCTTCCATTAGAAGAATCTTCTTCCATTTTGGTTAGCATAAATAGATCATGATATTATGCCAATGCTTCACAAGGAATTAATAACGAGATTTTTTTTTTTTTTTTTTTTTTTTTTTTTTTTTACTAATGCTATATTCTCCCGTGCGTATACATACACTACACAGAAACACATACAAACAAATCCAAATAAACACACGGACAAAAGGAAGTAATACTTTTCATCATGTAATAACTACCTGTAGTATAATAGAGATCTAGAATAATTGCTATTAAGTTCAAAGAATAATTTCATATCTGAATTATTTACTCATATATAAATGAGTTTTAGGGGCGACTTTTTCTTGGCAAGATTTGGTCATCAATCCAACAAGCAAAATGAAACTGCAATGTAATACCAAATTCATGTCAGATTAGTTCCTTGGTTATATAGCATCGCATATGTATAAAATGTAAAATTAGATCATTATCGAATTTTCAGCTGTTTCTTAATCCTATTCTTTTCTTTTTACATTTGTTTCGGTTCTGTTGACAATTCCCATGACTGCCTCAGAGGCAGAACGCTGTTTTTCAATACTAGGAACAAAGAAAAAAAAAAAAATAAGAACCAGTATGAATTCGGAAAGAATAAATATTTCATCAGTTATCATCGCGAGATCGAGGAAAAAATATTAGATCTTTTCGCGCAAATTAAAACAAGAAGAATGGATTTCATTTTTAAATTATTATTATTATTATTATTATTATTATTATTTTCATCATTATTATTACTATTATTATTATTATTATTATTATTATTATTATTATTATTATTATTATTATTATTATTACTATTACTATTATTATTATTATTATTATTATTATCCAAGCTACAACCCTAGTAGGAAAAGCAAGATGTTATAACCCCAAGGGCTCCAATAGGGAAAAATAGCCCAGTGAGGAAAGGAAATAAGGAATTAATAAATGATGAGAACAAATTAACAATAAATAAAACTTGAACAGTAACAGTTTAGGATATAGTAAGTAGAAAAGGTTAGATTTCATTCGTTAGGGATTCTATAAATTTTCTGAACAAATTTTCTTTTATCTGTTGGTTTCCTTTCACACAATATCAAAACCAAGTTTTTTTTTATTTTTTTTATTCTGGAGCAGCATCCGCAGTAATTCTTGCAACGAGTCGCAATGATTTCAAAATAGACCTTTTTCATAGGTCCTACATCATAATATATATATCTTCGGTCTACTTGCAACAACAGACACCTTTATAGTATACACAAAAACGGGTAATCTATTGCTCAGAATATCAAAGAAACTATGATAAGCTGGTTTCCCTGGAATTCTTTATGAAAAAGCAAATAGGAACCCAAGTCAAAAAAAAAAAAAAAAGTTTTGCCTACAGAACTGGACTTCCTTGCATGAATATATATAAAAAAGGAATAAACCAAATTGTTTTAATTAAATAAAACTATCCTTAACAGGAAACACTAATGTGTTCTACAGTTAAAATACAATCATCTGAAATTCCAAAATTCTAAGTCAGCAGTCCTAAGTCACGCTCCGTAAAACAACAAAATATGTGCAGTTACTCCAAAGCTAAGAAGTGTCTTTACAGAGCCATCACACAAGAAACGCTGTACAATGAAGGAAAAATGGTTTTATTTAACTGAATCGTCATTGATTATTGTTATACGATCATCAGTCTTCTTATGATATATATATATATATATATATATATATATATATATATATATATATATATATATATATATATATATATATATATATATATATATATATATGTATATATATACATATATACATATATATATATATATATATATATATATATATATATATATATATATATATATATATATATATATATATATATATATATATTCACACACACACATTTATATATATATATATATATATATATATATATATATATATATATATATATATATATATATATATATATATATATATATATATATATATATATATATATATATATATATATATATATATATATATATGTGTGTGTGTGTGTGTGTGTGTGTGTGTGTGTGTGTTTGTGTGCGTGTGTGTGTATAAGTTTTCATTACGATACTATATTTATAAGTTATCTATTATAGTGTAAACTGATTCTAGCAAATCAATGAAAGAAGTAACACTTTTCAGTGTGTGGATGAACTGTCAAACAACGAAATTATGAAACGCTGTAAGATCTCCTACAATTCCTTAGAGATTGGACTCCAACTACTTTAAATAAAACCTTCTCTTCACCAGAGCCATTTCATTATCTCTTTTAATTCCAATTCTCCGCTTCTCTTTGATCTCCTCTTCCTTTTAAAACGCCTTTTT
>NC_090742.1:125601504-125604004 GCF_036898095.1 Palaemon carinicauda | reverse complement strand
ATATACCATATTCTTGATGATGATAGATTCAGCAATGATTTTCTGAATTATGGATAGAATTCAACTAGAACAAGATTTTACCTACTTGTCATCCATCAAAGCAATATTTCCATTCAGGAAGAACATTATTCAAATTATTTCAACTTGAACATTTCATTTTCTATTAAAACATTATATGCAATTGTCTTTGTGATAAAAGATTTATCTTTGAATACTCTAAGAACTAATTATTGCGATGCTATAAATGATTAATCTGTGAATGGATAAAGGGCTTAAATACTCTTTTCTATGAAATTACGAATATAATTCGTCGTTTTCCATTTTTGTTTGTATTAACCGCATATTTTGACTCAAAGGGAGTAAGTGGCTGTTTGATAATTTTAAATTGGTATTGAATTAGCTTGTTTTTTCATTTTTTACCCCTCTTCCATTGGTTCCCCTATTACCTTATTATAACTATACAAGCCGATATTGTTATGTACTGAAAGAGAGAAGCAGAGACATCACTCCTTCCGCAGTATGGCAGCAACTTCTCCTATATTCCTCTGAGCCTTCTGTGAATTTACTAATCTTCGAGTTCAAGTTTTTTTCGCAGATGCATTTCTTTATCGATAATTATACAGTGAGGAAAATAAACATTATGTGGATGTTGTAAAACCCCACTGGACCAATGGATAGCTTCTTCAATTAGTTTGCCACGACCATGTACCATGTCGAGACGTATGCAGTTCTGAAGTCCTCGTCCTCGAGTTATGACCAAGGGTTTACTTTGATGTATTCAGCATCGTTGTGTGTGATTGATCCTAAGTGGAATCCTAGCTTGATGTATTGCATAATTGGCTCCTTTATCTGCAACTTGCTCTTGTGGTGAACGTCGTCGTCACTTCCATTTATATGCCTCTCTGGACAATTTACAGGTATGGGGTTCAACTGAAGAAAGCGGGTTTTAGTTCGATTCCTTGTTATTGCCAGTACTTTCATTTATATTTAAGTAAAGGTCTTGCTAAATCCTTAATTATTAAATAGCTATTCTTGGTCCTTTTGAGTCAATTTACTCATATGATATTTCCAGGTTATTTGCGTCAAAAGTTGCATTATAATGAAGTTTATGGCTTTGGTTAATTTTATTTTGTGCGAAGCCCTGTAAAAATGTTTGCAGCTTAACTTTGAGTAATTCTGGTGAAATTGAATTTGACTTGCTGTTTCCATGTCACTAATAGTGATATTGTTCATATTTTTAGGACAGAGTGGTTAGGAGCTAAACATATTCACTGAATAGGACTTTCTCGCTGTGTCTACAATTTGGATGAGGTCCTTTTGTAGACAGGAATTCCATTTAACTATAAAGTGGTCTAACATACGAATGTACATTTTGGCTTGCCACCTTCAGCGTGTGGTGTTAATAATTATATCAATCTATGTGTTAAGGCTGTTTAAACTACTTTCCTAAGTATTGTTCAAGTGAATAAGTATACTAAAGTATAGTTCAACTCTAATCCGAAGTGGCAGAATCATGGAAGCTTTATTTTTTGTATTAATTTATGAACCTATAAGCTTCACAAGGAGGATTGAAATTCTGAGAGAGAGAGAGAGAGAGAGAGAGAGAGAGAGAGAGAGAGAGAGAGAGAGAGAGAGAGAGAGAGAGAGAGAGAGAGAGAGAGAGAGAGAGAGAGAGAGATATTATGATATGAATAATGACTATGTGAAGGCGATGATGATTGAAAGATTTATATCTACCTTGTACACCACATGATGTCGTTCCTCCATCGAAATTCAAAGACACATATTACTTGCATATTTAATTAGTTAACTGCACACTAACGTGTGAAAACATATAAATGAAGTTCATAATATTGTTTATAAAAATCATTTAGATATTCATCTTTCTGCAATAAATTATGCTCGTAAAGATTCAGGCAAATTGCGCAAAAAGATGATAAAGAAAGTAAGTTTTTCAAAAGTGGCCTAAATATTTAAGCCATAGGACATTTTCAGCCTTACTAATATATATCATCATCCTCATCTCCTCCTATGCCCATTGCCGCTAAGGGCCTTGGTTAGATTTCGCTAGTTGTCTCTATCTTGAGCTTTGAAATCAATACTTCTCCAATC
Organism: Palaemon carinicauda; assembly: GCF_036898095.1. Classification (NCBI taxonomy): domain Eukaryota; kingdom Metazoa; phylum Arthropoda; class Malacostraca; order Decapoda; family Palaemonidae; genus Palaemon; species Palaemon carinicauda. Next base: position 125,601,892 of record NC_090742.1, on the reverse strand, counting down.
ATCATCTCCCACTAATATTTATACACATCGAAAATTGCTAAATTGGCTTTGTTTGAATAATGAATTCATCTGGTTTAGTCTTTCAGAACATGACACATATGTCGGGATTTATGATACTTTTCTCCACAGGTCTGAACGAGGAAATATTTCTAAAATATCCTTAACTAGACCTTGACCTTTGACCTTAACATGTATTAATTGGCGTGTTTTTTTTTTACATTTAAATATGAACCTTAGTTTGAAGTCTCTGTGACAACGATGTTCAAACTTATGGCTGATTACGGGAATTGGACATTTAGCTTGACCGTGACCTAAAGCTTTGACCTTGATGCGGCTAGTCCAGAATAAAATCCTATTTTTTTCCCCAACTATTTACCTTGTCAAAAAA
>NC_090742.1:125589004-125596504 GCF_036898095.1 Palaemon carinicauda | reverse complement strand
TCCTGTCGAATTTAGGAATCTGTTCATAGACTTGAAATAAACCCATCTCCACCATGATAGCTGAATCGTGAGTTTGCAACACGTGGTTATTTTAATGAACATATATCACAAGCACTCTATTTTGGGAATATATATCCACTTGGAATTCATTTTATGGTAACAGCCTCTGGCCGGGTGGGGATTCGAACCACCACCTGTACGGCTGGAAACCATGCTGGCAGGGACTCTACCGACTGAGCTATCAAGAGAGACTAAAAGTTTATGACAAGTCCCCCTACATATTCCTGTCGAATTCAGGAATCTGTTCATAGACTTTAAATAAACCCATCTCCACCATGATAGCTGAATCGTGAGTTTGCAATACGTGGTTATTTTAATGAACATATATCACAAGCACACGTGATTTTAATTAATGTAAATATCACCCACGAATGGCATTTAATACCGGATTCTATCTTGGGAATATATATCCACTTGGAATTCATTTTATTGTAACAGCTTCTGGCCAGGTGGGGATTCGAACCACCACCTCTACGGCTGGAAACCATGCTGGCAGGGACCCTACCGACTGAGCTATCAAGAGAGACTAAAAGTTTATGACAAGTCCCCCTACATATTCCTGTCGAATTCAGGAATCTGTTCATAGACGTGAAATAAACCCATCTCCACCATGATAGCTGAATCGTGAGTTTGCAACACGTGGTTATTTTAATGAACATATATCACAAGCACACGTGATTTTAATTAATGTAAATATCACCCACGAATGGCATTTAATACCGAATTCTATCTTGGGAATATATATCCACTTTGAATTCATTTTATGGTAACAGCTTCTGGCCGGGTGGGGATTCGAACCACTACCTGTACGGCTGGAAACCATGCTGGCAGGGACCCTACCGACTGATCTATCAAGAGAGACTAAAAGTTTATGACAAGTCCCCCTACATATTCCTGTCGAATTCAGGAATCTGTTCATAGACTTTAAATAAACCCATCTCCACCATGATAGCTGAATCGTGAGTTTGCAACACGTGGTTATTTTAATGAACATATATCACAAGCACACGTGATTTTAATTAATGTAAATATCACCCACGAATGGCATTTAATACCGTACAGGTGGTGGTTCGAATCCCCACCCGGCCAGAACCTGTTACCATAAAATGTATATATATATATATATATATATATATATATATATATATATATATATATATATATATATATATATATATATATATATATATATATATATATATATATATATATATATATATATATATATATATATGTATATATATATATATATATATATATATATATATATATATATATATATATATATATATATATATATATATATATATATATATATATATATATGTATTATATATGTATATATATATATATATATATATATATATATATATATATATATATATATATATATATATATATATATATATATATATATATATATATACAGAATTCTTCGTTTCAAAATTTAGTTCATACAACACGGTTTAATTCTGTAATCATTTGCGTACTGAAGAATAATACATAGACGAAAAAAGAAGGGACAAATCTCAAAAACCTAACTAGTAAATATTCCGAGATAACTTTTAAAGGTTATTGTTTTCAGAAATTACCTAAGGAAGCGGTTGAATAATGATTCTGTATAATTTCCGCTTTGCTTTTCAAAGTTCACTTTCAACCTGGTTCTCTTTGCAGTTGTTCCATTTTGATCTATTAGATTAATGAAACGCAGAATTTATCTATGTCATATTTCTTATTTTTATGTTTAAAGAATACTCGTTAAAAAAGAATGACGAAATCACTCATCATTACTATCATCATCATTCGTCTCTGTCTGTCTGTCTCTCTCTCTCTCTCTCTCTCTCTCTCTCTCTCTCTCTCTCTCTCTCTCTCTCTCTCTCTCTCTCTCTCTTCCAGTTTTACTTTATGCAACGAACACGGATATAAAGATTAACTCCACAATGCTTCATACAATACAAGTTCTAAGAGGGTTATTTCGTTTCTAAAGTCTTGAACTCTGAGGATATTTGCAATGAAAACCACAGTCAGTTTAACCCAGATTTACATAAAGAATAGATATAAACTTTTGTTCGCATATTGAATAGTTGAAGGTTGCTATGATTCTTTCAACTTCATGGTTTCAGGGAAATTTCTGAAGATTTTATTAAGAGTTATGAATAGGTTCTTGATTAAACACAAAACTTGTTTAATGGATGACCATTTAAATAAAAAGATATTGGACCTTGCATTTACTTAATAGTAAAATGGATTTTTTATGACGTCAGTGTATTTTTGAAGCTTTTATTAAGAGTATGAATAAGTTATGGTTTATCAAAAATACTCAATTAATGGATATTCATTTGAATTACAAGATATTAGGGCTTGTTTTTACCAAATAAGAAACTATTTTTTTCTATAACTTATGTGTATATCATCTTTGATAGAAAACACAATAAACTTCCGAGGTGACTTTTATGTTAGTAATTATGTGTACTATAATTGGTGTTATTTTAGGCTTTTAAAAGCAATGTTTTCACATTTTATCAACCAAATTCTCACTGACCATCTATCGTGCTTCTCTCTCTCTCTCTCTCTCTCTCTCTCTCTCTCTCTCTCTCTCTCTCTCTCTCTCTCTCTCTCTCTCTCTCTCAAAAGAAAAGAATAATTGAATACCAAAAATCTAATTGAAATAATTTATTCAAGGAGAAATATATATTCATATTATGCATCGAGTCTACTTAAGTATTGCTACCTCAGTCAACCTGAATTACTTAAGAATGCTTCACTCGAATATAGGAAATATAGTAAAAATGTTCCTTAAAAACATCAGGGACTTATTCTCTGTCATAGATTCTTGCCAAATATAATTACTATGAATTCTCTGAAATTCCTTTTAGCGTTGAACACCTAATATTGAAATCCAATACCTATCTGATACTCACCTGACTAATTATATCTTTTTCTCGGAAGAAATGATTATATATCTTCTGCCATTATTTCTGTCATGAATGGTATTATCACCTTGCAATCAAGGATATCTTACAAGTCTTTTTGCTAATCTATTTGGTCTCCTCCTTATTACTATTTTTCCACCTGGTTTCAGAAATCCACCAATTGTTCTAATCCCAGAAGGTTTTGAAAGGTTTCATTAATCATGCTAATTAAAGATGATTAAGGTCAATTTAATCGAATGACGAGATGAGAATCCAAAGGATAAACTTTCTTATTAAAGAGGTTCTGTGAGTCCATTTCAAGCAATCAGTTTGATGGACGGATTTCATTTACATGTTTTCTGTGTATATTGACCAATGACGATAATACAGGTTGTTGATATAGTTACAAATGAAAAATGGAAAAAAACAAAATTAACGATATGAAATAACAAATATAAATGCAAAATATCATCCAAAGTAAGGAATTAGATCCAAAGATTATCCTGATCTCTGGGAGAAAGATTAAACAAAAAATGAAAATATGGATTAGGTTGAATATTTGAGGAGATTTTTAAAGGACTGGGATGAAATCGTTCAGGTAGAAAAGGAATATAACGGTTAGGAGTTTTTCAATTTCATTCAAATGAAATATACTGTAGATCAAAAGATATAAAAATATAAAAAGAAATCAAAGCTTTATTGGTCATTTGCGTAGTTCCATGAGAAAAAAAGAACGCAGCGAGTCGAAAGAATAAAAACTCGTCAAAAAGGAAAAAAAAATATATATGAAAATCATAATAGCATTTATGCTTATGTGTTAATTATACATTAGAAGTTTCCATTACCTTATTGGTAGTTGTAAATTTACGGTTTGTCATAAATGATATATTAGGAAAATAAACCAAGTCACTTAAGTCTTATTTCAGTTAAAGACTTTCGGTGGGTATAGGGTTCAATTATTTTCCTACGACTAATTGGAACTAATTGGAACGGTTGGAACGGAAACTCGTCATTGCCAATTACATAAGCTAATTAATCCAGAATAAAATCAAATATCATACTTTTGATGGTGATCCAGTGATTAACAAAGTATAACTTAGTTTTATATATTAAGATATTAACTTCAGTATTTTGTGAAAATGTTAGATTCAATATCTACCAATGAAATTATAGAATATATTTCTCTATTTTCTATTTATTATCTGTTAAAGACCTTATTTTCAAAGGCTTTCGGTTATGAAAAAACATTTAATAAATGAAAATATATGCCTTATATAAGGTACCTTATACCCAATATATGCCAATGAAATAATAAAATATATTTCGCTATATTTGGAAACTCAAACGTAAGGATCTCAAGCCACGTGACACTTTTTTTTCTGTTTTCTTAGAGCAGATTGAAAACTCAAAAACGATTCGGAAGACTAAAATACAGGTCGTGGGAGTAAAATCTTCGAATTGAGATTTCCTGGTGTATGCATTTTAGGGTATCGATAATAATAATCTATTAATCATATTCTAGATTTCCTTCAAATAAAACTGACAATTATAGGTTTAAACCAGCCATAGAAGCTAATTCAACTAGCTTGCATTTTAAATCTAACACCAGCTTTAGGAATGACTATACAGTAGATAGTGTTTATATACAGTGTATATTGCTAATATTTGGATTCCTATTAGGCTATACTTGTTTTTAAACCCAGCATCAGTTTACTATTCAAACTCGGTTTTAGTCTTATTTCATTGTTGTAGTGGAAGGGTTTGTGCATCACCCTGATCAACAAAGCTGTACTAGTTAAAGACATCCATACTAGATTGGTTTGCTGTGAACGATCAGAAAAAAGGCTCTTGCCATCACCAATCTGCACTGGTCAGCGTGGTGATGAAAACTGGTCAAACCTCAGACTTGAATGAAGACTAGAAACGAATGCATTTGTCGTGGTTATATAAATATTTATATATTTTCCTTTGAAGACTTTAATATATATATGCATATATACATACATACATACATATATATATATATATATATATATATATATATATATATATATATATATATATATATATATATATGTATATGCATTATATACATGTATATATATATATATATATATATATATATATATATATATATATATATATATATATATATATATATATATATATGCATTATATACATGTATATATATATATATATATATATATATATATATATATATATATATATATATATATATATATATATATATATATATATATATATATATATATATATATATATATATATATATATATATATATATATATATATATATATATATATATATTTGTATATATATGGAGTACATATGTATATGTATAATGTATATTTATCAGCAATACTTATATACCTCTCTCTTGATTTATTTTCAAATTTTTTCATTAAATCTGAAAAAAACGTAATGTTGATCAATATGATAAAAGACCTGTTTTGCTAATATTTTAACTATTTCTGTTTTCCTTTTTTTTTTTTTTTTTTTTTTTGCATTTTTCTAGTCATAAGTTTTCTTTATATTTATGAAAATTTTATGGTTCAATATTTATTAGTTAACAAAACTTTTATATATTGCTCTACTGTTCAAATCTGATTTCTCTGTTTTTTCTTGTCATGTCTGAGTTATATCCTTATTCCGTTCCGTCCTTGAATTTCAACATCACCCACTACATACCCTGATATCCAGATAACACTACTTTGCCTCACGTACCTTTTAAAACGATATTTTTTTAAACTTTTCTGTTTATTGAAACGACTTAAATCAAGGAGTCTCAAGAAAATTAAAAAGGTATGAATATACCTTCAACAGCGACATAGTACATAGACGTGATGAGGGTCGTTGCAAAAAGCAATATTTCTTCCCCCGGATGCCTTCAATGTCTGGAATCAGTATTTTTTGCCAACATCGTGCAACATCCTCAGGGGAACAAAATACTACTTTTTTTTTTTTTTTGGTGTTAAAGAAAGGTTTTACTGACCAGCAAGGACGAACATACACTCTCCTTCCACGAAAAAAAAATATATTACAAACGGAATAATTCTTGACAGGCTAATTTGATCTATATATATATATATATATATATATATATATATATATATATATATATATATATATATATATATATATATATATATATACATATATATATATATATATATATATATATATATATTTTTATATATATACATATATATATATATATATATATATATATATATATATATATATATATATATATATATATATATATATATATATATATATATATATATATATATATATATATATATATATATATATATATTTATATATATATATATACATATATATATATATATATATATATATATATATATATATATATATATATATATATATATATATATATATATATAATGTAGATTCTTCTTCTTCTTCTTCTTCTTCTTCTTCTTCTTCTTCTTCTTCTTCTTCTTCTTCTTCTTCTTCTTCTTCTTATTATTATTATTATTATTATTATTATTATTATTATTATTATTATTATTATTATTATTATTATTATTATATGTAACATAATTTTTATCGTTTGTATTATTGATTCAAATAATATATATCTAAATATTTAGACGTCATTTTTGACGGTTCTGGTACGTTTCATATTTCCAAAACAATTTTATCGTTTTTACTACCTTCTCTATCATTGTATTTGAATTATGGCGCACTTCGAATTACTTACTAATCTGGTTTGATAGGCTATTTTCAAACTATGTTAATTAGTAGCTTTTTCATCTTAAGATTCAAAATAAATGATGTATTGACATGTATGCATTACTAAATTGCTAATATTGGAATTACGATCAATTTAGGTTTTTACAAGATAATCTAGTGTCATCTTAAATAATCATAATAATAAAATGAGTAACTGGGTCTTATATCTAATAGTCATCGCATTATTTAATGTTCCCAGTTTCCTAAAGGGAAATTCTTGGATAACTATGATGTACCCTATAATAACCTCTCCCATTTGTTTACAAATTTCATTAACATTATGTTAATGGAGAGGCTTGGATACTTTACTCGAGGGGATTATGTCCCATTTTCTTAATTTGGTAAGATCGACTTTATCTCATGTGAGATATTTTTCCTTTTTAACATTTAATTTTTTTTTTTTTCACCTTAACTGGATCTGCTTTTGACAAGTCATTTACAAGTATGATGCTTGCTAGTTGATATTTACAAACAAATCACTTAACTTCCGAGGACTCGATGATGTTTCTTTTTTATGTATTGCACCTTGCTGGAGGGATAAATGATCACTTTTAAAAGCGATATTTCTTAATTCAATATTGTATATCAGAGAGTCTAACACCTAATTTGCATGTTACAACTGAAAAATTTCGTAAAAAAGAATAAAGAATTACTAACCTTATGCGAGACTAAATATAAAATATACATTCACAGAATTTCCTGAAATTACTTACTAACCAAACTGCTATTAGCTTTTATCTTTA
>NC_090742.1:125576504-125579004 GCF_036898095.1 Palaemon carinicauda | reverse complement strand
TAGAATTTTTTTTTTTTCATTGTTTCTAGTATTGAAAAACAGCGTTCTGCCTCTGACGCAGTCATGGGAATTGTCAACAGGACCAAAACAAATGTAAAAAAAAAAAAAAAAAAAAAAAAAATAATAATAATATTAAGAAACAACTGAAAATGGGATAATGATCTAATTTTACATTTTATACATATGCGATACTATATAAGCAAGGAACTATGCTGACATGAATTTTGAATTACATTGCAGTATCATTTTGTTGTTGGATTGATGACCAAAATAAAAACCAAATAATATATATACATAAAAAAAATAATTCAGATCTGAAATTATTCTTTGAACCTAACATCAGTTATTTTAGATCTCTATTATACTACCGATAGTTAGTACATAATGAAATATATTATTTCCAGTTTTTGTCCGTGTATTTATTTAGATTTGTTTGTGCCTATGTGTCTGTGTAGTGTACGTATATGCACGGGGAAATATAACATTAGTAAAAAAACAAAAATCTCGTTATTAATTCCTTGTGAAGCATTGGCATATTATCATGATCTATTTATGCTAATTAAAATGAAAGAAAATTCTTCTATTAGAAGATTGTACTATTAGCATCTAAAAGACGTTCTACAAGTCTAAGCCACCTACATGAAAAACGAGGACGAGGGAAACAAAAGGCAAAAATAACTCATTAGGTAAGAAACATCAAGTACTTCGGTTTCATAATTGAAGCTAAATATAATGAACAACATGAAAATTAAAAGAATATTAGAAAGATATTTTCTTAGAGTTTATTGGTTCAAAATCTTCTTTAGAGACTTATTTATAGCTAAATGCAGATTGGGTAAGCGTAAAATATTATAAATTATATACAAAATAAATAGCATGTATATATTTTTTACTTAATATCCCAATTAGTACCTGGAAAAAAACCTTATTTTGCACCTGCTATAGACTAAGATCACCAAAGATGATTGTGCATTTGGACAATTTTTTTTTTTTTTTGTTAATTCGGAAAATAATCCAACTAATTAGTATCAAGCGCTGAAATTTTTATTTTCTAATTTCCATTTTTGCCTTTGGGTCAAAAGAATTTCCGCGTTATCCTCTTTGTCTACATAATATGAACCTGGAATATTATATTTACACCTGGAGAAAAATACACATTTTTGGGGGAAGATTACTCTTAAGAATTTAGTGAGTATAGCAGTAACACAAACAAAAGTTTTTTTTTATTTTTTAATGTGAATATTCAAAATAATGTGAAAAATTAACGATAATGAATAAACGATTATTTTAACATTTATTCAAGATAATTCCTAATAGATCATCAATACACATTTCGGATATAATGAAAAAAAATGTGTACGGATTAAAGCTAATTTAGATCAATATTGTCCTTAAATTTAAGCTTATTATTGATTTTAAAGATGAAATAAAATTGACCAACATGTACCATATATCATAATAATGTTATTCCAAAGACAATTTGGGTTTTAGAAGACTCATCTTATGAAGAGTGTGAGTGAAGAAGAAATGGGGAAAAATCATCGAAATTCTGGACATATTCTTTAAAGCTTGTAATATCTGGCCCAATTAAATGATATCATTAAATATTTGTGGAATTAGGAACGATCTTCGAAAAACACCAGCGTCCTATTTCTAATTTGGACCACCGAATGTTTTGAGATATTTTACCAACAGAGAATGTATTATGTTTTTATAGAAAACTATGTCGATATGTCTACTAAAATAATAAAAAAAACCAAGATTTTGGACAAAGTGGAAGTTTATGGTAGTGGAATTTAGTCAATAAATTTCAGGTCAATGGTAATAAATATTCAACCATGAAGTAAATACTAAAAGATGAAAACTGATTTTCAACTTTCTGTTATGGATTGGAATATCGTGATCAAAATTATTACTAGTTCAATATTTAGGCCTATACTGTAGCATTACTAAGCAGTTTTCTGGTTCTTGTGATATGTTAAAAAGATACTCTGCTGAATACCAATATTTTTTACCTCTATTAAATAACTTTAGTATTTTATATATATATATATATATATATATATATATATATATATATATATATATATATATATATATATATATATATATATATATATATATATATATATATATATATAGTACAGGGTGGTTTTAGAAGAGGTAGGGGTTGTACGAATCAGATTTTTACAGTTAAGCAGATATGCGAGAAATATTTAGCAAAAGGTAAGGAGGTGTATGTTGCGTTTATGGATCTGGAGAAAGCATATGATAGAGTTGATAGGGAAGCAATGTGGAATGTGATGAGGTTATATGGAGTTGGTGGAAGGTTGTTGCAAGCAGTGAAAAGTTTCTACAAAGGTAGTAAAGCATGTGTTAGAATAGGAAATGAAGTGAGTGATTGGTTTCCGGTGAGAGTGGGGCTGAGACAGGGATGTGTGATGTCGCCGTGGTTGTTTAACTTGTATGTTGATGGAGTGGTGAGAGAGGTGAATGCTCG
>NC_090742.1:125569004-125571504 GCF_036898095.1 Palaemon carinicauda | reverse complement strand
CCTGGAGGGTATTTAGCCTTGCATGGTGTATCGGCTCCTCCATGTTGACCAGTTTTTCCAACTTTTTACTATAGTCTATGGGTATCATCAATCACTTTGTTTATAATTCTGTACGTATTGTTTTTGTTATAATTCTTGTTAATCTAGTTTTTAAGTATGATGTCTCTTTTTTATTTCTATTAATTCTTATGCTGTCTGGAGACATTGAGCAAAATCCGGGACCAGTACGTCCTAGATTTCGTCAATGTCGTCTTCTGTATTGCAATATTCGTGGTCTTCATGCAAATATCCAAGACCTTACAGTTGCGTCCAGACAGTATGATATTCTTTTGTGCTCAGAAACTTTGGTTTCTAATATGAGGCACTCATCTGAGCTCCTTATAACTGGTTTTAAGAAGCCAATAATGTTGAAACGTGATGCCATCCCTAGGGCCAGGGGAATGGCGGTGTATATTAGGACCGAGTACCCTGCTTCTCATAAGTCCTGCTATCAATGTGGATGTCATGAGATTCAGGTAATAAAAGTTTGTGGCAGGCATAACAACTTTTATTTGTGTTCGATCTACCGGAATCCAGACATAGATGATTCTATCTTCGATTGTCTTCTTACCATTATGGCTAAGATACAAGAAGATGATAGAAAGGCTTCTTTTGTCTTTGTTGGTGATTTTAATGCTCACCATAGGGAGTGGCTAAGTTCTATCTCTCCTACCGATCGCCATGGCTTAAGAGCTTTAGACTTTGCCTCTGAATCAGGCTGTGAGCAAATCATAAATGAAGCTACTCACAGGTCTGGTAATTGCTTGGACCTCGTATACACTGACTCCCCTGGTGTTATAACTAGTAAGGTGGTTCTCCAGTCGGGACATCTGATCATGCCTTGATTTCATTATTAGTGAAGACTGAGCAGCCTGTCCCTGATATATCATATTCTTGTAAAATTTATATGAAATCCCAAGCAGACTGGAATGGGATTTTGCATGATCTTTTGTGCTTGAATTGGTCACAATTATATGATAGTGCAGATCCTGTTGTCCCTTTGAATGAGAATCTAGTCAAAATAATTGATAGGCATATCCCTTCTCGTGTGCTAAGGTACCGAGTGAAGGACAAACCGTGGTTCAATGATGATTGTAGACGTGCTTATTTGGAGAAACAGGAGGCCTATCATCTTTGGAAGGGTAACAGATCAGATTTGACCTGGAGCAACTATACTCAGCTTCAAGCTTTTGCTCAGAGAGTTTATGCCTCAACTGAAAAGGAGTACAATTTAACCATAAAAGAAAACACTTTCCGGTACAACTCAGGAACATAAATGGTGGTCTACCCTTAAATCTGCACTCTTTGGTGTAGATGCAAACAGTTCCTCCTTTACTCAAACCAGATGGCTCAGTCACTCACTGTCCAAAGGAAAAGGCAACCCTTTTGGCTGATGTTTTCGACAGTAAACAGAGTAATGAAAAACTTGAACTTCCTCATTCCTGTTTTTCCTGAGGCTAAACTAACTAGTTTATCTTTTCGATCTCGTGAGATTAAAGCTCTGTTGATGGACCTTGATGCCTATGGAGGTTTAGACCCAAATGGTATTTTTCCTTTGTTTTTTATAAAGACAGCAGATTTCTTAGCTCCAAAGTTATCTGTTATTTTGCGCAAGTTAGCAAGAAGAGGAGCTTTTAGCACTAGTTGGAGAATTGGTAATGTTACTCCTCTATGTAAATGTGTTTGTGGTAGCTCAAGTCCCACTGATTACCGCCCAATTTCCATAACTCACATATTATCTAAAGTTTTTGAACGTCTTCTGGCAAAACGTCTTAACAGGTTTGCTGAAGGTAATCATCTACTCCCTAGTTTGCAATTTGGTTTTCGTAAAGGCCTTGGAGCATGTGATGCCCTTCTTACAATCTCCAATGCTGTACAGAAATCCCTTGATTGTGGTCGGGAAGTTCGTATGATTGGCCTTGATTTTAGTGCTGCCTTTGACCGTGTTAATCATGAGGCCCTTGTTTTCAAACTGAAACAGTTGGGAGTGGGTGGGTCGTTTCTTAGCATTATTATTGATTTTTTAAGTAATAGATCTCAAAGAGTTGTTGTTGATGGGCACCATAGTGATTATAGGAATGTGATATCCGGTGTTCCACAGGGTAGTGTTCTTGGCCCATTACTTTTCATACTATATACACATGACATGTGGTTTAGCCTTGAAAACAAGCTTGTTGCATATGCAGATGATGCTACTCTCTTTGCATCAATTCAAGGGAAATTGGGTAAAACTCGCTGGTAAGAGGACTGATGTCTCGCCAGGTAAATCCTCGGACAGCTGGTAGCGGTCAGGTTCCAATTTCTTTTATGGGATCTCGTGACATGGTTGGTTTCGACCTGGCCTTTCATTAGAAGGGGCTAGCGTTCGATCCCAGGTATGAGGTAGAAATTTATTTCTATTTGAACACGATGTTGTGTTGATATTAATCCATATTGACTCATTAGGGGTAATTTGAATGAA
>NC_090742.1:125541309-125561004 GCF_036898095.1 Palaemon carinicauda | reverse complement strand
AAGACTTTCATATCATTTAATGTTTTTCATTCACTAAAATAACTTGATATTAACTTGAAAAATAATGAGCAAATGGATAAGAAAAATTATAAATAGCTTTTTTTATTTGAAAAAAAAATCCCACAATATCAATCAGGGATATTAAGTTAATTGATTGATTTAAAGTTTCCAGGCATCATGATATCTAAAGTCATTAACGCCAGGGATATTAAGTTTGCGCTGTGATTATAATATATACAGTATTATATATATTATATAATATATAATATAATATATTAGGCAATTAGTATTCATGTGGTGTATGTGAGTAGATACATCCCCTTTGGAGGTTAAATTACATAGGATGTTACAGAAACATCAAAAGATAAAAAGGTATTCTGAATTGTTAAGATTTTACCTTTGTGTCGATGTTTCATTTAGAGTATTTATTTTCTACTTTGGAATATTTATTGTCAATCCTTGGGTATATCATTTTCTTTCAAATTTGCATGAAAAAGAATAAATGATTCACAAGACAAACAAATAACCATCTGAAACCTTTTTCGTATAGAAAAATAATATTTACTATTTTTTCTCTTAGGAGTATTTATTTCCAATCCATGGGGAATATTTTGTTCTTTCCTTTTCTACGAAAAAAGACGAATAAAGCACTAGGCAAACAAACAATAATTTAAAACCTTTGTCGCTATAAAAGATATTAACTAGTAAACACGGTTTTCAGTACCAATTAACTGTGTGTGGCCAGAAACGATGGCTTAAAATCATGGCATATAAAAATTCCTAAGATTAATTTCATGATACAATTACTAGACAAACATCTGGATTGATGATGGCTATCATTGGTACGTAAAAGAGCAAAGACGCGAAAACATTCACTTGAAGAAAATCTCCCCAAAAATTCAGCATGCAAACGAAAGGGTCCTTCTCCAGATCCAAGTCAGATCACTAAAGATTTCGGCATCATTATGCGAAGATTGCGAGGTCCAGCCCTCTCTCAAAGTGCATTGATACGACCCACATATTCCTCACATATGTTCTCCTTCTTGCCGCAAAAGGATTGCTAAAAGAATTGTACTTTCTCTTTCTTGTCGTTTATTTTATGTTCACCAAAATGTAACTGCTGAAGTTTGTTTTCAATAAGCAAAGTACGTGAGAGAGAGAGAGAGAGAGAGAGAGAGAGAGAGAGAGAGGGAGAGAGAGAGAAGAGAGAGAGAGAGAGAGAGAGAGAGAAATCGTCGTATGTCATTTGTTCATTTTGATAATTTTTTTTTAAACTGTGGGAGGAGTTTTTATATTAACATGACCTTAATAAAAAGAAAATATATATATATATATATATATATATATATATATATCAAGAGACAAAACTCAATCCTCAAGTTATCATAAAAGTATCATAATAGTAAAAAGTTGATCACGCGAGTATAATGTTTCATTGCATATATGGCTATCATTGACCTCGTCTCGAAATGTTCATGTCTCATTCAAAAATATCGAAAACACACATGGTTATGAAGATTTTGGGATCATACTGAATTGCTTTCATTAACGCAATGGTCAGATCTCTGTAGATGACATTTGGTTATACCTGTATTCGTTCCCATGGTATTATTACTCCAAGAACGTGGTGAAAACAAAATATTCATTAATTGTAGAGTTTTTTAACACTCTTGCACAATACCAATAGCATTCATGAAAAAACTAGAGAGAGAGAGAGAGAGAGAGAGAGAGAGAGAGAGAGAGAGAGAGAGACAGCCAGCTTCGTAATCTGGTTCCTCTTCATACCTTTCTTTTCTTTGATTTTCTATTTGTCCAGGGAATGCCCTTTTCTCTCTTTATCTTTTGTTTTTCAAATGCCTTATATTTCAAGCAGTTGCATCCCAAATCTCATCTCTGACATTTGATAGCCCTAACACTAAGCTCATATTGTATTCTATAAAACTCTTACACTCACCAAAGCACTTGGGGCTATAGATTTTTTTTTCTGTTTATACATTCAATAACTTTACAACTTATAAACAGCAATGGCATTCCCTTAATTCTCTTCCAGTTTCAAGTCCTTTATTTTTGCAAAGCAACCTGACATTGTACATAGTCTAAAATTATCATAGGAAAAAAAAAATGAGCATATCAACGTCTAATGTATTGTTTTATTTTTTTTATTTTTTTTTTACTTAGTTTTTTCCCATCAATAACCTTCATATTTTTTTTAAAGGTATGCTCAGCACTGCTCTCTATACCTGCAGCTTCAAACTCACTTGACACGGCATCAAAATAAGTACTTAGTGTACGAGCATTATTTGCGATGCGACCTCACTTGACACGGCATCAAAAATAATCACTTAGTGTACTAGCATTAATTGCGATGTGACTTTCTTCTTGCACTCTGGGCATTATACACAGAAATGAAACACCAAATTTAAAGACGCAAAATCATGATATATTGACAATATATGCCTAGCATGACGTAATACTCTCATTTATTTACACAAGATTAGCCGAGAAAATATATTCTCATTAGCTTCTTCTTTTGGGCAAATTTTACGCTTTTGGCCTACTTAGCTATAATCTCTGACACTTTATGCATCTTTAAGCATAATCATAACCCACAAATTATGAATATAAAAACGAACACACAAATGAATAGGACGAATTTATTTCACTGCAATAGGTGACGCTATTCATTTACAAAATATTAACGATAATACATACTCTCGTCTATTTTTAACGATATATTTAACACTCTTGGCGTATATAATTATCGTCTCAGCTTGAATATGACATACAAATTATCAATGTATAAACCTGCACACAAATGAATGGGACCAACATCTACAAGTGGCAAAGGGCGACGTTTACACAAAATTAGCGAAAACAACATATTTGTCTCTTTATTTTTCTGGATACGTTTCACAACATTTGTTCTATATGGTTACCGTCGCTGACACCTTATGCATCTTCCAACACAAACATAACAAAGAATAATACTATATATATATTATATATAGATATATACATAATATATATATATATATATATATAGATCTATATCTATATATATATATATATATATATATTTATATATATATATATATATACTGTATATATATATATATATATATATATTTATATATATATATATATATATATATATTTATGTATATATATATTATATATATATAAATGAGCAGACAAGGAAATAAACAAAACAGGCCCTTATGTCAATAATTGACATTTATTCCCCATGAATAAAAATATTCTTAGTTTTACGAGTATTTGTTTTCTAATGTATTTCTCAGTTTCTACTGAATATATGTTTAAATGTTGATTATTTTCCTCCACAGAAGTAGTTTTATTATATTAACTATATCAATGAGTTTGTATGAATTTGTATAATAATATTTAAAGTAATAAGCTACCTTTCTTGCAAATTTTATCCATCTAGATCAGATAAGATAACGTATCATCCCATTGTTGTCAAACTTCTTCCTCTGGAGATTATATATATTGTTTGATTATTGTAAGGGCACATGCCAGTAATTTAATCTTGCCTTCTGACGAAACCCCCTTTTTTTGTATGTGGGTTACAATTAAATCACTTGATGTTTGTTGCGTAACCCTTGTAAATTTGTAAATGTGACAACATTGTACTCCTCCCGAGTTCTCTTCCAGGGTGGAAATGTGACGTGGGCGGGTTTCTACCAGCGGACTCCAAAAAGGCAAGTACTTAGAAGATAATTCTCCTGAATCCGACCACCATCATCATCTCGTGAACCATCGCATTGTTGCAGCAATGTTCTTATAAGAATTCTCTGTAACCCCGTTTAATATTTGTTTAATTTTTTATCAAGTAACGTAAAATTTGTTCATTTGTGTAATGTTAATGTCGCTCTTTAACGTAACTCTGATGATTTTTGTTTGTGTACTTTAAATATTAAATATATGTTAAACTTTTTTATTGAGTCTTTGTGTTCCAGTGTGGCATCAACCCTAAAAGATGAGATCGGTGCAGGAAATATAGTTTGAATCAAAGGTAAACGGCAGATGTCTCTAAGTAAGTTTGTTTCTCAGTTATGTAACTTGGGCCTCGTGCAAAGCTGGTGCACGAGGGTTTACAGTTTAAAGAAAGTTATCATATGTGGTTGTAAATTCCCCAGTGTTTCACCACACCTTACATCGGATGTGATGCAGTTGATTCACAAAATGTTTGTTTGCTCTTACTTGTAACTACATAAAGAAAATAGACATTGTGATGTTCAATTCATCAAAGAAAATTGTCAGATTTAAGGGTAAACTCACGCAAACAGGTCAGTAAAAAGGATGCCTACTTGATTTAACAAAGTTATATCATAAAAGAAAAAGGCCATTTTAACGATGAGACTTTTTTTTTTTTTTTTTTTTTTTTCATTTGAAACATAATATACGGACATTATACTACCCTAAATTACAACAAACTGAATTTTGAAACATTTAATCCGAGGTCGCGAGTCAGGCCCCTATAGACAGAAATAGGAAGATATAAAACAAACAAACAGCCATAATAGATATGTTACGATTCATTCTAAACCTATATTAAGCTTAATAAGACCTGTTAATAAAGAAAAATTAATTAAGAGGTAGATTTTCTAAAGGATATCCGATGAGACTCTAGGACTTGGATAATGTTTTAGGAATTATCGGAGATTAATTAGGATCAGAGATATCACAATAGGCTTAAAGAGTTGAGTTGTGTTGTTCTTTATTATTTCCTCTACATAGTATCCCTCCTTTTTCATCATGACTAAGATAAGGATAATAACATAAAATGACATTAAGTATATCGTTTGTTGTTCTCTAAAGGCCAAAATTACTATTATCAGTTTGTTTAACAAAACTACAGAGTCAGGACTCACAACTATCATGAACATGTTATGATAATTTACTCTAGAACTGATCTCAGATGTTGATTTAATAAATAGCTTTAAAGATATATAGCCCAAAAGCTGAAAAAATTGTAGAATCTGAAAAAAATCAATGTATTTCCAACACATAATTTTCACGTTTGATTGAAGTTGGGATATATCCATGTGCCACGGCTGTCAATGTTGGCAGACATTCTCTGCAAACGTAGATTTAGCCATGGGGGTTATTCGTTACACACCAATTGATCAAACGAGTGTAACTATGGATGCATACCATACTGCAGTAATTAGTGAGGCGTGTCTTAATGTAAAACCGGTAATATCAATTGTCACAGAGGAAGGTGCGTAATGTTTTTATATTTGTGTAGTAGTGTCCTACAACATCACCTTCTTTGTGAGCTAAGGTTGAGGGGTTTGGGAGAAACTATAGGTCTACCTGCTGAGTCATCAGCAGTCATTGCCTGTCCCTCCCTTGCCCTAGCTCTGATGGAGAGGGACTTGGGCACAGATCATATGTATATATGGTCCATTTCTGGGGCATCGTCCTGCTAGCTAAGGCATTGTCACTGTTCATTTACATCTGACATTCTAGAGCGGCCTTTAATCCTTTAAAGTATGCTGGTGTAGTGACAATCAATGCTACTAACAGATAAATTTTCATATAAAAAATCAGGTATGGGCATGCTTTTCGCACTCTCTAAGAGGGATTAGTTCACCAAATTTTCAACTGGGCTCCACAAGACACTAGAAGAGTTGGAAGACCCAGGGCTACATGGCTGAGGACTATGATGCGTGAAGTAGGAGGTGGTGATTGGAGAAGTAGTGATTCAAGAGCTCAGGATAGAGACGACTTACGAAATATGACTGAGGCCCTTTTGTCAATAGGCTTAGGAGGAGATGATGATGATAAAATCAGGTTTCATACTTAAAAAAATACACACTATGACTGAAAGATGCCTCCAAGAATTGCCCTTTTCTTGTCTTTGCAGAGAGGGTAACAAACATCGTTATGAATTTTCGCACTGGTCGTCCTGGTGGTAGGAGGACTCATACTGTGTATAGAGACGACCCATACACAATAGATTATTCACCTGAAAAGCCCAGTTATTAACTGGGAATCCAATGTTGACACCTGCAATAATGACTAAACACTCAGTAGAAGTTAAGGTAAGAGAAGACAATAAATATTTCTAAAAAGTAGTTGTAAAGACTGAAAAACAACTTTTTAGTGGTAAGACTGAATGTACGAATATACCTAATGTGACTTAAAACTAACTATTTACAGTTGATATCGAATTATTTATAACTTAATTTCAAACTTATTCACTATACGAGTGAGGTTATGTAGTGATGGGACCGTGACAATGAAAGATTTGGACAAGAAGTCCTCCTTTAAACCCCCTACTTCAACTGGGATACTAAAGTGAATTAGTTAAATAAGATAAAAAAAAAAAAATTCCAGGTTAAAAAGACCATGGAGGCCTCATTTATATATAGGGCAAAAATTAAAACGAGTCTCAAGTTTAAGCTACTGAAATAATTCACAATAAATTTAGGGTAAAGTGTTGGCAAATATTGAGAACATTTATCATGCACAAAAGATAATAATTTAGTATTGGTAGACACACACACACACACACACATATATATATATATATATATATAAATATATATAGTATATATAATATATATATATATTATTTATATATATATATATATATTATACACACACATCCACGGCTACTAAGAGTCAAATTGCTGGTGCCTAGGTCACGAATAATGCTTTCAGTATAGGAAGAATAGACTTAATATAAAAAAGAATCCTGGAATGGTTTATTCAAATGTAAGGAAGATATTCATATTTTATATATCATTACAAATATTTGTCCAAAAATAAATATATGTTTGAAAATTTTGTTTTAATTTTCATTCAGATGGGATGAGTGAAATATCTTCTAACTCAATGTATTTTTTTCATAAAATTAGGTAGCTTAATAAACAATGTGGAATGGAGGTTCAAGTTTATATTACAGGCATATATATATATATATATATATATACACACACATACACACACACACACACACATATATATATATATATATATATAAAACAAATGCAGCCGTTTCTAATACAGTGTACGACCAAAGACAGTAAAGTGTGTAGGACAAATGCCTCAGGTATGTCAATTCATGTCTGGGGTGTGTCCAGTTTTGATCACCACGCTAGCCAGTGTGGATTGTATGGTGGCCCTGACTAGTGCACCTTACTCATCATGGCGGTACCTATGCCTTTTCACCTTTAATGTTAAGAAAACTTCCTTGTAAATGATAGTATTTAAAAAGGGATAATGCACTACACTTCTGCATGGCTTGGGGATCTTCATGAATATACTTGTTAAGATATATTTACCTGTTTTAAAAACTCTGAAAACTGCCCAGCATATATTCAACATCAAATTTCTCAGAAGTTCTATCTATAGTACAAACGAAGAAGAAAAGCGTTGTGATATGTTTCAAATGTTCAGGATAACTTCTCTGAAGGACATAAATAATGTAAATATATTCCTGGACGAAGACACCTTGAATGATATATGGCGTATTTCCAGTCTTACTTTCGGTTTAGCCTGCATAACTTGAGTTGTCTTTTGTAGATATACTAGCTTGAAGTAAACCCCCAACTTAAATTAAACCTACAGTTAAGCATATTATGAAGATTAGTGTTTGACATGTGATAGCAATACACGGTAAATATGGCGTTGAAGTACCTATATGTTGTCATTGACAAAGACAGAAATTAATAAGAATCACTAAATATCAAAGACATTTTATGAAGTAAATATTATCCTTCCGAGATAGTATATGCAAAAGTCTAAACTACAATATAAAATGTTTAGCCACGACTTAGAAAAAATGACAGATGATTATTGTTGGATATTGTTTATTTAGCGAAAATTATTTTTCCAATTATAGTCAAACTACCCGGGCATTAAAAAGGTTGATTTTTGGAATAGAGTATGTTGCTAATAAGATTTATACAGAGAAAATATTATTCAAAATAACATTGATGATATAATCACTAAAAGTGCGTATGTATTTTACAAAATGGACGTCACAGAGACGATGATTTAAGAAAAAATATTATTGAAATATATTCATAAATTATTACCTTCCATTAGATATAAAAAAGATTGCATAATTTTATCGTGAAGTACTCGTTATTGATAATTAGTGATAAACATAAGAAATAAAATAGGTCCACTACTAAAAATAAAAAAGATATTATTATTATTATTATTATATTATTATTATTATTATTATTATTATAAGCCAAGCTATAACCCTAGTTAGAAAACAGGAGTATATAAGCCCCAATGGCTCCAACAGAGAAAAATAGCCCAGTGAGGAAAGGAAGCAATGAAATAAATCACTACAAAATAAAAAAAAGAAATAGAAATAGTAAAATCATTATCTCAGATTTTTCATACAAATTATACGTTTCAAAAACCAGCGATAGAGAAATAAGATAGAATAGTGTTCCAGAGTGTACCCTTAAGCTAGAAAACTCTAATCAAGACAGCGGAAGACCGTCATCAATAAATGCAAATGTTTCTGCAGTGCTTTTAGGTTTCTGTTTTTGTCTCTGCAACGATCTTCCAAGAGCAATCGTCTCCAACACAGGGGTTTTTATGTCTCACAGTTTCCATTTCGTCGTTTTTCCTCCTTTTTTTTTTTTTTAATCAAGAGGGAAATATTTTTTCGGCCTCAATATATGCTTCCTCGTATACCTCAGCCAACCTTTCTCTTTCTCTTGAAGTCCCGACTGCCCCTTGGCAGAGGGTTTTGGACAGGCTTCAGGCGACTGAATGGTTTATTATGGAAATCGTCACGGAAGAATAAGTTCGATTTTATATATATATATATATATATATATATATAAAAGGAAGAAATGAAGGGTAACGGCATTTTTTGTTATGTTGCTGACAGGTGATACATCTTGCAAATCGAAATCAATTCATGTATTTTCAAATACATATCTTTACGATGGAATTTTTATGATTTTAGATCAAGACAATTTAGATACTAGTATCTTAAATTATGTCTGATATGGAAAAAGAACAGTAAATTATTTAACTTTAATACTTGGTTATCATTAGTTAGTGAACATATCAATAAGGATGCCACATCTTGAGCTTTATTTATAGAAATTAAAAGAATGAAATAATATTACGACATTTATCTCCCGTTCCCCCAGACCCCACCCCCTGACACCTCAACTCCCAACCCCAATACGACAACAAAAGTTATTTTGAATAAGAAAGGAATTTCTTACAAGGTCATTGGCGCTGAAGCTGCGATATTTAACAACTGAATAATAATAATAATAATAATATTAATAATAATAATAATAATAATAATAATAATAATAATAATAATAATAATAATAATAATATAATCTTTCGCAAATTATCAATCCTAACTAGATCCTTATTATTAATAGTAATATTATTCTAGTAATTTTAATCCATAATAGTCGTAATGTAAATATTGTTCATGGACACATAGCAAGAACTTCAACAAAGCTGGCAGTGTTGAAGGAGCAATTTCAACTTGCTCATGTTACATTCGGAATGCAGTTTAGTCTTTAATGAAGTTGAAATTACCGCCTCAACAGTATGGTAATGTGGTGGAAAGTTTATAACAGGTGGCTGATTTGAATATAGGTAAAGCCCTTCATGGTTATATATCTCACAAACATATAAGAGTATGTAAAATAAATAACTGAGGAAATTATAAAGGGAAATCATAGTCAGTTCAGACACGGAGAAGGGTTTGAGGGTGAAATACTCACTCGGATACTCTAATATATAATCGAAGTTCAATTCTCACCCTAAAACAAAAAAAAAAAAAAAAAAAAAAAAACTTAGTAAGGTGTAACTTATCATAAATGAACCTGTAGCGCATGGTAACACTTACAAATAATTTAATAATTCAATAAAAATAATTTTAATGATTTTAATAATGATTAATTTTCAAATTCAGTAAAGTTAATGTTATTAATATTATTTAAAATTATTCATATTACCTAAAAATACAGGCAGACTATTGCAGGGTCTATACGTGATTTACTAGAAATGTTACAAACAAATTAGGATGTTTTGCTTAGAGTTTACAATATAAACAGCGCAAAGAAACTATTTGAATTGAAGACTCTTGCTATCTAGGAGGCGATAGAGTATATTCAAGATAGTGTGTGACAGATTGCTGAGTGTATGGAGCAGGGCATTTTGGTAATGAATCTTATAGTTTTATAAAGTTAAAGTTTGGTTAAAACACTTACGGGATTTAATTAACCGTAATCATTACCATGGAAAAAAATCTGACTACGTTGATTTGGAGGCCATTTTAAGACACATTTACCTTTCATAATTCTATTTCAATAATTGCACTTGGGTTTTGAAAATTTGCGTCAGAAATAATCATACATCATGCGGGCCAATTGACCAGTCTCCCTGTAACTATGCTATGCCCGTTTAGGGTTTATAGACCGTTATGAGTATAGGAATTTGCTGATTTTTTTCCTCAAAATTAAGGGTAAATGCATTGATGACGCTCTCTCATCAATATTTTTTTTTTTTTTTTTTTTTTGGTCTTCGTTAAAAGGACAGGTTTTATACAAATTTCATGTGTTTCTGAGGAAATTTTACCCAAACAAAGATCATTTAAGTGCTTTATATGTATAAGATAATTTATACATACTAATGTACCTTACGTTTATGAAGTTAACAGCAACCAGTATGTAAAAGGACAGTACAATTAAAAGATCAGGTTAACGGATATACTAACATCCTACAGAAATAACAAATACAAGTTAGTAGTTACTAACTTTCTGAAGGACCTTAAAAACATGGAAAAGCAATAAGTTTACAAGTTAATGGTTACAAATACGTACAAGAACATCTATATATATATATATTATATATATAAATATATATGTATATTGTATATATATGTATATATATAATATATATATATATATTCATATATATAGTATATATATATATATAAATATATATATATATATATATATATTTATGCATATACTGTAATCATATATATATATATATATGTGTGTGTGTGTGTGTGTGTATATATACACACACACACACACACATATATATATATATATATATATACATATATATATATATACAATATACGTATATATATATATGTATGTATATATATATAATATATATATAATACTACTTCGTTCTACCACCGGGGTTAGGAGGGTTTGTGCCCTGCAGAGTATCTGGAATGTTTTGGAATGCAGTAAAGCATGTTATGGTGTCTGACAAGCAGCTTGCCACTTAGCAGACTTAGCACATCGATCGAGTGTGGTAGCTATGGTCCTTCTTGTTGCAGTGCTTGCCTATGTCTCTGTTAGGGACTAGGACGGGCATAAGTCGGACCTTTGTATCCTACCACTGGTTGTCATATGTCAGGTAGGTCTTTTGTCCCCTCTTTGGCTGTGACATGGGCTTTTGTTGTACTGGGATGTCGTGATTTATCTTTTTTTACCTCCCATTTGCTTTTTTTTCTAAGAATTTTGTCTTTTTTCTGGCACGAATGTCGAGATAAAATAATATGATGGCTACGTTCTATTTCCCTGTTGTTTTATTTAAACACCACAGCTGATTGGACAGTGAGGTGTTTGCCTTAGTATTTAAGAATCTCATGATAAAATAGGAAGAATGGAATGTGGGCTTGTTTTATTACTGCCAGACCACACCAAAAATTTCCACATCCTAGTGTAATAAGGAGAGAGTTAATTTGCAAAATGTATGGACCTTATTGGACTTTTTAAACAGTTACCAATTCTACTGGATATTTTGATAGTGTGTGAAGAAAAATACAAGATTGATAATCAGAATCTTCATAATTCATGTATGGTCTAGTTTGGTGATTATCTATATTAAGTTGCATATTTATCAGTGTATTAACGATATTACATTAATTTAAGCAGCATTGTCAAAATTATGGTATATTCATATTTAGATGTAGGGTATTATGATTTGTTGTAGTTTAGTATTGAATTTAGTATCAAGTTTATTAGTTGAAGGATTGGTGAAATGTATTAGCTTTATTTTCAGGTAGATATTAGGTTGGTGTTGTTTTTTATATCTTACTGCATAAAATATGGATTTCTTCACTCGAGTATATGTGACATTTTGATAGTATAGTATTTGGTCGTACGGAATTATTGATAAAATTTTATTTCAAGCTTAATTTGAAGGTAAAATTGCGAGTGTATGGAAGTGTAATTATGTCTGTAAGAATGTTTATAGATAGTATAAGTGTATTCAATTCTGGTCCATAGTACTCAAAAGGTCACTAAAGAGAGACATGTCATCCTTGGTACCATGGGCTTTTGACATCTTGCAAATCTTATGATGGAGGATTTCATGAATAAACCTATCAATACTTGCACTACAGATCAACTTATATCCCCCTTTTCAAATGGTTTTGGATATATTTTGGGTAAGAATCCTGCCTCACTTCCTCTGCAACCCAAAATAACCTCATCGACCAATTGTTGGAGACTCGGCAACGATCCAAAGCTCCCTGATGACAGCATCAAAGAGTGGCCGAATCTCGAAGAATCAGTCAGCGATGGTCCAGAAATTCTTATTACTGCTAAAGGGTATAAATGGTCTAGATGTCGAAACCGATTGGGAGACATCTCTTCAGCCACTTGTGACTAGTAATCCTCTATACTTGGCCTCTATACCACATCCATGTAGATGATGACGCCAGTGAACCCCATCATTTCATGGATGTTAATGAAAAAAAGTTGTGACAGCATCCTTCTGCCTTGAAGAGAGTTTTCTTTGGTATAAAATCTTCCCTAAAACCGTGTCAGTGAATATATCCTGGATATACTCGAATGAAAGCTAATACACTTTACTACTTGGTGGAGGAAGTTAGGCAGATCAGGATAGTTGATGTCCTCCCCCCTTCCACTCACAATACCTGGGCTTGTCGGCATTGTTTCTTCACTTCTTCATTGAGAGTGTTGGGTCATTCCTTGTCATTCTTGATCAAGACTCAAGTCCTGGAAAGTGCTCAGGCCTCGCATAAGTCAAACACCCAATTGAAAGAAAGGTAGATAATAATAGGTAAATCATTGTAACAGTTAGGTAGGCAATGCAATTAAACCCATATGTAGAAACATTGCTAAGATAAGTAAACTTAACTGGCATTTAATTAAAGAAAAACAAGAAAGTAAATGTTCATAAAAGGTAATTATCGTAAAAAAAAAAAAAAACTACTACTAAACTATAGAAATCTTGCCTTTTAATGCGCCATATACATCCTTTGGCAGCATTTCCACAATGAAAAGGTTAAAGAAGAAAATTGAGTCAAGTATATCACCATCAGTTGAGTCTACGATGTCAGCAGAAACCTTAATTTTACTTTAATTTCCTTGAATAGGGACAAATCACTCCAGCCTAGCAGTGTTACAGCTATAGAAGCAGGATGCTGGAATCTGAAAAAAATAGATATTTAGCGCTATCATACTCACATTTGCACTATAAAAAAAACTGTTTCATAAGTTTAATAAGTGCATTAGAAGTAACAATATATCACTAACGCCTATATCAACATCACTAATAGTAAATATTATTTGCATTACTGTCTTATAAAATCCAGGCACAATAGCACTAGAAGTGATTATATCTCACTAGGCTATATTAGAATTACATGTGAATACTACAGTCATTACTCTCTTATAAACTCTACTCTCTCAATAAAAATGGAACTAAACCTAACTATGTATCACTAGGCTGTATCAGCATAACAAGAAGTGACTATTTTTGTCCTTATCACCATCAGTAATGCTCTATGTCCATCATATGGGTATAGATGAAGACCACATGGTCGCAGGGAGACAGAGCAATGGAGCCCTTATGAGCCCTTAGCTATGTAGTATAAAGTTTTCAGAAACTTGCATTAATTACTGACCGTGAAGAAGTTACGAAAATGAAATTTGTACAATTGAGTGGTGTCCCAATACTGATATTGAGGGTGTTTTTCTTGCAACTGGATGCAGTAGCGCACTGTAATTAACTGACTGGAAATCAGAGGAGCACTTTTGTTGGATGGAAACATATGGCAAGAGCTACGCCACAGTGGGCTTGTTAAATAGATTTGTAAAATTAAAAAGAAAAATAAATAAAACACTTATTGATCACTTTCCCACTAGAGGATTAAGTTGCGGTGTGTGCAAGCGCATGCATTCTGTAATCAATATCTCTAAAACTAGGATGTGGCTGGTAAATTTTAATTACAAAGAATACCTGAAATTTCTGGTGAGTTGCATTTGAATAGATTAGGGTTAATATGAAAAATAACCATTAGAAAAAAATTAAATTAACAGTGATGAAAGATTTAAAATGTAAAATTAGCTTTTCATCAATACCACAAAAAATTAGTCTCGGGCAAATAATTATATCATACTGTTTGGCAATTTATATATATATATATATATATATATATTTATATATATATATATATATATATATATAAATATATATATATATATATATATATGTATACATATATATATATATATATATATATCTACGGTAAATCTATCAGTATTACGCCACTACCAGAACCATTATGGTAAATCGTTAGGAATAATACCATGTGGCATTATGTATATGATATTTAATTACTTCAAATCCATTTGTCCAAATATATACAACAAGTCATTCCAAAACATGGAAGACTATTATTCAATATATCTTTCCTTATCATGCTGATAAGAAAAATAAATATGGTAAATTATTTCTCATCACATTCTGAAATATATAGGCAAATTGTTCCATTCTCTACCATTTTGTATACCTCTAATAATTCCATGCGATACAATTTGCCTGATATTTATGGTAAACTGTTAATTTCATGCAAGGTAAATTCTTTCATATATTGGCATTTGGGAGAATATATGGAGGGACCCCATATATACAAATTTGCATAGCTAATCAGATGCATTATGTTATTAAAGAATTATGAATAGTTCAGTACTTTTCTGTTTACTAATAGTCTTCAGCTAAATCCAACAGCTTTTTGTTTTTGCTTACCATGACTCATGATTATGTGAATTTTGTGGAGACAGTGTAAACGAAAAATATTACTAAAAGTAACACAAAATTATTAGAAAGAGTCTGAAAATAAAAGGAAAAGACTGAATACTGCCACGTCTGAAGTATTATAGGTTTGTTATTTAACAATGTGAATTTACCTATATATATATATATATATATATATGTGTGTATATATATATATATATATATGTGTGTGTATATATATATATATATATATACATACATATATATATATATATATACATATATATATATATATATATATATATAAACGTTGCTAGGTGGGTGTATAGTAGAGTGAATGCAGTCGAGAAACGGCCATTGTGACTCGCCTAAAAGGTTCCCTCAAAGACAAATGCCACGAGAGTAATGGCAGGCTCTGCGAGACGATATCCGGCATGGCAGCCTCAAGCTTTGTCATTCCATAGAGGGTTATTGGAGGCACGTTAGTAACATGCTGCGCCCCAAAAGAAGATGCCGGGTTTCATTTCTTTATCCTTCCTGCAGATGGAGTGCCTGGGGCTACAGGTGAATTTAATATGGAGGAGAGAAAGAGGAGGAAATGGAGGCGGTGATCAATTCTATAATGTTTGTTATTTATGATTTACTAAATAGAACTATGTTATATGCAAATCTTAAGTTGTTAAGGTATTCCCCATTATTATTAATTCCTAAATTTTCTCAAGATTATTTCTTAAAAACGTCTTTTAGGCACGGTGTGAATTACCTAGAAGAAATGGGGTCCGCCTATCTAATTCCTTTCTCAATCAAAAATTTCTCACCATCTTTATGTAGTTTTAAGATTGTTGTACTTCCGTAGAGCTCTCTTCATTCGTTCTATAATAAGACTTATTTATTTCTGGTTTTAGAAGGGCTTTCATTACTGCTGCAGTTTTGAAAAAATCAAAAGCTTTCTCATAGTCTATAAATGCCATTCATAGAGTTTGTCATATTCTGTTGATTTTTCCATTAGCTGGTTAATCAACTGGATATGGTCAGTTGTTGAATACCCACTTCTAAAACCTGCCTGTTCTCCTGGTTGATTGAAGTCTAGCTGTCTTTCTATTTATCCTAATATGATCTTTATAAACCTTTTGTATATTACGGAGAGTATTCTTATAGGGCAGTAATTTTCTTGGGTTTTTTGCCTCTCTTTTTGTAAATTAGAATAATGAGAGATTTTTTCCAAGCTTCATGTATAGAGCATTCTTGCAGACATTTTTTGAAAAGTTCAGCAAGTTATACTATAATGAATTCTCTTCCATCTATTACTGAATAACCATGAAATAAGCTCCCAATATATGTAAGTTAAACACACCATTGAAATTTATAGAAAATAAATTGGATATCATCAGAGAGGTTTGGTTTTCTTAAACCAATGTCTGATTGAAACTTATCTCGGAGGCACAACTCAAGCGACAGGAAACTGAGGCATAAATAAATATATTAGAAACCCTTCCAAAAATATCGGATGATTTTCTAAGACGATGGGTTATTTTCAAGATCTTCTCCTAAACATTTGTGGTTCCATGACAATATTTTCATATTCATTCAGGTTTTATTCCATAAGCTAATGCCTGAAACCCCGTATTGAAATGTGTTGAAATCCGATATGCTGTGTACAGTAGACGGGGTGATAAAATAGTGGAAGGAAATAATTATTTATGTTTGCTTTTTCATTCTTCCTGGTGCACAAGAGTTAACTATAAAAAAATAGAATTATTACTATTTATTTAATAAGGTTATTTTCATTGCCGATATAAACTGAATACTCAGCAATATATGAGCGTATTTCGTTTAACCTATTGAGAAATTTGTTAGTTGTCGAAAACGTCTGATATGTAAAAGAGGTTCATTACGTTATCTGATATCATGAAAATATATATCTCAATATTACTAGACATACTTGAACTGATGTAAATTCAATTTTCATATGACTCTGTTATCAATTAAGAAAAGCTATTTGAGACCGTTTTCCTTACAAATGCTATCATAAGCTACAACCGGGTTACAGCTCGTCACATAAAACTATAATTAAAGAAGTCTTAATGTTAATTTTTTGTAATGAAAAATTTTAAAATTGAGATATAACATTAACATAAGAATATAATATTCACCAAACTTTCAACTGGGCTTCACAAGGCACTAGAAGAGCTGGAAGTCACAGGCTTACATGGCTGAGGACAATGAAGCGAATAGGTAGGATATGATGAATGTAGAAGTATTGATTTAAAATCTAAAAATAGAGACGACTGGTAAAATCTACCTGAGGCCCTTTGCGTCAATGGGGGTAGGAGAAGATGATGATGATTAAGAAAATACGTCGAAAGAGAATTTTTCTTTTTTTATTCATATCTAAACAAATATGAAGATGACCGTGTAAAGTAAGCTCTACCAGGATGTAGCATTAAAGATAAATAAACTAAAATTTATAACCAATTTTAAGACAAATGTTTGTGTTCGGTCTTTGCAATATACAAAGCTTGTGGTTTAGAGTTATTCAGCATAACAATGTATTTTCAGATATGAATGTAAGTATATATTGTTTTGGTTGCTTGTGTGTTAAATAAAGATGTATAAGAAACCATCCTTTATATGAAACTAAATTTTTTCTTCGGTTAGATTTCTCTGTCTTTTATTCATATTGAGTATGACGTGTAACAATTCTCTTTCATTGATTAAATCATTCTTTTCTAATATGGTGTCATCATTTTCACTGTTATCATTGCTATTATCAGTACCATTAATAATAACATTGTGGTTGCTACTGTAGTTATTATTATTATTATTATTATTATTACTATTATTATTATTATTATTATTATTATTATTATTATTATTATTATTATTATTATTATTATTATTATTATTATTATTATTACGAGAAGAGTTGCAACCAAGTAGGAAAAATGCTAAATGCATCATGGCTAATAATTCATAATCAGCCCATCAAGGAAAACGAATCCAAAGTGAATAACAGCGTAGACTAATTTAAGGAGATAATGGAAACATTAAGAAACAAAAGCTCCTGGTAAGCAAAACAATTTACTAAAATAAAATAACACAAAATATAAACTACATTGTCATCAACTGAGGTTCATCTTAATTTTAGAAATATCTTATCAAATCTACTTAGGGAGATATTATGTATTACGATTAAAGTAATATAGAAAATACATATTTCATATATATAAATATATATATATATATATATATATATATACAGTATATATAATGTATATATATGCATATATATGTATGTGTATATACATATATCTACTGTGTTTATATGTATAATATATATATATATATATATATATATATATATACTGTACATTTATCACTACCAGCTAAGCAACACCACTATTTGAAAAAACAGGATGCTACAAGGTCTAAGGGTCCTACAGTTGCCCAGTGAGGAAAGGAAATAAGGAAGCAAGTAAACTATATACGAGAAGTAATGAATAAAAAATATATTTTATCATCAGCAACAACGTTAAGATACACATGTCATGTATGTACCATGAAAAGAGACGGATGAATACCTTCTAGTACGTACAGGACGGTAGAGTTTGGAGAGATCTCATTGTAAAACACTTATATAACATGTCCAAAAGAATTAACTGATCCACAAAGTCAGAGTTTAATAACCAGATCAGGGATAGGGAAGTTATAGACCATAATTATTGTCAAACAAATTAAGATGAGACTAAGCAGCTGATGACCACAAATTAGAAAAATACTCGAAGCAAGAGAGAATGAAACAGTTATAAAATTTACTCAGGACATATTCATCACAAAAAAACTCAAATGTTTTTAATGAGCCACTGGTGCAATTGAAGAAGAAGCACAGTGAATGTGTTTCTCCAAAATAAATCTAAATTCAAGAACTACACCGAGAATTTTACATGAGTTGTGTATAGTTAAAGAAATAATGGCAATGCAAAGCTCTTCATGTTGAGGAGCCACTGTCTTCGGGCTACTTAGTCATACTTTGAGATTTGTTAGTGTTCAACTTCATATCCCCCAATTTACATTTTGCATTTATCTTAGCTAGATCTCTATTAAATGACTAAATAATCATATATATATAGGAAGAAGATGGGTTTGATGTAAAGAGAGTTGCATCATCTGCAAATGCACCGATATTTTTTATAGGCAAAACCACGCATGAATATATAGTATAAAGTAATGGGCTGAGAGCTCTACTGTAAGGAGCATCAGGAATTACACTCCTATAGAAAAATATTGCTCATGAAAAAAACTACACTTAGCAATTTGATAATATTGCTACCCCCATCGGTTTAAGTTCGAGAGTAAAGTTCTGAATAACATGGTTAAAGGCAACACAATAACTGAGGTCAATCATACGAACTTAGTGACCAAAATCAGAGGATTTCTGAACAGTATTACAATATGTAAGAAGGGCATCAAAGCTCACAGATAACTATGAAAGCTAAGCTTGACTTTAGTTAACATATTATTACCTTCAGCATACATATTTTGACATTTTATCATAAGACGCTTCAAACGTTTATACAATGTGGGAGTTATAAAAAATACGATGGAGTCAGCCGGGATAAAGCTATTAAAAAACATTTACCTAATGCGTGAAAA
>NC_090742.1:125531309-125536309 GCF_036898095.1 Palaemon carinicauda | reverse complement strand
TGGTGAACGTCGTCGTCACTTGCACTGAAGAAAGCGCGTTTAGTGCGATTCCTTGTTATTGCCAGTACTTTAATTTAAATTTAAGTAAAGGTCTTGCTAAATCCTTAATTATCAAATAACTATTCTTGGTCCTTTTGAGTCAATTTACTCATATGAAATTTCCAGGTTTTTTGCGTCAAAAGTTGCATTATAATGAAGTTTATGGCTTTGGTTGATTTTATTTTGTGCGAAGCCCTATAAAAATGTTTGCAGCTTAACTTTGAGTAATTCTGGTGAAATTTAATTTGACTTACTGTTTCCATGTCACTAATAGTGATTTTGTTCATATTTTTAGGACAGAGTGGTTACGAGCTAAACATATTCACTGAATAGGACTTTCTCGCTGTGTCTACAATTTGGATGAGGTCCTTTCGTCGACAGGAATTCCATTTAACTATAAAGCGGTCTAACATACGAATGTACATTTTGGCTTGCCACCTTCAGCGTGTTTGTTGTTAATTGTAAGGTGTTAATAATTATATTAATCTGTGTGTTGAGGCAGTTTAAACTACTTTCCTAAGTATTGTTCAAGTGAATAAGTATACTAAAGTTTAGTTCAACTCTAATCCGAAGTGGCAGAATCATGGAAGCTTTATTTTTTGTATTAATTCTTAAACCTATAAGCTTCATAAGGAGGATTGAAATTCTTAGAGAGAGAGAGAGAGAGAGAGAGAGAGAGAGAGAGAGAGAGAGAGATATTATGCTATGAATAATGACTATGTGAAGGCAATGACAGTTGAAAGATTTATATCTATCTTGTACACCACATGATGTCGTTCCTCCATCGAAATTCAAAGACTCATATTATTTGCATATTGAATTAGTTAACTTCACAATAACGTGTAAAAACATATAAATGAAGTTCATAATATTGTTTATAAAGATCATTTAGATATTCATCTTTCTGCAATAAATAATGCTCGTAAAGATTCAGGCAAATTGCGCAAAAAGGTGATAAAGAAAGTAAGTTTTTCAAAAGTGGCCTAAATATTTAAGCCATAGAACATTTTCAGCCTTACTAATATATGTCATCATCATCTCCTCCTATGCCTATTGCCGCAAAGCGCCTCGGTTAGATTGCGCAAGTCGTCTCTATCTTGAGCTTTGAAATCGATACTTCTCCAATCATCATATCCCACTAATATTTATACACATAAAAAATCGCTACAATTGGCTTTATTTGAATAATTAATTCATCAGGTTTAGTCTTTCAGAACATGACACATATGTCGGGATTTATGATACTTTTCTCCACAGGTCTGAACGAGGAAATATTCCTAAAATATCCTTAACTAGACCTTGACCTTTGACCTTAACATATATTAATTGGCGTGGATTTTTTTACATTTAAATATGAACCTTAGTTTGAAGTCTCTGTGACAACGATGTCCAAACTTATGGCTGATTACGGGAATTGGACATCCAGCTTGACCGTGACCTAAAGCTTTGACCTTGATCTTGAAAAAATTTATAATGCCCAGCTATTTACATAAAAGTTAATCCCTGAAAGTTTCATTATACTACCATTAAAATTGTGGCCAAGAAGCTGTTCACAAACAAACACGCAAACAGAGGCGGAAACAACCTTTCAACTTCGGTGGCGGAGGTAATTACGTCGCTCCAGTAATAGAATGCGGCTGGTCCAGAATAAAATCCTATTTTTTTCCCAACTATTTACTTGTCAAAAAAGGATTTTGCAGGGGAAATACCTTGGCAATATAACAACGAATGTACGGTCCTGAATGAGTAGTAGGCTAAATGAGTGGTTCCTAGTAGAGGTAATTTTTACCAAATTTCTTGTTATTTTTAGAGGCTGGGAGAGATTTTTTGGCTGACTGTAAGGAAATCGTTATTGGCAATTAGATAAGTGAAGTACCTGATCGTCTTTACAAATTACATTTATAATTTATCGAGGTACCTGACTTTGCTCATTGAATGAGGCAACCAAGAAATTCTACGTTATTCTGAATACAATACCAAATTTTATATGTTTAGTCACTTTATGAAATACATTTGAAAAACACGGGAGATATATATAATTTGATGGTGTTTAAAATAGCCAAAAATTGTCATAAAGATGGAATGCGTATATCCATTATCAAGAAAAATATTTCTGTCAAAAGACTAGTAAGGAAAAAACAAGCGAAATGAGAGACATAAACTAGCATAAGAAAAGAATATTCACTTACCAACAATGATCATTCAAATATTATAAATCAGTAAATATGTAATGTAATATTTCCATATTTAAAAAGGCTAATTATTTTAGAAAAATTGGGGAATAAAAGAAAAAAAAACAGATAAAATTGAAGCACTTGGTATGCTTTTATTATGGCTGTGTTTGATTGCAAGTAATGAAAAACAAAGAACTTTGTCATTGCAAGATCAAGATAGATTCTATTTTTCCAACTGGAATGTCATGTTCAATTTTGCTTGAATGCTTTTTAATTGAATTTGTATACTTAAATACTTCACATATAAAAATGAAAGAGACTCACGTTTGTAATGATTCCTATGTATCAAACATTAAATACTCAATTTCAATAGGTCACATATTCAAAATCATTAAAACAAAACATAGATTATAATTAAGTAGCCGGTGAATTATTTTAGTGCCGAAAAAACACTCAATAACCATTAATCTTTGGGATGACGGAGCATCTTTTTATACAATATTGATTACCCAAAGATGAGTTATACCTGATGAAACATTATTCCCGACCTTCTGAAGAATAATTTCGGAGGAATTTCTTGTCCTTTATCTTAGGCAGACCTATATCATTCTACTAATAGTGTAAGCGACCCGTAAAAAAATAATGGGTAAATATTTAAATAGTTAGATAGTTAGCGCATACAAGCATAGTTTCAACCATCTCCCTTTCTTAACTATACACACACACACAAAATATATATATATATATATATATATATATATATATATACACATAGTAATTGCATGAAAAAACATTGGAAATTTAATTTTCCGGTTCCAGTAAAGAAAACAAAAACTTTATAAACTGCAACATCTTTTTTTCGGAAATGAAATTATTTGAAATTTGTCGATGTTCCTGATTCGATAACCTATTTTACTGCCCTGAGTTTTTGTAAAGCCGCGAAAATGTTTTCGCCTGACTTCCGACCAGACTTGTTTGTAGCAGTTGTAAGCTTCAACTTTGTCTACATCTGAAAGCCTTCGCTTCCTGACTTGGTCAATAAAGTTTCTAGAAAAGTTTATAAACCTGATGTCATTTGTTTTTGCCATGGAAACAGCAAAAGGACCGGATTCCTTTTTTTTTTTTTTTTTTTATTTTTTTTTTTTTTTTTTGCAGTCTAAATCTATGTTATTGAAATATAATATATTTCTTCAAGAAAACTTGAGTACCGCTTGAATATCTGGAAACAAATGATTTGGTTTATAAATAGATTTAACGAATATAAGAGACATCTCTTTTGTAGAAACATATGTGATATAGAATCCATGTCACAAGTTCACTTTAAAACAAGAGCAGAACAGAAAAGGTTTGCTGAGTCGAAAAGCTTCCCAAAGAATGTGATATGTATGCTCCATTATTCTGTTAGATTAGTTCGTTGCGCTCTTCCACTCTTTTGTTGACTATTGGAAATTTGGAAGAGAATTTTCTTATAACAACACTTGTAGCCAATCTCCACATACATGAGTCTGCCTTTGCAGTCTAAGATATGTATAATCTAAAAAAATATAAGTGAAATGTTCTTTAAAGTGAACTTTTATTGGAATATCCGAAATAGTATGACTACCAATGTACATAAATCATATGGATATACAATTTGATTCAATGAAGTTATTCATAATATGTATAAAATACTCCACTGTAGTAAAATATCTCTATGGTAATCAAAGCCATATTTTTTGGGTATCAATATGATTCTGGAAAGAGCTATTGATTGTTAAATATTGGAATATTGTTGCGATTTTTCCATCCAAGTACATTGCAGTTTCCTTGTTAATATATAAAGTTATTTAAATTGAAAAGGATTAAGAAATAAGAATACTATAGTACATTTTAGCTGTAATTTTCTTTTGGAAATGTGATATTAGGTAGAAAATATATCAGAGCTTGTTGTCTATGAAACATTAAACAACATACCTTTATTAATAAAGAGAAAGTCATAAATCCTTATTTATGCCTCCCTTTCGCGACGTTATTGAAACGCAATGACATCAGCATTTAAATGCATAAAAGATGAAACTTTTGCCCTTCGTGCAAGCTACATCTTCATTCAGCAAGACTAGAATGATGAGTATGTATTCTAGTTCCAGGAATTAGAATAAGACAAGAGAAATATCCCAGTATCTGTTGGGAATCCATTTTCACCATCAACACACAAATGGAGATGGGAGGCTGCTGTAGATGAAGGCGTATGGTGGTGGCTACAAAATTAATTTTGGAAGCTGGAACAGGTAAGAATACTTGTATATTATTTGCTTAGTGTCTAAACAAATATCTTATTTTGGTTGAAAATAAGAATATCTTTATCTTTGTATTTTTTGACATTATAAAAAAAACAGTTCTCCAAACAAAATGTGCAAATAGTGTCCTTTACCCTTTATTTCTTAAGATGTGATTGTACCGTTTTCCTTTATCTATATGATGAGAAAGAAAAAAACGCATCATAAGTTGAAAACATTTAAAAAGGAAATTACAACGGTAAAGATAATATACTACCTTCCTTCAGAGTCTTCTTTCTTCTGCTATTATAACTAATACCACTATTACTGATATCATTATTATTACTCATAGTTAGGCAAGAGCCTTGATTACAATAGCAAATAAATACAAACTCCAGGGTCCATCAGGA
The DNA here is from genome assembly GCF_036898095.1 of Palaemon carinicauda. Classification (NCBI taxonomy): domain Eukaryota; kingdom Metazoa; phylum Arthropoda; class Malacostraca; order Decapoda; family Palaemonidae; genus Palaemon; species Palaemon carinicauda. The sequence goes on along the minus strand of NC_090742.1, from coordinate 125,531,431 downwards.
AAAGCACACCAGATTGTTTATTAAAAAGTACGGATGTAAATATAACAAATGATAATACGAAATGCAGAAGAAAAAAAATGTAATTAATAGAAAACAAATCGACAGTACCATAAAAATGTTCA
>NC_090742.1:125516309-125518809 GCF_036898095.1 Palaemon carinicauda | reverse complement strand
CACCAATTTTCGATACAAATTGTGTGTGTGGAGAGAGAGAGAGAGAGAGAGAGAGAGAGAGAGAGAGAGGGGTGATTGAAGGGTTAGGAAGTTCGAATAGAGTGGAAATTAAGTAGTCAGGATAAAATACAATTATCGTGATATTAGACTAATCTTCTAACGGCTATTTCAAATAAGCCAGTTCGCGGGGAATCTGGATACAGTTAGCAACTGAATTTTACATCAATCAATGTGTAATACTGATATTATATCGTGTATGAAAACTAGTACAGAATATTACATGAGTAAGAAAAAAGGGAATTACTAATACTCCATCAATTTTTCTAGCAAAGATATGTGTAAATACCATGAATCGAATAAAAAAAAAAAAAAAAATTTCCCACCCAACTTTTCATGGATATGAAAACATTTTTTACCACTGCTTAAAAGAATGGGAAGAGAGGGCGACAAATGAGAAAAAATTGGACCGCGCAAGCGACATCCTTTGATGAAAAAGGCGTTTTAAAAGAGAGATGAGATCAAAGAGAAGCGGAGAATGGAATTAAAAGAGATAATGAAATTGCTCTGGTGAAGAGAAGGTTTTATTTAAAGTAGTTGGAGTCCAATCTCTCAGGAATTGTAGGGGATCTTACAGCGTTTCATAATTTCGTGGTTTGACAGTTCATCCACAGACTGAAAAGTGTTACTTCTTCCATTGATTTGCTAGAATTAGTTTACACTATAATGGATAACCTATGAATATAGGATCGTAATGAAAACTAATACACGCACACATACACACACACACACACACACATATATATATATATATATATATACATTATATATATAGATATATAAATATATATATATATATATATATGTGTGTGTGTATATATATGTATATATATAAATATATATATATATATATATATGTATATATATATATATATATATGAATAAATAAATATATATATATATATATATATATGTATATAAATATATATTCATAAGTAGAATGATGATCCTATAACAATAATCAATGACGATTCAGTTAAATAATACTATTTTTCCTTCATTTTACAGTGTTTCTTATGTGATGGCTCTGTAAAGATTCTTCTTAGCTTTGAAGTAACTGCACATATTTTTGTTGTTTTATGGAGCGTGACTTAGGACTACTGGCTTAGAATTTTGGAATTTCAGATGATTGTATTTTTACTGTAGAACACATTAGTGTTTCCTGTTAAGGATAGTTTTATTTAACGAAAAGAATTTGGTTTATTCCTTTTTTGTATATATTCATGCAAGGAAGTCCAGTTCTGTAGGCAAAACTTTTTTTTTGACTTGGGTTCCTATTTGCTTTCTCGTAAAGAATTCCAGGGAAACCTACTTATAGTTTCTTTGATATTCTGAGGAATAGATTACATGGTTTTGTGTATACTATAATGGTGTCTGTTGTTGCAAGTAGGCTGAATTTATATATATTATGATATAGGGCCTATGAAAAAGGTTTATTTTGAAATCAGTGGCGGCTAGTTGCAAAAATTACTGGGGATGCTGCTCCAGAAAAAAAAAAAAAAAAAAAAAAAAAAAAAAAAAAAAAAAAAAAAAAAACAAGCGTCTGTTTTGATATTGTGTGAAAGGAAACAAACAGATGAAATAAACTTTATTCAGAAACTTTATAAAATCCCTAACGAACGAAATCTAACCTTTTCTACTTACTATAACCTAAACTGTTACTGTTCAAGTTTTATTTATTGTTAATTTGTTCTCATCATTTATTAATTCCTTATTTCCTTTCCTCACTGGGCTATTTTTCCCTATTGGAGCCCTTGGGCTTATAACATCTTGCTTTTCCTACTAGGGTTGTAGCTTGGATAATAATAATAATAATAATAATAATAATAATAATAATAATAATAATAATAATCTAGAAATTAAATCCATTCTTCTTGTTTTAATTTGCGCGAAAAGATCTAATATTTTTTCCTCGATCTCGCGATGATAACTGATGAAATTTTTATTCTTTCCGAATTCATACTGGTTCTTAGAATTTTTTTCATTGTTTCTAGTATTGAAAAACAGCGTTCTGCCTCTAAGGCAGTCATGGGAATTGTCAACAGAACCGAAACAAATGTAAAAAGAAAAGAATAGTATTAAGAAACAACTGAAAATGGGATAATGATCTAATTTTACATTTTATACATATGCGATGCTATATAACCAAGGAACTAAGCTGACATGAATTTGGTATTACATTGCAGTATCATTTTGCTTGTTGGATTGATGACCAAATCTTGCCAAGAAAAAGTCGCCCCTAAAACTCATTTATATATGAATAAATAATTCAGATATGAAATTATTCTTTGAACTTAATAGCAGTTATTCTATATCTCTATTATACTTCCGGTAGTTATTACATAATGAAATATATTATTTACAGTTTTTGTCCGTGTGTTTATTTGGATATGTTTGTGTCTATGCGTTTGTGTAGTGTACGTATATGCACGGAAGAATATAG
>NC_090742.1:125508809-125513809 GCF_036898095.1 Palaemon carinicauda | reverse complement strand
TATACTGTATATATATATATATATATATAAAATAAATATATATATATATATATATATATATATTTATATATATATATATATATATATATTTATATATATATATATATACATACATATATATATATATATATATATATATTATATATATATATATATATACGGTGTACATGTATACATGCATATATGAATATGTATATTTGTGAGCGAATTTGTCTTTATATGTAGGTACTGAATATTCTTGCCAATGCTTCGCTCATATTCTTATACTAATATGCGCGACCCGTCAAAAATGGTTGGTAAATATTAAGATAGATATGGACACACAACCTCTCACCTCGGTATAGCTATTCCCTCCCCCCACTACCCGAGACAGAGAGCGTAGCGTAACCGGAAACATACCACATACTTGCTCTTTGTTATAACTGGTAATATTCTCGTCTTGACAAAGAATACTCTGTGTTTTTTTCAGTTTCAAGAACTTCTGTCTGTAGTCTTGTATATTCTTAAACAGCAAACAAAAATTCCACTTATTTTATTAATCTTGAATATATGTCACCTAACTACAATGAGTATTCTTGTTCTTTATAGGTTACTCTGAAATAGGTTTCTAAATTTTTTTATTAGTTACTTTTCTGCCCTTTAATTTTGCAAGCTCAATCTACGAGTTGCATAGGATCTTTTGACATCTTAATCATAAAAAAAAGTAATTCACGAAAAATTTAGGATTGATGTTTTAAACTGAATCTTTGAATGGCTTAATATCATTATTCATTTTATGCATCTCTTAACGAGAATAATTTTGGAATATATTCTTTTCTCTATTCGATAAGCCGGGTAGGTGTTAAAACAGACGAACAGGAAGCAGTAATGGTAACTAAATTATTATTATATTGTTTAAAAAAGGAACCACATTTTAATTGGTTGAATAAATGTTAAAAAGAATGTTTTATTTAATTAAAGTAAAAAATTGAATCAAATTGTAGACAATTAATCATGAATATTTTGTAATGAAAAATAGTAAATTATCTATTTGGATAGGTTGAACACCATAAAGTTCATTTCATGTTATTTCCACCGTAATCCTAATCATTTAAGACAACGCATTCGTTCGATTAGTAGCATAACATAATCAGTGTACCACCTTCTCTATATATACTTTGATTTTTCAATAAAACTAGAAACTAAAAATATACTTTTGTCATGTAAAACGGCAATAAACTTCAAGGTTGAATGCCTCTCTCCCGCTCTCTATCTCTGTATGTCTGTGTAATACGAAAATTCACAATCTAAAAGTCTCTGATGACTAGCGTTCCCCTCAGGATTTGTGTCATCCCTATGTAAAGACGGTAAATATTTTGTTGCAGGATTATGTTCCCTTCAGTCACGATCTTGGTTCGACCGTGTCAGGGGATTCTCTAAATCTTTTCACACCTGACGGTTAATAAATACTTGGCAAGAATTTAAATCCATGAGGGTGAGAAAAAGATATATATATATATATATATATATATGTATATATATATATATATATATATACACACACATATATATATATATATATAAATATATTAATATATATATATATATATATATAGTATATACATATATGTGTATATATATATATATATATAAATATATATATATATATATATATAAATATATATATATATAAATATATATATATATATATATATACATATATATATATATATATATATTATATATATATATATATATATAAATATATATATATATATATATATATATATTTATATATATATATATATATATATAAATATATATATATATATATATATACATATATATATATATAAATATATATATATATATATATACTTACATATATAGATCTATATATATATATATATATATACACAGTATATGGATGCAAATCAACACAATATCATGTCCAGATAGAAATTTCTACCTCATACTTAGGATCGAGGTATAGTAATTGTTAATATAAAAAAAATGACTTCCCCTGGAGATTACTACTCAGGAAGAACACACAGTCGAAGGCTGAAGTGTAAGTCCCAATGTATGCCTCAAAATATGAGACGTAACCATAGTCAATCTCTGCAATGATGTACATCTTTATGCTATATTTCATTAGACTGTCGAAGATATGCGCCTTGAACCTAAAGCTCCCCTTCTGCGATAGCATTTCATCATCAATTGACACCTCCTGCAAATTAGTTCACACATCCCAGAACCCTGACTGGAAGTATTCGAGAACTATATGCACTCTAATAAGATGATTAATGTTGACTTACATGATAGATGCGCAATTGCTTTTATGAAAGTACATTAACATCTGCAAAAACCTTTAACATGGCATTATCCTTATGAGGATGGGCATATGTAATAGACCATTCATTGACCAATACTGCTGCAACGATGGTTTCTAAATTCCCCCCCTTCCCCCATAAGGATTAAGGGTCATTGGCAATCACGAATTGAGGGACGTAGGTGTCATACCTGCAAGGCTTTGTTTTTTTTATAGATATATGTTTGTTTTGCGAGGAAAAATAGCAAATATCTGGTGAAATATACAGTTTAATGAAATCCAACGTTGAAGTCGGGTTTTTTCAAAAAACCTTCCAACCCATGCTTACCTGTGAAGGACAATGCCATGGGGTTACAAGAGTCTGTAGTCTAGCCAGCTTTAGAAGCTTTTCCTACTTACCTTTTTTTTTTTCTTACTCTTGTTTGGCAGTATAGCAATACCCGATGGACAGATATCGTTTTAGCCTAGATCAAGATTTATATATTTAGACCTTGACCTATATTATTTCACCCATCATCGCGGGAGTCCCTTTCATATTCTTGTTCTTTGGGCATGCCTTCAATGGATTCCTCACTCCTTTCTGATTCACCAAAATCAAGCTTGTCGGATGATTCGTTCCCAAATAGAATTTTTTCCACGTTTTTCCAATATTTTGTCCTATTGGGACGGAAGAAGGAGAATTGTGTATGTTGCTCTGCTCGATGTAGGGAGAAACAACTTGGTAGGTTGAAGGTATGACCTTTGGTGAGGAAGACAATGCTTCCTCAGGCTCCCGGGCCCATAGATAGATTCAAGGACGTTTAATGTGAGTGCTGCTGGGAATCCTATGCCGCCAACACCTACTTCCTCCATCTCTCCACCAGAACTTTTTTCCTTTTCCATCTCGAAAAGATTTTTTTTTTTACCATCGAATCACTAATATATTAGAGGCAAAATCGGGAATTCATGTTTTCGGAGAAGGCTCATCGATATTTGTCTGCCTTTCTTCATTAAGTACTGCCTGAAACTTACTTGGCGTAAACTTTTCAGTATGCTTCGTCATCGCTTTTCTTTCCTTCAGCCAATATTTCCGTTAAAAGTGCCACCAACACTGGAACACAACTAAAAACTTGTTCCAACAACTTCTTATCAATCGACAAATGAACCAACCCTTCCTGATCTCTGTCAGTGCAACTTAATATAACAAAGAAGAGAGTTTTGTATGACTGCTCCTGTCATGTTGTATTCAAGGTGAAAGCTAGCTGGCTAGTGAAATGATTGAATGTTTGTTACATGCTGCTGCTATCCACTTGTTGCACACGTTCACTATTATGCCCAGCATCTCCACTAACTAAGATAAAAATTTTGTTTCCCTTACAGGACCCCACGATTTTTAGCAAACACTTCCACGAGATAAGTCTTCAAGCAAGAGCACCATTGGAGCACTTACTGTTACATGAACAGATAACGCCAAAGCGCTAGTTATTGGTTATAAATAAATACTAATCTTAATTTCTTTTTATATAATTAGGAAATAAAACAATTAGATAAAACATCAAATACCTCAACGATATCTATTACCATAAACTTGTAAAAGAAAATAGGGTTAAATGAAATCGTCTTATCATCTTGTACTACTAATAAATAATAATGATAATAATATTAATAATAAATTCGACTTGCTCGGGCTAGCGTGCGCTAGAAAGTGACCACTTACTAAATACCTCTTCAAACATTGAATACGTTTCACCCAACACTAAATTCTCATTGGCCACTGCCTACATAACAACTGAACTTAAGTAACAAGACACTTAAGATCTGCTTACATGTCGTTAGGACAATTATTTTTCGCTATACTTCGTAACGCGAAAAAATTCTAAAAAGCGTTTTCCAATATAAAAAGACTTGGGTATCATAACAACTAGTTTAATATTACAATTCTCAAATCAGACAAGCCTTCGGTGTAATGAGATGATCACTAAACGAGACACTGGTAAAATTATATGATAACTAAACAAGAATTGAATATCATAATAACTGGTTTAATATTACAATTCTCAAATCAAACGAGGCTTTTGGTGTAATGAGGTGATCGCTAAACGAGACACAAATTTGCGGATGGTCCTTAAGTTTGTTTCTTGGCGTCAAAACAGCTCATCGCCAAAACAATGAGTGCCAAACTGTCTATCGCCAAAATGGCGGCGCCAAATCGTTAGCGCCAAAGAGTCGGCGCCAAAACGTCCTGTTCCGCCGGTTGGCACTGGCTGGAGGGTTCCTTGGATTTCTCTGCTGGAGAGGTAATTGCCTTTAACATTTTATTTTCGCCTGTTTTTAGGAGGGACTCATGTGGCAATATACTGGCCAGATATATGAGCATCATTATCATTAGTTTTCATCAATTTACGGAATTGAACGCTTTAGGGACATTGACCGGTTTATGAATTAAATTATAAAAAAATATTTACACTTTAGGGAATTATGTCATACTTATCGTTACATTATCCTCACTTACTTTCAGTTGTTGAGTTTATAATTCCCTTTAAAATCTTTTGGGATGAATTAATGATTTTTTTTCAAATCATTATAGATGTCTTCACCAACAGTGAAAAGTTAGGAATTAATTTTTCTTCTAAATGAGAAATCTCTCTCTCTCTCTCTCTCTCTCTCTCTCTCTCTCTCTCTATATATATATATATATATCTCTCCCTCTCTC
>NC_090742.1:125496309-125498809 GCF_036898095.1 Palaemon carinicauda | reverse complement strand
TAAATACCCCAGTGTTTTTCATGTTTCTCTGTTGTATAAGTTTTTGTCTTTCTCATTTTATCCATCTTACAGCCTTATCGCAAGAGCAGGTGCAGGTCGTTCTAATGCCTGCCTTCTTGCCTGCTATATCCCTTCTCATTCACTTTGTAACCCCAATAAATGTGATGCTCTGCACCGATTATATTCTAAGGACCTACCGAGTAAGAGGTATTGGAGTAGCTTCTGGGCCTTGAGGATTCTTCACCCTATCCTTGATTAATGTCATAATATTGGAGATAAGCAATGTGGTACTTTGACAAAAAGGATTTGTTTTCATATCTTCTTCCAAAAAAAACAAAAGATCATATTATATACTATTTTAGATTGTTGACCTAAGAAAATAATGATTTTGGGTGAGGAAATGTATTTGATATAAACCCGTCGATATGTATAGAATGTGTTTACTATTTTTTAATAACATGCCCAAAATATGATTTAAATCTTAATAATGAATGAATCAGTATACTTATTTATCATATATCGCTTTGTCACCACGCACCAATACTGAAATCTTACCCCAATGAAGAGATGAATATGATATTAACATACTAAAAATGACTGAACCATATAACCAGAAGTTTTTTTCATTTAATAACTTTTAACAAATGAGAATTAATACCAAAACAAATATGTACTTCATCTTGAGTATCATAGAAACTATTTCTTTACCTTCTTCAATAAAAGTGATTCTATTAAAGAGATCCATTGCATGTTGTTTTAGTTCTTGGGGCTTGCTGAATACCCTCTCAATCAGTATTGCAAGCAGGAATATACAAAGAGGGGTTCATTAAATAAAACAAGTGGAATTCTTGATGTACTTGCTTACCTGAAATATATATTCCTAGATTAATCAAGATATTCCGTTTTGAATAAATTAGAAAATCAGAATGAAAAGTAAGAATATGAATAGAAAAATTATTATTGTTTATTTTAAGTCCGTAGATTACTAATATGTTTTGTAAATTACAGATGATTGAAATCATAATGTTAGACTATACAAACATGTCTTTGTGTGATTTCGCCTGGGGCTCTGATCCCGAGGTCGTTAAGAGAATCCAGACATTAATGTATCAAAAATATATATGGCTTATTTGAATATGAAAAACACGTAAAAATGTGCAAAATTTATCATTAATTGAATGCCAAGTAACAAACTACCAATTAGCTACGATGGTGAAGATGGGTTGATTTCAGTTCAAAGTACAAAATACCTGAATTCGACAGGTATAAGTAGAGAAGAATTGTCATTGACTTTTATCTTTCTTCGTGGCCAAGTGGGTTAGTCACTGTCTGTACAAGCTTGCCGACCAGGGTTCGATTCCCGGCCGGAGCCAAGCTCTTGTCTTTGTGTGATTTCGCCTGGGGCTCTGATCCCGAGGTCGTTAAGAGAATCCAGACATTAATGTATCAAAAATATATATGGCTTATTTGAATATGAAAAACACGTAAAAATTTGCAAAATTTATCATTAATTGAATGCCAAGTAACAAACTACCAATTAGCTACGATGGTGAAGATGGGTTGATTTCAATTCTAAGTACAAAATACCTGAATTCGACAGGTATAAGTACAGAAGAATTGTCATTGACTTTTATCTTTCTTCGTGGCCAAGTGGGTTAGTCACTGTCTGTACAAGCTTGCCGACCAGGGTTCGATTCCCGGCCGGAGCCAAGCTCTTGTCTTTGTGTGATTTCGCCTGGGGCTCTGATCCCGAGGTCGTTAAGAGAATCCAGACATTAATGTATCAAAAATATATATGGCTTATTTGAATATGAAAAACACGTAAAAATGTGCAAAATTTATCATACATGTATATATATATATATATATATATACTCTATGTATATATATATATATATATATGCATAGTTAAAAAAGGGTGATGGTTGAACCTATCCGTGTATGCGCTAACTATTTAAATATTCAGCCATCATTTTTGACGGGTCGTTTACACTATTAGTAGAATGATATAAGTCTGCCTAAGATAAAGGATAAGAAATTCCGCCGAAATTACTCTTCAGATGGTCGGGAATAATATTTCATCAGGTATAACTCATCTTTGGGTAATCAATCTTGTATAAAAAGATGTTCCATCATCCCAAAGATTAATGATTATTGAGTGGTTTCACGGCACTAAAATAATTCACCGGCTACATAATTATAATTTATGTTCTATTTTAAAGAGTTTAAATATGTGAGCTATTGAAATTGAGTATTTAATGTTGGATATCGAGGAATCATTACAAGTGTGAATCTTTTTTTATTTTTATATGTAAAGTATTCTAAGTATACAAATTCTATTAAAAAGCATTCAAGCAAAATTGAACATGATATTCATGTTGGAAAAATTTAATCTATCTTGATCTTGCAATGATATAGAGTTCTTTGTTTTTCATTACTTACGATCAAACACAGCTATAATAAAAGTATACCAAGTGCTTCAATTTTATCAATGCTTTTT
>NC_090742.1:125488809-125491309 GCF_036898095.1 Palaemon carinicauda | reverse complement strand
TATTATATCTATAGTATTTTACTTTATTCTTATCGATGCACTTCTGATTCTTACTCCTCTGATGATGATCGTAAATATGCACGTGGTTTGGATTTTCTATTTTCCACATTTTAGACAAGGCGCTATAGACCAGAAACACAAAAAAGCTAATGATTTTTTTTTTTAATTTTTTTTTATTATTATATCATACATATATGTGTTCACAACTTGAACCTGTTATGCTCGCATGGGTATTATGATTTCAAAAATTGTGTATGATCGACGGTCCTAACAAAAACAAGAAAAAAAAAAAAAGGTGAATATCAAGTGCATGTCTCTGGAAGGAAAAAAAACGCTTATCTATTCAACAGCTTCAGTTTCTTATAAACTATGAGAAAGGGGAAGAATAAATGACCAATATTCAAACGGAACAAATCATCATTTCTTGTAGGTTCCAGGCTATAAAAGGATCTATTTCCCCAAATGACTCTTCGTACATATTAATAACAAAAATCGAGATTATGAGAAACTTTCAAAGTTAGACAAATGGAAAGGGTAAAACAATTACAATCGTTGGAAAAACTCAAAAACTACTGCAATAATCTGGGTAATCTTTATTTCACGGTTTGTTTATTACTTCTTCAAAAGCTACTAATTGGACAAGTTACTTTAATCTCAGTAAAAAAAAAAAAAAAATCTTTTTTGTTTTTACATTTCCCTTTAAGGGAAATTAATTTCATTATAATTCTGATTTTTATGCCAAATACAATTTTAACTAAGCAGTAAGTAAAATCAAATATATCCATCCATATACCAAAGGCACTTCCCCCAATTTTGGGGGGTAGCCGACATCAACAAAGAAACCAAACAAAAAAGGGGACCTCTACTCTCTACGTTCCTCCAGCCTAACCAGGGACTCAGCCGAGTTCAGCTGGTACTGCTAGGGTGCCACAGCCCAACCTCCCACATTTTCCACCACAGAAGAAGCTTCATACTGCTGAATCCCCTACTGCTGCTACCATCCGCGGTCATCTAAGGCACCGGAGGAAGCAGCAGGGCCTACCGGAACTGCGTCACAATCGCTCGCCATTCATTCCTATTTCTAGCACGCTCTCTTGCCTCTCTCACATCTATCCTCCTATCACCCAGAGCTTTCTTCACACCATCCAACCACCCAAACCTTGGCCTTCCTCTTGTACTTCTCCCATCAACTCTTGCATTCATCACCTTCTTTAGCAGACAGCCATTTTCCATTCTCTCAACATGGCCAAACCATCTCAACACATTCAGATCCACTCTAGCCGCTAACTCATTTCTTACACCCGTTCTCTCCCTCACCACTTCGTTCCTAACCCTATCTACTCGAGATACACCAGCCATACTCCTTAGACACTTCATCTCAAACACATTCAATTTCTGTCTCTCCATCACTTTCATTCCCCACAACTCCGATCCATACATCACAGTTGGTACAATCACTTTCTCATATAGAACTCTCTTTACATTCATGCCCAACGCTCTATTTTTTACTACTCTCTTAACTGCCCCCAACACTTTGCAACCTTCATTCACTCTCTGACGTACATCTGCTTCCACTCCACCATTTGCTGCAACAACAGACCCCAAGTACTTAAACTGATCCATCTCCTCAAGTAACACTCCATTCAACATGACGTTCAACCTTGCACCACCTTCCCTTCTCGTACATCTCATAACCTTACTCTTACCCACATTAACTCTCAACTTCCTTCTCTCACACACCCTTCCAAATTCTGTCACTAGTCGGTCAAGCTTCTCTTCTGTGTCTGTTACCAGTACAGTATCATCCGCAAACAACAACTGATTTACCTCCCATTCATGATCATTCTCGCCTACCAGTTTTAATCCTCGTCCATGCACTCGAGCATTCACCTCTCTCACCACTCCATCAACATACAAGTTAAACAACCACGGCGACATCACACATCCCTGTCTCAGCCCCACTCTCACCGGAAACCAATCGCTCACTTCATTTCCTATTCTAACACATGCTTTACTACCTTTGTAGAAACTTTTCACTGCTTGCAACAACCTTCCACCAACTCCATATAACCTCATCACATTCCACATTGCTTCCCTATCAACTCTATCATATGCTTTCTCCAGATCCATAAACGCAACATACACCTCCTTACCTTTTGCTAAATATTTCTCGCATATCTGCCTAACTGTAAAAATCTGATTCATACAACCCCTACCTCTTCTAAAACCACCCTGTACTTCCAAGATTGCATTCTCTGTTTTATCCTTAATCCTATTAATCAGTACTCTACCATACACTTTTCCAACTACACTCAACAAACTAATACCTCTTGAATTACAACACTCATGCACATCTCCCTTACCCTTATATAGTGGTACAATAATTGCACAGACCCAATCTACTGGTACCATTGACAACACAAAACACATATTAAACAATCTCACCAACCATTCAAGTACAGTCACACCCCCTTCCTTCAACATCTCAGCTTTCACACCA
>NC_090742.1:125473809-125481309 GCF_036898095.1 Palaemon carinicauda | reverse complement strand
TGGCGAAATCTAACTGAAGCACTTTACGTCAATAAGCGTGGGAGAAAATGATGAAGATGGTATATATATATATATATATATATATATATATATATATATATATATACATATATATATATATATATATATATATATATATATATATATGTATATATATATATATATATATATATATATATATATATATATATATATATATATATATATATATATATATATATATATATATATATATGTATACACGAGGGAGTAATTAAAAACTTTATCATCCTTACTCATGTTAGCTGATGTTAAGCTAGCTATTTTCGCTTTTTGGTACCGTGGCATTAAGTGCTCCTGCTGGACCTTGATGCATATGGAATTGTAGACTCAAGTGTTATTTTCCCTTTTTTGATTAAAAACAAGTCTTTTAGCTACTAAGTCGTCTGACATTTTTTGCAAGATAACAAAATCAGGTTATTTACGCCTTAGGTAAATGTTTTTTGATAGCTTTATCCCGGCTGACTCCATCGTATTTTTTATAACTCCCACATTGTATAAACATTTGAAGCGTCTTATGTTAAAATGTCAAAATATGTATGCTGAAGGTAATAATATGTTAACTAATGTCAAGCTTAGCTTTCATAGTTATTTTGGAGCTTTGGTGCTCTTCTTACAATTTGCAATAATGTTCAGAAATCCTCTGATTGTGGTCACTAAGTTCGTATGATTGACCTCAGTTATAATGTTCTCTTTAACCATGTTATTCAGAACTTTACTCTCGAACTTAAACCGATGGGGGTAGCAATATTATAAAATTGCTCCTCAAAGTAGAGCTCTCAGCCCATTACTTTATACCATATATCCATGCGTGGTTTGGCCTATAAAAAAGTTTGGTGCATTTGCAGATGATGCAACTCTCTTTACATCAAACCCATCTTCTTCCTATAGATATATGATTATTTAGTCATTTACTAGAGATCTAGCTAAGATTAATGCAAGATGTAAATTGAGGGATATGAGGTTGAACACTAACAAATCTCAAAGTGTGACCAAGTAGTCCAAAGACAGTGGCTCCTCAACATGAAGAGCTTTGCATTGCCATTATTTCTTTAACTATGCAAAACTCATGTAAGATTCTCGGCGTAGTTCTTGAATTTAGAGTTGTTTTGGAGAAACACATTCACTCTGCTTCTTCTTCTTCAATTGCAACAGTGGCTCATTAAAAACTTTTGAGTTTTTTTGTTAAGAATCTCTCCTGAGTAAATATTATCATTGTTTCATTCTCTCTTGCTTCGAGTATTTTTCTAATGTGTGGTCATCAGCTGCTTACTCTCATCTTAATTTGTTTGACAAAAATTATGGTCTTTAAATTTCCTATCCCTGATCTGGTTATTAAACTCTAACATAGTGGATCAGTTGATTTTTTTGGACATGTTACATAAGTGTTTTACAATGAGATCTCACCAAACTGTACGGTCATGTACGTAGTAGAAGGTATGCATCCGTCTCTTTTCATAGTACATACAGGACATATGTATCTTAACGTTGTTGCTGATGATATAATATATTTTTATTCATTACTTTTCCTACATAGTTTACTTGTTCCTTTATTTCCTTTCCTCACTGGGCAGCTGTAGGACCCCTAGACCTTGTAGCATCCTGTTTTTTTTCAAATAGTGTTGTCGTTTAGCTAGTGGTGATATGTATACAGTATAAATATGTATATATATATATATATATATATATATATATATATATATATATATATATATATATGTATATTTATATATATATATATATATATATATATATATATATATATATATATATATATATATATATATATATATATATATATATATATATATATGTATATATATATATATATATATATATATATATATATATATATATATATATATATATATATATATATATGTATATATATATATATATATATATATATATATATATATATGTATATATATATATATATATATATATATATATATGTATATATATATGTATATATATATATATATATATTATATCGTAATACATAATATCACTCTAAGTAGATTCCATAAGATATTTCTAAAGATATAATAAACATCAGTTGATGAAACTATAGTTTATTTTTTGTGTTATTTTATTTTAGTTAATTGTTTTGCTTACCAGGAGCTTTAGTTTCCTAATGTTTCCATTATCTCCTTTAATCAGTTTACGCTGTTATTCACTTTGGATTCCTTTTCCTTGATGGGCTGATTATAGATTATTGGCCATGATGCATTTAGCATTTTTCCCACTTGGTTATAACTCTTTTCGAAATAATAATAATAATAATAATAATAATAATAATAATAATAATAATAATAATAATAATAATAATAATAATTACAGCAGTAACCACAATGCTATTATCAATGGTATTGATAAAAGCAATGATAATAGTAAAAATGATGACACCATATTAAAGAAGAATGATTTAATCAATGAAAGTGAATTGTTACATTTCATACTCAAATGGGAATTAAAGACAGAAATCTAACCAAAGAAAAAATTTTTGTTTCATATAAAGGATGGTTTCTTATACATCTTTACTTAACACATAAGCAACCAAAACAATATATACTTACACGCGTCTCTAAAAATACATTGTTTTGCTGAATAGCTCAAAACCGCAAGCTTTGTATAATGCAAAGACCGAACACAAACATTTGTCTTAAAAGCGGTTATAAATTTGAGTTTATTTATCTTTAATGCTTCGTCCTGGTAGAGCTTACTTTACACGGTCATCTTCATATTTATTTTATATATGAATAAAAAAAAAAAATTCCCTTTCGACGTATTTTTTCAATCATCATCATCTTCTCCTACCCCTATTGACGCAAAGGGCCTCGGGTAGATTTCACCAGTCATCTCTATTTTGAGCTTTTAAATCCATACTTCTACATTCATCATATCCTACATATTCACTTCAATGTCCTCAGCCATGTAGGCCCGTAGCTTCCAGCTCTTCTAGTGCCTTGTGGAGCCCAGTTGAAAGTTTGGTGAATATTATTTTCTTATGTTAATGTTACATCTTAATTTTCAAATTTTTCATTACATAAGATTAACATTAAGACTTGTTTAATTATAGTTTTATGTGACGAGCTGTAACCCGGTTGTAGCTTATAATAGCATTTGTAAGGAAAACGGTCTCAAATAGCTGTTCTTAAGTGATAACAGAGACATATGAAAATTGAATTTACACCAATTCAAGTATGTCTAGTAATATTGAAATATATATTTTCATTATATCAGATAACGTAATGAACCTCTTTTACATATCAGACGTTTTCGACAACCAACAAATTTCTCAATAGGTCGAACGAAATACGCTCATATATTTCTGAGTATTCAGTTTATATCGGCAATGAAAATAACCTTATCAAATAAATAGTAATCATTCTATCATTTTGTAGTTAACTCATGTGTATCTGGAAGAAAGAAAAGCAAACATAAATAATTATTCCCTTCCTCTATTTTATCACCCCGTCTTCTGTATACAGTATATCGGATTTCAACACATTTCAATAACGGGTTTCAGGCATTAGCTTATGGAATAAAAACCCGAATAAATATGAAAATATTGTCATGGAACCACAAATGTTTAGGAAAAGATTTTGGAAATAACCCAATTGTCTTAGAAAATCATCCGATATTCTTGGAAGGGTTTCCATTATATTTATTTATGTCTCAGTTTCCTGTCGGTTGAGCTGTGCCTCCGAGATAAGAGTTTCAATCAGACTGTGGTTTAAGAAAACCAAACGTCTTTGATGATATTCATTTTATTTTCTATAATTCTCAATGGTGTGTTTAACTTACATATATTAGGAGTTTTTTTTTCATGATTATTCAGTAGTAGATGGAAGAGAATTCATTATAGTATAACTTGCTGAACTTTTCAAAATATGTCAGCAAGAATGCTCTATACATGAAGCTTGGAGAAACTCTATCATTATTCTAATTCACAAAAAGAGAGGGACGAAACCCCTGAAAATTACTGCCCTATAAAAGGTTTACAAAGATCATATTAGGATAAATAGAAAGACAGCTAGACTTTAATCAACCAGAAGAACAGGCAGGTTTTATAAGTGGCTATTCAACAACTGACCATATCCATTTGATCAACCAGCTAATGGAAAAATCAACAGAATATGACAAACTTCTATGAATAACATTTATAGAATATGAGAAAGCTTTTGATTTTTTTCAAAACTGCAGCAGTAATGAAAGCCCTTCAAAAACCAGGAATAAATAAGTCTTATTTCAGAACGCATGAATAGAGCTATACGGAAGTACAACAATCTTGAAACTACATAAAGATAGTGAGAAATTTTTGATTGAGAAAGGAATTAGATAGGCGGACCCCATTTCTTCTAGGTAATTCACACCGTGCCTAAAAGACGTTTTCAAGGAATTATCTTGAGAAAAATGTAGGAATTAATAATAATGGGGAATACCTTAACAACTTAAGATTTCATATAACATAGTTCTATTTAGTAAATCATAAATAACAAACATTATAGAATTGATCACAGCCTCCATTTCCTCCTCTTTCTCTCCTCCATATTAAATTCACCTGTAGCCCCAGGCACTCCATCTGCAGGAAGGATAAAGAAATGAAACCCGGCATCTTCTTTTGGGGCGCAGCATGTTACTAACATTCCTCCAATAACCCCATATGGAATGACAAAGCTTGAGGCTGCCATTGTCTCTCGGAGCCTGCCATTACTCTCGTGGCATTTGCTTTTTGAGGGAACCTTTTGGGTGACAGTCACAATGGCCGTTTCTCGACTGCATTCACTCTACCATACACCCGCCTAGCAACGTTTATATATATATATATATATATATATATATATATATATATATATATATATATATATATATATATATATATATATATATAGGTAAATTCACATTGTTAAATAACAAACCTATAATACTTCAGACGTGGCAGTGTTTAGTTTTTTCTTCTTATTTTCAGACTCTTTCTAATAATTTTGTGTTACTTTTAGTATTATTATTCGTTTACACTGTCTGTACAAAATTCACATAATCATGAGTCAAGGAAAGCAAAAACAGAAAGCTGTTGTCTTTTAGCTGAAGACTATTAGAAAACAGAAAAGTACTGAACTATTCATAATTCTTTAATAACATAATGCATCTGATTAGCTATGCAAATTTGTATATATGGGGTCCCTCCATATATTCTCCCAAATGCCAATATATGAAAGAATTAACCTTGCATGAAATTAACATTTTACCATAAATATCAGGCAAATTGTATAGCATAGAATTATTAGAGGTATACAAAATGGTATAGAATGGAACAATTTGCCTATATATTTCAGAATGTGATTTGAAATAATTTACCATATATATTTTGCTTATCAGCATGATAAAAAAAGATATATTGAATAATAGTCTTCCATGTTTTAGAAGGACCTGTTGTATACATTTGGACAAATAATTAAATATCATATAGAGAATGCCACATGGTATTATTCCTAACGATATACCATAATGGTTCTAGTAGTGGCGTAATATTGATAGATTTACCGTATATATATATATATATATATATATATATATATATATATATATATATATATATGTATATATATATATATATATATATATATATATATATATATATATATATATTTATATATATATATATATATATATATATATATATATATATATATATATATATATGTATATATGTATATATATATATATATATATATATATATATATATATATATATATATATATATATATATATATGTATATATATATATATATATATATATATATATATATATATATATATATATATATATATATATATATATGTATATACATATATATATATATATATTGCCAAACGGTATGATATAATTATTTGCCCGAGACTAATTTTTTGCACAATTCTAATAATGATAATAACATTAACTTTACTGATTTTGAAAATTAATCATTATTAAAATTATTACAATTATTTTTATGAAATTATTGAATTATTTGTAAAAGTGTTACGGGTTCATTTATGATAAGTTACACCTTCCTGTGTTTTTTTTTTTTTTTTTTTTTTAGGGTGAGAATTAAACTTCGATTACATATTAGAGTATCCGAGTGAATATTTCACCCTCAAACCCTTCTCCGTGTCTAAACTCACTATGATTTCCCCTTATAATTTCTTCAGTTATTTATTTTACATACTCTGATATGTTTGTAAGATATATAACCATGAAGGCTTTACCTATATTCAAATCAGCCACCTGTTATAAACTTTCCACCACATTACTATACTGTTGAGGCGGTAATTTCAACTTCATTAAACATTAAACCGCATTCCGAATGAAACATGTGCAATTTGAAATTGCTCCTTTCACACTGCCAGCATTGTTGAAGTTCTTGCTATGTGTCCATGAACAATATTTACATTACGACTATTATGGACTAAAATTACTAGAATGATATTACTATTAATTATAAGGATCTAGTTAGGATTGAATATTTTGCGAAAGATTATATTATTATTATTATTATTATTATTATTATTATTATTATTATTATTATTATTATTATTATTATTATTATTATTATTATTATTCAATTCTTAAATATTGCAGCTTCAGCGCCAATGATCTTGTAAGAAATTCCTTTCTTATTCAAAATAACTTTTGTTGTCGTATTGGAGTTGGGAGTTGAGGTGTCAGGGGGTGGGGGTGGGGGAACGGGAATAAATGTCGTAATATTGATTTATTCTATAATTTCTATAAATAAAGCTCAAGATGTGGCCTCCTTATTGATGTGTTCACTAACTAATAATAACCAGGTATTAAAGTTAAATAATTTACTGTTCTTTTTCCTTATCAGACATAATTTAAGATACTAGTATCTAAATTGTATGATTTAAAATCATAAAAATTCCATCCTAAAGATACGTATTTGAAAATACATGAATTGATTTCGATTTACAAGATGTATCACTGTCAGCAACAATAACGAAAAATGCCGTTACCCTTCATTTTTTCCCTTTTCTTATAAAATTGAACTTATTCTTCCGTGACGATTCCAATCACAAACCATTCAGTTGCATGAAGCCTGTCCAAACCCTCTGCCAAAGGCAGTCGGACTTCAAGAGAAATAGAAAGGATGGCTTAGGTATACGAGGAAGCATATATTGAGGTCGAAAAATATTTCGCTCTTGATTAAAAATTAAAGCAGAAAGACGACGAAATGGAAACTGTAGAAATAAAAATACCTGTGATGGAGACTAATGCCCTTGGAAGATCGTTGCAGAGACAAAATCAGAAACCTAAAAGCACTTCAGAAACGTTTGCATTTATTGATGACAGTGTTCCACTGTCTTGGATTAAAGTTTTCTAGCTTGAGGGTACACTCGGGAACACTATTCTATCTTATTTCTCTTTCTCTAGTTTTTGACAAGTATAGTTTGTA
>NC_090742.1:125443809-125468809 GCF_036898095.1 Palaemon carinicauda | reverse complement strand
CCTTTGCCACTTGTGGATGTTGGTCCTATTCATTTGTGTGCAGGTTTATACATTGACGATCGATTTGCATATGGTCAACAAAATTAAAAAAGCTTTATGGTTCTGACATATTTTGTAGTAATTCTTACTAATTTTGTCCTGTAGATTACGAATATGATTTCCATATTTCTCTATCACGTCTAGTTTTTGACAATCATGAATTGCGCAAGAACACCAGTTATGGAAGAAAAGTTTTGGTATTATTAAAATTCATTATTTTCCTATTCATGTCTTACTGCATTGTATTTATGTATATGTATATATGTGTGTTTGGGTGTGCATGAAAGACAGGGAGAGTAATAATGACTATACAATTAAGCATTTGTACAATACTCAAAAAGCTATAATATTTGGTCTCATATGATACAAAATGGGAATATTTCTCACTTTTGATCTTGTGATGACATGTATACAGTAAACACAAACATATGCCGGATACTAAAATAATTTTGTATTGGATTTCAGATTGCTTATCCTATGAAGGTTACTGAAAGTGCTTAATCAAGAATGGAACGTCGCAAATGAATTAATTCTTCAGATACTTTCTGTTACATCTGTGGAGTTTTCACACCTGAAACCTTGAAAAAATCTATCACAAAAAATGTTAAAAAGGCATACAAACTACATTTTAAATGCCCTGTAGGTGATCAAAACAATAAATGGGCACCTCACATTGCATGTAAGCCTTGTTTGAATCATTTGACTGAATTGACGCATGGCAAACGGCCTTCTGGTTTGCCTTTTGGTGTACCAATGGTTTGGCGTGAACAAAAAGATAATTCTTCTGACTGCTACTCCTACCTCACTAATACCAAAGGTTATTCTGTGAAAACTTGATTTAAGATTAAGTATCCAGATGTGTCATCTGCTCACAGTCCAGTTTCTCTTAGTCCTGAGTAACCAGTTCCCAAACCTCCATTAGGTAGCCAAAGTGAGTCAGAATCTAGTGAAGATGGTGAATGAATGGATACGGACTTTCAAGATGTAGAGAGCAAGGAGCCCCATCTTATTAGTCAAGAGGAGTTGCATGACCTTGTAAAAGACCTTAATCTACCCAAAGAGAAAAGTGAACTACTAGGATTCAGACTCAAGCAATGGAATCTTCTGGAAGAAGAAGCCCACACTACCACTTTCCGTCAAAGGCATGATAAGCTGTCACAGTATTTCAAAATGGATGACAAACTTTGTTACTGCTATGATGTTGTGTCACTAATGGAACATCTTTGTAAGTCTCATGCTTATGAAAAAGATGAGTGAAGGTTATTTATAGATTCTGGAAAGGATACATTGAAGGCAGTTCTTCCCCATAATGGAAATAAATTACCTTCTGTTCCAATTGCTCACGCCCATGGAATGAGTGAAAGTTATGAAACTATGGAGACAATGTTGACTGCAGTTTACTACAAAATCCATCAATAAAACATCTGTGGAGACCTAAAGGTAATCTTTTTGCTTCTTGGATTGCAACAAGGCTACACAAAGCACATGTGTTTCCTTTGTCTATGGGATACCAGACAAGACACTAAACATTATATACAAAGGGATTGGCCAGAGAGACAAAAAGACTTGGTTGGGAAGTTTAACTGTGTTAACAAAAGTCTTGTTGACCCTGAAAATGTGTTTTTACCACCACTTCACTAGAAACTCGGATTAATGAAGAACTTTGTGAAAGCCATGGATCAAGATGGTGATGGTTTTCATTATTTGGTGACAAAGTTCAAAGGTATTTTATCTGATGCTAAAGTAACAGCAGGTGTTTTTAATCGTCCCCAAATTCGTCTTATACTGAATGACAAAGACTTTAGAAATGCACTATCAGAGT
Source organism: Palaemon carinicauda (assembly GCF_036898095.1). Lineage (NCBI taxonomy): Eukaryota > Metazoa > Arthropoda > Malacostraca > Decapoda > Palaemonidae > Palaemon > Palaemon carinicauda. The sequence goes on along the minus strand of NC_090742.1, from coordinate 125,466,948 downwards.
TAGAAATGGCTGCTTGGGATAGTTTTGTCTTTTTCATGAAATTTTAGAACTCCAAATTATGAGGAGCTTGTTGACGAAATGCTGAAGAATTACCAAGAGCTTGGTGTTCGAATGTTACCTAAGATACATTTCTTTCATTCTCAACAGGATTTCTTTCCAAAGAACATGGGTGAAGTCAGCGATGAGCATGGAGAAAGATTCCACCAAGAAACTGCCATCATGGAAACTCGATATGAAGGTCGATTCAATCCAAATATGATGGGTGACTATTGTTGGACTTTACAGCGAGAAAGTGATAGATCCTCATACAAACGCAGCAGTAAAGATCAAAAACACTTTTGATATGTATTATATCATTAATTATGGTTTGTTTGTGTCTATTTTTATATCTTCAGTTTATTGAAATAAAAATATTATTGTACTATATTTATACTTAAACCAAAAAGTAGACATATGCTGTACTGGACAATGGTTGGTGGTAGAGAGTTTTGGAGGTCAGATTTGGAAATTTTAACCTAAAATTAGTCAGAAAAAGTTGAAAACATGTCAGAACCATTTTGGCTGTTAACCAGTATAATTTGTATGTTATAATCAAACTGAGACGATAGTTATGTACGCCAAAACTGTCAAATATGCCCGTTAAAAATAAACAAGAATATGTATTATCGTTAATCTTTTGTTAATAAATAGCGTCACTCATTGCAGTGAAATAAATTCGTCCTATTCATTTGTGTGTTCGTTTATATATTTATAATTTTTTGGTTATGATTATGCTCAAAGATGCATAAAGTGTCAGAGATCATAACAAAGTAGACCAGAAGCGTAAAATTTGCCTAAAAGAAGAAGCTAGTGAGAATATATTTTCCTTGCTAATCTTGTGTAAATAAAACGGATTTTGAGCGAAGCGAAAAATCAATTTTAGGGTGATATAGCCATGTCGCCCTGAAGGAAGTTTCTTATTAGTAGCTTCCTAGGGTATATTTGACTACAGTTATATTCCCAGAGAATTTTACCTTATGGTACCCAGAATTCTAACTCCTGCAGCGAATATCCCTAACTAATCCTTATAGGGATATCGCAAAATATCAGAGGACGTATTCTAGACATGCCACATAGCTATCTTCACCCCGAATAGCGTTAACGCTTCGAGAGGGAAAAGTGGCAAGAAAACGAAGGGGAGCCGTTATTAAGGTACCTCTCCTTATTGTTTTGAGTCTGTATATGACATCATCATCGGCGGCATGTGATTCCTCATAGCGATAAGCGAGGTGCTACAGATATAGTACTATTCGGAGGGATCCTCTAAGCCCTTTTCATCGAAAAGGAAGGGCGGATCCATCAGGATGACATGGGTATCTCACCCAAAAATAGATAGTTTGCTTAGCTCAAAATCCATGTTTTGGGGTCAGGCCATGTCGTCCTGATGGAAGTATACCAGAGCATTAATGTATCTGTGAATTTTTTATTTTGTGCCTTGTCCTCAAGACAGAATTCCTTGGTCAATTTAGACCTAGACACCTATGATGTTACCGTCATACATCATTACTTCTAATCATGAACCATGTTAGTGCTTCCTGCCCCCAACAGAGAAGAGTCATGCTAGACTCTGGAAAAGTCTAGAGGATTACATATTACATATGGATATCTTAGCAAACAAACCAGTATATTGGTCTCACTTATACATTGTGAAACAAAGCTTGTATTGGACACTCTCCGATGTGCCTATGCAATACTGACACCTACCCTGATGTACAGAGTTCGATGTATTTACTGACAAAATGTTTGTATCCACTTAGGAACCAACATTATTATCAGTCAGCATCTCATTCAGAGTATACTGGCCTGTCATATGTAAAGGCCAAAGTCAAGGAGTGCTTGTCTACATAAATGAACAATCATATAGATTTTTTCTTATTATTATGCAGTATCCAAAGGTTATAAGGAATGTTCATCATATCAATATTAAATTGGACTTGGGGCGAATAAGACGCAAAGTTCATTTAGAGCTTGTTTATTGACAAACAATAAAATGTATAGTTCAATCTGCATTTTATAAAATAACATAAAATGTGAATTAAATAAATTAAAGCATAAAGATAACAGTAATACAAGAAATATTTGTTTCATCTGAAAATGAAACGTATTAATGCCACTGAAAACGAAAATATTAATACATTTTCATTAATTTCTGTTATTACTGTCCATTCACACTTGTGTAGAAACGCACGGCACACGTGTTATGCATTATGCTTATTTCACATTTTGCATTTGGAACAGCCCGTAAGGGCACCTTGGTGACCTTTCAATTAGCATGTTGCACCATCAAGGGACCACACGCCTACCCTTAATTGTCCCAATTAGGTTTCACTGTTCCTTGCAGAATTAAGCAACAGGTTTTAGAATACTACTTGCTGCTACCACAAACCTCTTCAGTTCCTCTACTTGCTTCACGTAGTGTCTAAAAAACACTCTGGATGACTTCCAGCTAGTGTACGAGCGAAGACGTTCGAAGTACATATTATGGAAAAAGTTAAGGGAAGAGGAAATTTTTCTTGGATCGTGATCTGCGGGTGTACTGTCCAGATCCGCTCTGCAAATGAAGTAGGTGATCTTCGCCCTCAGTTATTTCATAGATAAACTTGAACATGAGGTTTCTCCCCTAAAAAGCGGTCCTCCCCTAAAGTCCGAAGTTCTATGAAGATAGACCTTTAGGCACTCTGCTGGACATAGAGAGACATCTTCCTTCAGAGGGCAGATTATACAGGGACCCCACCTTTTGGTAGGTAGCTCATTTTTGGCGAAAAACATTAGTCAGGAAAAAGATTCAGTTTTCCCCCTTCTAGGAACTGAATATGACCCTCATCTCTCGAGAGGGCCACTATTTCGCTAACTCTATCGAGACAATGTATGCCCATTTGGGCAACAGGGTCCTTATGTGTTGAAGTGTTAACATACTGAACTTGGAGTTTACTATGAACTTGTTGAGTGGCAACAAGTCCAGAATGATTCTGAGTTTGTCTGAGTCCTTCTTGGGAACACAAAACAGCCTTCCTTGGAACTTGATGGACTTTACTCTCCGTATTACTCTTTTCTCCAAGAGTTCCCGCACATATTCTTCCAGAATAAGGGTGGAGTGTTGGAAGAATTGAGGGAATGATGGTGGAGCGATGTTCCAGCTCCAACCCAGTCCGTTCTTGATCAGGCTTTGGGCCCAGGGATCGAAGGTCCAACGATCCAAAATGAGTATAGTCTCCCTCCTACCGGGAGCATCTCACTTTTGCTGTGGACCAAAGGACTTGCCTCCTTGACCGCGTCCTCCTCTGTATCCCCCTCCTCTTGAGGAGCGTTTAGAGGCGCCTCTAGCTGATCCTCTACCTTTCGGTCGAAAGGTAGTCGACTGTCTTTCAAAAGCCGGAGTAAAGGCTGGTGACTGTGTCGCCACTGACTTGGGTACCAACAGGTAAGTGGTTGGAGTTTGTGCCACCATCTGTGGTACCGCGGTCGTAGAAAGTTGTTGCTGTTGTTGCTGTTGTCTCTATTGTTTGGCCGGGCGAGAGGGTAGCCGAGGCTTCTTCGTCTTCCTCTTAGGTTGGGTACCCTCATCCGGGAAAGACTTCCTCTTGAGTGATAAGCTTCAATTCTGGAGAAGGTTCCTGTTCTCCGTGATGGATTTATCCACTACTTCCTTGACCACTTCGCTTGGGAAGAGGTCCTTTCCCTAGATACTGGATGAGATTGGCTTCCTGGGTTCATGTCTCACTGCAGCCGAGGTGAACACGAATTCCCTACAAGCCCTTCTGGCCTTAATGAAGCTATACATGTCTTTGGTTACAGTGGCCAGATGGGTTTTGGCCACTATCATAAACCTAAAAGGTTTCTGGGGATCACTTGCCATCGTCTCCAAGGTAGTCTACAGGGACATGGATGCAGCAAGTCTTTCTTTTGTGTCTTGCTCCCTGCGCAAGAGAAAATCAGACATATTTGGAAGGTCTTCACCGAACTGGCGTCCGGCAATGTCTGCTTCCAACTTCCCAACTGAGAAGGTAAGATGGACGTCTTTCCAGTTTTTTTAGTCCATAGGCAAAGTGAGGAATAAGGGCCTACACTAGTCTAGTGAAGGACATGGTTTCCCTGCCTCAATAGCCTTTAAGGCTGCCTTGTACCCTTTTTCCATAAAGGGAAAGGCTCTAGATCGAGAAGCCACAAAGGAAGGGTGCTTCTTACTCAATGCTGGCGTTTTTAACTTAATGAAGACCCTCTCTTTCATCGAACTAGCCAGTAAAGCCTGTGCTTTAGAGTGGTCAAACACTATGACCTCTTTTGGCTCCGTTTCCTTCTTTGAGGCTGGTTCCCTCTTCAAACGGACATAGCAGTCCGGGTACGACTCAAAGTTGGGGCAGAATTTCACCTCTTCAATGGGGACTGAGCCCAGCTTCTCCGAGATGACAATCTTCCCAGTCGTCATCAGCATAAGTTCTGCATACCGCCACGGGTTCACATCTGAACATAAAGGAAGGTCCTTTACGTTAAGTCTCTTCTGAGGCCCGCGTGATGTTGCGAGTCTATGCATCTCCAGCTTCATCGCAGCTTCCTTTTCGTCCCTCTTCTTCTACATTTGCCGAATCATTTCCATGATTAAAGACAGAGTTCTTCCCAATTCTGCTGGAAGAGCAGACCATGTCAGGGGAACTGGTTCTGGGGCAGGAACCGACGAGATCGACACCTCGTCGACCTCTTCCTTCTCGGTCTCAGGCGCCACATTTGACTCTTCCTCATGGCCTTCTGCGAGAAGGTCCTTTTCTGTGGCCTCTGACACTTCTGACATCCTGTCGTCAAGTTGGATGTCCTTCAATGTGTCAGAGACATCCTACTCTACCGGAATGTGGACGCAGGGATCTCTGAATGAGACTGGGGGATAACTGCATCCGAAGATACAGTGGGGAAAAGATAGGCCCGCATCTTCTTGCTTGGAAAGTAAGGCCCTGTGGTATTCTTTTGAAAACCCTGGACCCATCTACGCTGCTTATCCCTTGCTGCATCCCTTGACTCCGCTGACTTAGTGGTGTCAAACGCCTCAGTAATCAAGTTTGAACAAATATCACATACCTGAGGGTCCCAATACTTCCCGCACAGCTAATGTCTGCTGAAGTTCTTACTGCGGACGTTACAAAACATACTCCCGCACTTGGGCTGGTCCTCCTGTAAAGAGAAAAGATTCCAATGAGTATCCAGTGAAAAACTTACAAAATTTAGTATACAATTCATTATTTTGTATATAGCTTAGGATTAATAAGCTAGAAATGAAAAAGGAAAATCACATACATGTGCTTCCTTCCCAGCCAATTGCTGTGACCTCCCAAAACATTAAAACTATGGTTAATTCTATTCTAGAAAACCTTTGGAATTTGCTTATCTCATAAGAACCTGTAAGTGTGTTTCAACACTAAATTACAGATATTTTAATATCAGGGATTCTAAATTATTTAAAGAAATAACTCAATTTCTTTGTATTGTACGGTCTCACAATAGGCTGTACATGACAACACAGTGTATGTTAGAAGAAATTTGGGGTTACAGTATAATCTATACTGTAGTTTTCTGCTTGCAGTACGGCAATAGGTAATATGCAGGCAGTTGACTGCACCCCGGCTGCCAGCCACTAGTCATAGCAGCCGGCAGAATAGTTGGTGTGCAGATGGTAATCTATGTCGGCCGGCGAATAATTATCAAACCAGTGATCTGTAACTCACCCGACTGCCGGCCGCCAAGCCGGCAGATGAGGACATAATGGTACTAGACAATACACAAGAGAGAGCATGGATCTAAGGACTGAGAGAGCGCACTACCTCGCCACCTTATATCCAGAATGAGGGATCAAATGAAAGGGGAGAATGTAACATTCAAGCTTCCACCCATCCATAACACTGCTGGGCTCTACCAGCAGATATATGAATGGCAGACCAAGGAAGGTCTGAAAAACACTCAACAGAGAAGAAGCTTCTGCCGGCCGGCACATTCATGCCGGCCGGCAGAAGCCCAGGCAAGTCCCACAACCTACCAACTCTCGAGTCGATTGTAGGACGATGGCCAAGGGTTTGTGATGGCTAGGCCATCACTAAAGGACAGAGTGGGAGGGATGAGGTTCCTATAAGGTGTGGAAGGACTAGCCCTAAAGCCTGTCCTACCTCACCTAACAAAACTCCGTTCCAGTATTAGGGCTACCTCAGTGGCTAAAAAGCTTTTCTTAGCTTAAGGTAGACCAATACAGAAAGAGGTTGGCAGCATCTTCCATGCACATCAACAATAAAGGAACGAGGTTTTAGTGCCATTGTCCCCTAAGCAGTGGAAGAACTCTATTCTTCAACTTAGGGTTAAACGGCACAAGACTAGTCTGCTAAGCCACAGGGAGAAGGAATCACATTGTACAGAAACTTTCAGGTGTGGCCTAGATAGGTCTAGCCTCCTATTTCAGCAGCCTAACCTAACAAAGTAACTCTATTTACCTTGTTAGTCAGCTACCAACCACAGACAGAATACTCTGAGGTTCTGACCAAATCCAAAATCCAGACTCTCCGGTTACAGGACAAGGACAGCAACACCCTAACCTAGTTTTACCCGAAAACTATTTGAGGCAAAACTGACTAGGGTTAAGCCTAGGCTAACTCAGAGGGAAAAGGGATTGTTCTTAGACCTCCATAGGAGATAAGAACAACCGGGGATGTGTATGAAAGTATACTAAAGCCCCTTAGGCTGCTAGACTATGCGCAGTGAGAATCGATTACCTAAATCACCGTAACTCTCTCGTATACTATTTTTGGAAGAGGAAAATTTTATTCAGTAAATATCTTACATGTATAAATAAATGCCTATGACTTCAATAAAATTATCACACTAGGAAAATATATTATATCATGCATGAAAGTACTGAAAGCAAAACGCCTAGGCTAAGAAGCCTAGCGTAAGCGAGGATCGGTTACCTAAATCACGGAAACTGAAAAATACTATCGGCATAATATAAAGAATTTTCGGTAGGAAGGTTAAAAAGCTGATTTATTAAAGATAATAAACCGGGAAAGTCGTTCTGGCTAACTAAATGACTCGTGCATAGCGAACGACAGCGCCCATTGACGGTTCCGGTTAGGCAACAGCTCTTGTTTACGTTAATTTAACTTTGATCCAAATAAAAACGAGCAAGCACTTACATTTATAAAAGGTAAAGATAATACTCAACTTTCCAGAGGCAGAAGAGGCTGGTGAAAACATCATAATGGCGAAATAAATCCAAAATCGAGAGAGCACAGGGGAAGTCACCGAGTTACAGAGCTACGAGATAGAATAACATGGCGCCGATGATGACGTCATATAAACACTCAAAACAATGAGGAAAGGTACCTTAATAACGGCCCCCCCTTCGTTTTCTTGCCACTTTTCCCTCTCAAAGCGTTAATGTTATTCTTGACACGCCACATAGCATGTGGCGTGTTAAGAATAGGTCCTATGATATTTTGCGATATTCCTTTAAGGATTAGTTAGGGATATTCTCTCCAGGAGTTAGAATTCTGGGTACCTTAACTTAAAATTCTCTGGGAATATCACTGTAGTCAAATATACGCTAGGAAGCTACTAATAAGGAACTTTCATCAGGACGACATAGCCTGAGCCCATAAATAAGAGTATTACGTCATGCTAGTCGTATATTGTCAATATATTGTGATTTGGCGTCTTTTAATTTGGAGTTTCATTTCTGTTGTAAAATGCCTAGAGTGCAAAGTAGAGAGTCGCATCGCAAAAAATGCTAGTACACTAAGTGCTTATTTTGATGCCGTGTAAAGTGAGTTTGAAGGTGCTGGTATAGAGAGCAGTGCAGTGAAGTATAAAAGTTATTGAAGGGAAAAAACTAAGTTAAAAAAAAATAATAAAATAAAAAATACATTGGACGTTGATATGCTCATTTTCTTTTTCCTATGAAAATTTTCGACCCTCTGCGATGTCAGGTTGCTTTGCAAAAATAAAGGACTTGAAACTGGAAGACAATTATGGGAATACCACAGCTGTTATAGGTTGTAGAGCTTGTGATTATATATATATAAAAAAACTATAGCCCCAAGTGCTCTGGTGAGCCTAAGAATTTTATAGAATATAGCATGAGCTTAGTATAGGGCTATCAAATGTCAGAGATAGGATTTGGAAATATAACTGCTTGAAATATAAGGCATTTGGAAACAAAAGATAAAGAGAGAAAAGGGCAATCCCTGGACAAAATAGAAAATCAAAGAAAAGAAAGGATGAAGAGGAACCAGATTACGAAGCTGGTGCTCTCTCTCTCTCTCTCTCTCTCTCTCTCTCTCTCTCTCTCTCTCTCTCTCTCTCTCTCTCTAGTTTCTTCATGAATGGTATTGGTATTTGGCAAGAATGTTAAAACTGCTCTACAATTAATTAATATATTTTTTTTTACCACGTTCTTGGAGTAATAATACCATGGGAACGAATACAGGTATAACTAAATGTCGTCTACAGAGATATGATCATTGCTTTAATGAGAGTAATTCAGTATGATCCCAAAATCTTAATAACCATGTGTGTTTTCGATAACTTTGAATGGGACATGAACATTTCGAGACAAGGTCAAAGAGAGCCATATATGCAATAAAACATTATATCTGATACTCGCGTGATCAACTTTTTACTATTATGATACTTTTATGATAACTTGAGGACTGGGTATCGATATTTTTTTTTTCGTTTTATTAAGGTCATGTTGACATAAAAATTTCCCCCTCACCACAGTTTTTTAAAAAAATTATCAAGATTATTTCGTGAACAAATGACATACAGTACAACGATTTATCTTTCTCTCTCTCTCTCTCTCTCTCTCTCTCTCTCTCTCTCTCTCTCTCTCTCTCTCTCTCTCACGTACTTTGCTTGTTGATAACAAACTTCAGCAGTTACATTTCGGTGAACATAAAATGAACGACAAGAAAGAGAAAGTACAATTCTTTTAGCAATCCTTTTGCGGCAAAAAGGAGAACATATGTGAGGAATATGTGGGTCGTATCAATGCACTTTGGGAAGGGCTGGACCTCGCAGTCTTCGCATAATGATGCCGAAATCTTTACTGATCTGACTTGGATCTGAAGAAAGACCCTTTCGTTTGCATGCTGAATTTTTGGGAGATTTTCTTCAAGTGAATGTTGTCGTCTTTGCTCTTTTACGTACCAATGATGGCCATCATCGATACAGATGTTTGTCTAGTAATCGTATCATGAAAATAATATTAGGAATTTTTATGCCATGATTATAAGCCATCGTTTTTCTGGCGCCACAAAGTAAATTGGTACTGAAAACCGTGTTTATTAGTTAATATCTTTTACAGCAACAAAGGTTTTAAATTATTGTTTGTTTGTCTAGTGCTTTATTCGTCTTTTTTTCGTAGAAAATGGAAAGAACTAAATATTCCCCATCGATTGGAAATAAATACTCCTAAGTGAAAAATAGTAAATATTATTTTTCTATATAAAAACGGTTTCAGAAGGTTATTTGTTTGTCTTGTGAATCATTTATCCCTTTCCATGCAAATGGGAAAGAAAATGATATACCGAAGGATTGACAATAAATATTCCAAAGTAGAAAATAAATACTTTAAATTAAACATCGACACAAAGGTAAAATCCCAACAATACAGAATACCTTTTTATCTTTTGATATTCCTGTAACATCCTATGTCATTTAACCCCCAAAGGGGATGTATCTACTCACATACACCACACGAATACTAATTGCCTAATATATATATATATATATATATATATATGTATATATATATATACATATATATATATATATATATATATGTAATGATTAGAATAGTTAATATTACATGTTTAAAACAAATGACGTAATATGTCATGTTGGTTGGAAGAGCTAACCCTGGGATTTGCTGTAGTCATTCAAATTGTAAACAGGACGTATAATGCAAACCTATGCAAACCTCGGCAAATTGACATTCTTCTTAACGTCAACACATTGTCTCCTCGTGTGAAAGTTTGTGACGTCACCGGATGCAGGTGTCTTCCGATTTCGTCATGTGGCTGAAGTAAACCAAGCATACGATATCTGTGATATCGATAATTTATTCAGTTCATATCTAAACTTCACCAGAATTGGTCATCTGGATCAACACAGCTTCCTCCAGTGATGGAGATGTTTAACTCTGTTGTTTTATAGAATAAAACTTAAAAACTATTAAGATGTATTCAGTTAATCCATTTAAATACATCTGAAAACAACTCATACTCAAATGTGTGCTTAATACAGTAGCACGCCAATATATATACATATATATATATATATATATATACATATATATATATATATATATATATATGTATATATATATATATATATATGTATATATATATATATATATATATACATATATATATATATATATATACATATATATATATATATGTGTGTGTGTGTGTGTAAATATATATATGTATATATATATATATATATATATACATATATATATATATATTTACACACACACACACACACATATATATATATATATATATATTATAATCACAGCGCAACTTAATATCCTGGCGTTAATGACTTTAGATGTCAGGATGCCTGAAAACTTTAAATCATTCAATTAACTTAATATCCCTGATTGATATTGTGGGATTTTTTTTTCAAATAAAAAAAGCTATTTAAAAATTTTTTTTTATACATATGCTCATTATTTTTCAAGTTAATATCAAGTATTTTAGTGAATGAAAAACAATAAATGATATAAAGCCTTATTTTTTCATGTTTCAATGAATATTTTGGATATTCATCTTGTTTTTATACATTTTTAAGAGATAGATTTCGAGACTTTACCTGATCCACTCTCCATCTGCCTATAAATTATGCGGTCTTAATTAAAAAAAAAATAATAATCAAGACTTTCCGGCAAATGCTTTTTTATTCCTTAATAAAATGTGAGTTTTTGGTGTCAAAACTGTTATTAATCTTGAAAACTCTTATATCGAATGTTTCAAAAAATTTTATATGATAATTGCTATATAGACTTTTTTTTCTTTTTTTTTTGAGATCAGAGAATTTGGAAATTTCACTCATTTCTTTTTTAAGAATTTTATTTTTCTATATCTTAAAAATTTTAAAACTTAAATATTTCATAAAATCAATGCGCCTGTCAAACAAAAAAAAAAAAATAATCTTTTAAAAATCACATTTTTTCTCTTCTTTCTAATGATATATTTACTTCAAGGATTGGATAATAAATAACAGTTGATTGAATTGATTGAATAAGGATAAGTATGTTTTCCAGCTATTAGCCGCCAAAGATTATTAAAATAATTTTAGGTTTCTTCTTCGAAAATTTAATACAACATCAAAATTACCCTACCTATGATGTAATTCTAGCTGTGTTATATATCTATTGCTTATCCCACCTCACCCCCTTCAAAGTATGTCATAGTGCATCTGAGTTATATTATTTTTCTTCCTTTCTTGTCTTCTGTTACTTTGCGTGTTAATGCTTTTGTTATGTTTATTGGAATTTTAAAAAAAGGCAAAAAACTTATAAAAATGCGCAGAGCGACTATATCTCTGAAAGTAAACATAGTGGCATAATTACTGTGAAGTATACATGGAACAACTAAGTGAGCACTCCTTAAGATGTGTGTCTGTCAGACGTATGAGGGAATATCAAAATGGCCTTGCAAATGATACAGCTGTCAAACTTACGAATGCAGACGACTTAATTACGAAGACATTATAATAGAAATAGCTATATTTCCTTTATTCATCAAGTTGTTATTCGATATGATATCCTCCATAAACACCAAGTGACTTTTTTCGGTGTTAGGAAAAAGATTATTCACGAAAACTCATTGGTGGCGGTGCATATGATAAAAGCTTTTTTTTTTTTAAGAATATTGACGTATGGGAGGATACAATACCTACACTTCATATTTACATTTATTAATGGTTTTAAGGCGGAGAAATCGTTGCAGAATACCCGCAGAGAAAGTTCACTTACACAAACATTTGCACAGTGATGTTGAGATAGTTATTAAAATATGCACATAAAAGCTTTTATAACTATTTTTGGAATAGTGGATAGGGGGGTGCATGTTGTTTTACAAAAACATAAAATTGGAAATCCACTGTGCCTGGCAACACATGGACAGAAGGAAGATTATCAACATTTTTTGGGTTGAGTTGACCTAATCATGAACACGTAAAAGAGGCTACTAACTTAACCTCTCATGATTCTCACGCCAAACCTCCTAACTGTTTGAATATGAAATCGAATCTTAACGTTGAGTAGTTTTATGATGTGTATGTGTCCTCTATAAAGGTAGATATTGTTCATTTTAGCTATTGTAGTAATTGTTCGGTACCGATTCTGATTTTGGTCTTATGCCTCCAGATGTTGATACACTTGACAACTGTGATTTTATAATTATAGATATTAAAACTTATTTACTAATGGGGGATTAATGGGCTCAGTTGGATGACAGGCATGGTGTTCAAGGTCCTAGTTACAATCTGCCCTAAGCTTCAAATATAAATATCATGCCCACTGTCCCTATAAGGAAACCGACAATATCAAAGGTTTATTAAAAAAAATTCTTATATATATATATATATATATATACACAGTTTTATATATATATACATATATATATATATATATATATGTGTGTGTGTGTGTGTGTATAACAAAGTTTTATATATATATATATATATATATATAATATATATATATATATATATATGTGTGTGTGTGTGTGTGTGCGTGTGTATAACAAAGTTTTATATATATATATATATATATATATACATTTATATATATAAAACACACGTTTATAAGTATATAAATATAAATATATATATATATATATATATATATATATATAAACGGATTTTGACCGAAGCTGAAAATATATTTTTGGGTGAGATGGCCATGTCGTCCTGATGGAAGTTCCTATAGGGTAGCTTTCTTGGGTATATTACAACTACGGCGATATTCCCAGAGAATATACCTTAAGGTACACAGAATTCTAACTCCTGGAGCGAATATCCCTAATAAAAGAACCAGGTATATCGCTAAATATCGGAGGACGTATTCTTGATACGCCACATGGCAATTTGCACCCCGAACACAGATAACACTTCGGAGGGGTCAATTGGCAAGAAAACGAAAACGAGAAAGAAAAAGGGGGAGCTGCTCACAAGGCTCTCTCTTCTCCCGTTTCGTAAGCGTGCATTGCGCCGATCCTGGCGCCATCCGTATTCCTTGTAGCGATACACGAGGTGCTAGAGATACTGTATGTAGGGAGGGGACCTACAGCCCTTTCATAGAAAGGGAAGGGCGGGTCCATCAAGACGACATGGCCATCTCACCCAAAAATAGATTTTTCGCTTCGCTCAAAATCCGTTTTTTGGGCTCAAGCCATGTCGTCCTGATGGAAGTATACCAAAGCATTTCTGTATCTGTGGATTCTCAAAACGTGCCGTACTCCCCGGAGGTATTTCCCTGGTCGACTAGACCTAGAGACCTAAGATGTTACCGTTATACATCTTTTCAACTAACCATAAACCATGTTAGAGCTTCCTGCCCCCTACAGGGAAGAGTCTTACTAGACTCTGGAAAAGTCTCGGAGAGTACATATACCTATGTATGAAAAACAGGCAAGCCAATATAGTGGTCTCACCCTATATTATGTAAAGCATAGTGTGTAAAGAACCACTGTGTCAATATGAAATATCGACCAGTTCTCCGTACAATACTTTATTGGACAAAGGTTTATATCCGCGTAGGCGGAAACTTGTATATTCGCCACCGTCCCCTTAGGGGATGGAATGCTCCCGCTAAGGGAAGACATAAACCAATGCAAAATTAGCTTGCATAAAGGAACAACTATTAGAATTATCCCAGATAAATATACATAGAATGAATGCTCAATTATTATCAATAAATTGACACAGGTGAAGGAGACGCAAGGTTCTAAAGAACAAGTTTATTGACAGACAATAAATAAACAGGTTAACAACAATTATATATATATATATATATATATATGTATATATATATATATATATATATATAAGAGGAGGATAACCAAAAGTTGTTTCAGTGATAAATTTGAGCCTGATGTTTCTCCCCTGAATAGTTAACCACCCTTGAAGTCTGAAGTTCTACGAAGATAGACCTTTAGGCATTCTACTGGACATAGAGATGCATCTTCTTTCAGAGGGCAGATTCTCCAGGGACCCAGCCTGTTGGTAGGTAACTCGTTCTTGGCGAGAAACGTAGGATCCGGAAACAGGTTCAGCTCTCCCCCATCCAAGAACTGAACACGACCTTCCTCTCTCGAGAGGGCTACAATCTCACTAACCCTGGCCCCGGACGCGAGTGCAAATAGGAAAATAACCTTTTGGGTCAAATCCTTTAACGCACACTCCTCATTGTTCAACAGTGAAGCGAAATGAAGAACTTTATCTAAAGACCATGAAATGGGCTTTGGAGGTGCTGAAGGTCTAAGCCTAGCGCAGGCTTTCGGAACTTTATTAAAGATCTCGTTAGCGAGGTTGACCTGGAGGGCATATAGAATGGGTCTTGTCAAAGCAGACTTACACGTTGTAATCGTGTTAGCTGCCAACCCTTGACCATGGAGGTGGATGAAAAAAGATAAGCAGAAGTCCGTCGAGATCTCCTGCGGATTCTTCGCCTTGACAAAGGCCACCCATTTTCTCCAAGATGACTCATATTGTCTTCTAGTAGATTTGCACTTATATTCTTCTAGGAAGTCTAAGCTGTCTTTCAAAATCCCGAAACGCTTTCTCACCGCTAGGGAGAGAAAATCATGAGCTGCAGGGTCCTGGTTTTCTGTAATGAAGCGCAGACAGTCGACTTCTGGACTCGCTGGGTCAGAACTGGATCTGGTAGCGGTAGAAACTTCAACCGTAGTTCCAATGCCAGAGGGAACCCCACGCTGTTCGGCCACTTGTGGGCCACTATTGGCGCTACTCCCTTGAAGGATCTCAGTTTTTTGAGGACCCTCAACAGAAGGTTGTGAGGAGGGAACAGATAAATCCTGGACCATCTGTTCCAGTCGAGGGACATCGCGTCCACTGCTTCCGCCAAGGGGTCCTCGTACGGGGACACGTACAGGGGCAACTTCTTGTTGTCTTTTGTCGCAAAGAGGTCTATATGCAGTTCTGGGACTTGACTCAAGATGAAGGAGAACGATCCTGCGTCTAGGGACCATTCCGACTCTATCGGTGTGAACCTGGATAGAGCGTCCGCTGTCACATTGCGGACTCCTTGAAGGTGAACTGCCGACAGGTACCACTTCTTCTTTTCCGCCAGTCGGAAGATGGCCAACATCACCTGGTTGAGAGGTGGCGACCTTGATCCTTGTCGATTCAAGCATCTCACAACCACCTCGCTGTCCAGCACCAACCTTATGTGGATCGAGCGACGCGGGGAGACTTTCTTCAAGGTAAGGAGCACTGCCATAGCTTCTAGAAAGTTTATGTGAAATGTCCTGAATAGATTGGACCAAGTCCCTTGGGCCTTCTTCCGATGAGAGTGACCTCCCTACCCCTCCTTCGAGGCGTCTGTGTGAATAGTCACCGACGGGGGAGGTGGCTGAAGAAGTACCGACTTCTTTAACTGTCTGGCTTGGGACCAAGGCCTGAGAAGAGTACGTAGACGAAGCGGAACTGGTCTTCTCAGATCTCTTCGCGCGTTTGATGCATAACTTCTCCAAACTCCGGTTGCATCCTTTAGCTGTGCTCATAGCACCGGGTCTGTTACCGAAGCAAACTGGAGAGAACCCAGTACTCTCTCCTGTTCGCGTCTTGATATCCTTTTGGAATCTAGAAGTCTCTTGACAGAACCAGCTATCTCCTTCCTTTTCTTCACCGGGATGGAGAATTGGTGTGACATTAGGTCCCAGTGGATTCCCAACCACTGGAACTTTTGAGATGGAGAAAGTCGAGACTTTTTTCTGTTGATCTTGAAGCCTAGATACTCTAGGAACTGGATCACCTGCAGGGAAGCTTGCAAGCATTCTGTCTTGGATGCTGCCCACACCAGCCAGTCGTCCAGGTAGGCTACCACCTGAATTCCCTTTAGGCGTAATTGTTTGAGAGCTACGCTCGCAAGCTTCGTGAAGATCCTTGGGGCTATATTTAGCCCGGATGGCATGGCTCTGAAGGCGTATAGTCTTCGTTGTAGCTTGAACCCTAGGTAGGGGGAGAGTCGACGATTGATTGGAACGTGCCAATAGGCGTCTGACAAATCTATGGAGACGGTAAATGCCCTCTTGGGCAGTAAGGTCCTTATGTGTTGCAGTGTTAGCATCTTGAACTTGCAGTTCACTATGAACTTGTTGAGTGGCGACAAGTCCAGAATGACTCTGAGTTTTTCCGAGTCCTTCTTGGGAACACAAAACAGCCTCCCTTGAAATTTGATGTACTTTACCCTTCGGATCACTTTTTTCTCCAACAGTTCTTGGATGTACTCCTCCAGAACGGGGGTGGAGTGTTGGAAAAACCGAGGGCACGGGGGTGGAGTGCTGTACCAGCTCCAGCCCAGTCCATTCTTGAGTAGGCTGTGGGCCAAGGGATCGAAGGTCCACCGATCCCGAAAATTCTGAAGTCTCCCTCCTACCGGTATCATCTCACTTGGATTGCTGTCCTGAGGTCTTGCCTCCATGACCGCGACCACCCCTGAATCCCCTTCCCCTTGAGGGGCGCCTAGACGAGCCTCTGGCTGCTCCTCTAGGCTTTGCTCGAAAGGAAGTTGACTGCCCTTCGAACGTTGGGTTGAATGCCGGGGACTGTGTCGACACAGCTTGGGGTACCCACTGGAATGTGGTCGGGGTTTTTGCCACCATCTGGGGCACTGAAGGCATCGGCAATTGCTGTTGCTGTTGCTGTCTAAATGGCTTGGCTGGCCGAGAAGGTAGCCTAGTCCTCTTAGTTTTCCTCTTTGGTTGGGGACCCTCATCCGGGGAAGACTTTCTCTTGATAGACAGGCCCCACTTCTGGAGAAGGTTCCTATTCTCCGTGGCGGCCTTATCAACAACCTCCTCGACCGATTCGCTAGGGAAAAGGTCTTTGCCCCAAATGTTGGAGGAGATTAGTTTCCTTGGCTCGTGCCTCACCTCAGCCGAGGTGAACACAAACTCCCTACAAGCTCTCCTCGCCCTGACGAAGCTGTAAAGATTCTTCGTCACTGTGGCCAGAGGAGTCTTGGCCACTACCATGAACATCTCATGGACCTTGGGGTCACTTGCCATCGTCTCAAGATTGGTCTGAAGAGACATTGAGGCAGCCAGTCTTTCTTTCGTCTCGAACTCCCTCCGCAAAAGAAAGTCAGACAGCTTAGGGAGGTTCTCACCGAACTGACATCCAGCAGTATCAGCCTCCAACTTCCCGACTGAGAAGGTAAGATGGACGTCCTTCCAGTCCTTGTGGTCCATAGGTAGGGCCAGCGACAAGGGTTTACACTCCTCCAAGGAGGGGCATGGCTTGCCAGCCTCGACTGCTTTTAACACAGCCGCAAACCCTTTCTGCAAAAAGGGGAAGGCTCTAGCAGGAGAGGACACAAAGGAAGGGTGCTTCTTACTCAATGCAGCCACCTTTGAGTTCGTGAAGCCCCTCTCTTTCATCGAAGATGAAAGCAAAGCTTGAGCCTTAGCATGGTCCATCACTATGACCTCCTTCGGCTCTGTCTCCTCCTTTGAAGCTGGTTCTTTCCTCAAACGGACATAACAGTCCGGATATGACCCTTTGCTGGGCCAGAATTCCACCTCCTCTAGGGGAACTGAACCCAACTTATCCGACATGACGATCTTTCCAATCGTCATCGGCATGTGCTCAGCATATCTCCACAGGTTAGCATCTGAGCACAAGGGAAGGTCTTTCACGTTGAGCCTCTTCTGGGGCCCACGTGATGCTGCAAGCCTCTGCATCTGCAGTTCCATTGCAGCCGCCTTCTCATTATTCTCCTTCTGCATCTGTTGGATCATTCTAACAATGGAGGAGAGGGCCTGTCCCAGCTCTACTGGGAGAGCGGACGATGTTGAGGGAATAGGTTCAGGGACCTGAACCGGAGCAGCTGACGCCTCGTCGTCCTCTTCCTCTACAATGTCTGGGGCTTGATCTTCATCCTGGCCTTCTGCCAGGAGGTCTTCCTCCAGACGCTCGGACACGTCTGACATCCTGTTTTTGTGTGCGTGTGTGCGTGTGTGTGTGTTTGTGTGTGTGTGTGTAAACACATCAATATCTGTATGAAGTATTTTATAATGTCAGTTAGACGGTAGAAATAAAATTGTTCACTGTAGAAAAGGAAAAGAAATTTATTTGCCATCACCCAACGTTTCTGAAGTGCTTTCAGCTTCCTGTTTTTTTCTTTAGAACATTCTTTCAAAGGCATTATTCTCCAACGCGGAGCTTTATCTTTTCAAACTTTCCATTTTTGCATTCTTTCTCCTTTTCTTTTTTAATCAAATGGAACATATTTTCTGACCTCAAAATATGCTTCCCCGTATACCTCAGCCATCCTTTCTCTTTCTTTTGAAGTCCGACTGCCTTTGGAAAAAGAACTGGACATGCTTCAGGCGAGTGAATGATTTGTTATTGGAATCGTCACGGAAGAATAAGTTTGATTTTATAAAAAAAGTGAAAAAATTAAGGGTAACAGAATTTTATGTTAATGTTGCTGACAGTGATATATCTTGTAAATCGAAACCAATACATGTATTTTCAAATACGTATCTTTACGATGGAATTTTTATGATTTTTGATCATACAATTGAGATACTACTATCTTAAATAATGTCTGATATGAAAAAAAGAACAGTAAATTATTTAACATCAATACTTTGTTATCATTAGTTAGTGAGCATTTCAATAAGGATGCCAAATCTTGAGCTTTATTTATAGAAATTATAGAATGAATTAATATTACGACATTTATTCCCCTTCCCCCAACCCCACCCCTTGACACCTCAATTCCCAACCTCAATACGACAACAAAAGTTATTTTGGATAAGAAAGGAATTTCTTACAAGATCATTGGAGCTGAAGCTGCGATATTTACCAATTGAACAACAAGAACAAGAACAACAACAACAACAACAACAACAACAACAACAACAACAACAACAACAACAACAACAACCATAATAATAATAATAATAATAATAATAATAATAATAATAATAATAATAATAATAATAATAATCTTTCGCAAATTATTCAATCCTAACTGGATTCTTATCATTAAAAGTAAGATTATTCTAGTAATTCTAATCCATAATAGTCGTAATGTAAATATGGTTCATGGACACATAGCAAGAACTTCAACAATGCTGGCAGAATGAAAGGAGCAATTTCAACTTGTACATGTTACATTCGGAATGCAGTTTAGTGTTTAATGAAGTTGAAATTACTGCCTCAACAGTATGGTAATGTAGATGAAAGTTTGTAGCAGGTGGTTTATTTGAATATAGGTAAAGCCTTCATAGTTATATATCTCATATACATATTATAGTATGTAAAATAAATAAATGTAGAAACTATAAGGGGAAATCATAGTGAGTGTAGACAAGGAAAATGGTTTGAGGGTGAAATATTTACTCGGATACTTCGATTTGTGAAGATTGAGAATGAAGGTAGACAGTTTTAGGAGGTATATTTGATTCCATAAATTTATATCAGCAAATTAGTGCTAATTTTTAACGTAAATGTTACAATATAAACAGCGTAAACAAATTATTTGAGTTGAAACAATTACTATCTAGGAGGTAAGAGATCATGTTCAAGATAGGTTACAACAGAGTGTATAGAGAGGGACGTTGTGGTAATGGACCTCATACAGTTTTATAAAGTTAAATTTTAGATGAAACTGTTACAATTACAATTTATATGAGAGGAGATGAAAGTAATCTTGACTGCAAAGAGCATGCCAGTTCCAGGAGAAGTGTTTTCGGAGTCAACAGTTCAGGTGGATGGTTGTGGTGTGGAGGAAGGGATATGAGTGAGGTGGGAGGACTATGGGAAAAAGTTGCAAGGAATAAAAATATATGGAAAAGGTTAACTCTAGCGGCCAACCCTGCAATGCAGTGGGATTAGTAAGATTGAAAGAAGAAACAGCATTTGATTACGGGCAAGCGGAGAATAATCAGATAAAAATCCCTCTTACTAAGTTGATCTGAAGGGCCATTTCTGAGACATTTCTTCCTTTTATTTTTTTCTTTTTAATAAGTATGCTTAGATTTCGCAAAGATGCTTAAGAGATATATCCCATGAGGGCCACTTGCCCAGTCTCTCTGTGGCCATGATATGCCCGTTTGAGCTTTATAGCCCGTTATGGGTGTTGGAATATACAAATTTCGTATGTGTAGATAAGATTTTACCCAAACAAAATAACATTTCAGTTTGTTATACGTAGAAAATAAGGTGAAGATATAAAATATCTTTAGATTTACAAGTTAACAACTACAAAAGGACATTAAGATTACAAGCTAGCATTTACTAGCTTACTAAAATACCTTACAGTAACAAGGTAACAGTTACTCATATATATAAGGATATTACATTTACAGGTCAATAGTTACCAATTTACTAAACGACGCATAGTATTATCATATTGTTTCTCCATCATTATAGATATCCTCATTTACTTTTCTAATAAGAAATCTGGATTCCCATATTTATTATCAAGAATTTAATAACAACCAAATCCCATTTCAGAAAGGAAGCTTTACATTTATTGCACCAATATCTTGATGAGAATCAAAAGTACTCATTGAATTTGTTTTATTCAACGCATGACCACTTCAGGTACTTTAAAAGTTCTAGTGAGTTTTTAATTGAAGCTAAACTTAGATAATTTGATAATGTGTTATTTTTTCTCTTAGCTGACAATTTCAGACATTTTTATTGCAAACTTTCTAGATTTTGTTGGTGTTATTATTATTATTATTATTATTATTATTATTATTATTATTATTATTATTATTATTATTATTATTATTATTATTATTCATAGTCTACAGAGACTGGTGGTTTATAAGTATTTGGTTCCGCCTTGCATCCAGCTCCCTTAGGAGTCCATCACTTTCCTCACTATATGTGTTATTTCTAGTAGCACGATCTTTTGCACCAGTCCCGGGGTTATATTGGTCCCTACCTTCTCGAGATTCCTTTTCAATGACTCGGGCATAGTCCCAAGTGTTCCTATGATTACTGGCATCATTTCTACCTGTATATTCCATAGCCTTCTTAGTTCAATTCGCCGGTCCTGGTACTTTTATATTTTCTCTCTCCTCTCATCTTCCACTCTCGAGTCCCGCGATACTGCGACATCTGTAAGTGTTACTTTTTCATTGTCTTGTCAACGAGAGTGATATTTGGTTGATGTGGTTATACCACCCTGTCCGTCCGTATACTGTAATCCTAGAGTAGTTTACCCTGATCATTTTCTACCACAGCTCGATGTTGATGTTCATACCATTTGTTACCGTATTGTATTTCATATTTTACCATAGACTCCAATAGAGAGCTTTAGCCACTGTATCATGTTATTTCATATATTGATTCTGAGTAAGTGCTGAGCATTCATTGGTTATATGGTTGATGGTTTCTTCTTTTGCCATAAATATGCCGCACTTTGCTGAGATGTTATTTCCGTCTCTAACTCGTTAAATATATCTTCTTCTTAAAGCCTGATCTTGTACTGCCATTATCATCCCTCCAGTTTCCTTCTTAGGATCTCCACTCTGTGGCCTCTGCCCTGTTTCCTTACTCTCCAATTCCTCTGATTGTCACAGGAATTGCCAAAGCATTGGTTTGCTATTCCATTCCTCCTGTCTCTCTTTTACCTGTTCTCTCCTTATACACTTCTGGGTCTTCATCCTCCTTACTTAGGTTTTCTCCCCATGCACTGGTTTTGAGCCATTGCGCTAATGCTCTATTTTGAATGTTAATACAATCTTCTATACTGATGAACCCTTTTCCTCCTTTACTTTGTAGCATATAGAGCCTGTCAATATTCTCTCTCGGGAGCAATGCTTGATGCATTTTCATTACCATTCTAGTGTTTCTATCTAAGTTGCATATCTGACTTCTTCGACTCCAGTATTCCACTATTATTATTATTATTATTATTATTATTATTATTATTATTATTATTATTATTATTATTATTATTATTATTAAACTATAGTTGTAGTATTGGTAGTAGTAGAAATAGAGCCTATATTATTATTATTATTATTATCATTATTATTATTATTACTATTTTGATTATTATTATTATTATTATTATTATTATTATTATCATTATTATTATTATTATTATTATTATTATTATTATTATTATTATTATTATTATTATTATCAAGTATTTTCACTATACCTTCATTGAAATCCTGTAAAGGTGAAGTCTTCACAAATAAATGTCTTCTGCAAGTGCATGCATCGCATGACAGAAGGTCTTAATTTACATTGTTCGGGACAATTCTTGAACCCCTACGTCTCGCGTGAAAGATACTTGAGATTCCCGACATACTTTGAAAACTGCTTTTCATGATAGGGATATGAGAAAAGCAAAAATAAACGGTGACGAAGCATGAATGACAGCATGAATGATAATGAGCATGAGAGAGAGAGAGAGAGAGAGAGAGAGAGAGAGAGAGAGAGAGAGAGAGAGAGAGAGAGAGAGTCCTCTGTTTCTCTGTCTATAAGCATTACTTTTAGCATTTTGAACGTTTCAATAATATTAAAAAAGACATTTAAAAATGCTAGTGAAAGAAATATTTAAATGTGTGCGGCAAAATTTAGAATACTCTCTAATGAAAAGAAAAAAAAAGGTATCGGTGAAGGGCACGCTTGCGTAATAATGAGAGAGAGAGAGAGAGAGAGAGAGAGAGAGAGAGAGAGAGAGAGAGGGGGGGGGAGAGAGGGGGAGAGAGAGAGAGAGAGAGAGAGAGAGAGAGAGAGAGAGAGAGATGCGTTACTTGTTTTACCCTATATGCATAACGATTTATATATTTTTTGATCATTGTTCATCGTTCGCCATGTTGCCTTCTTCTGGAA
>NC_090742.1:125407482-125422482 GCF_036898095.1 Palaemon carinicauda | reverse complement strand
GTTGAACACTAACAAATCTCAAAGTATGACTAAGTAGTCCAAAGACAGTGGCTCCTCAACATGAAGAGCTTTGCATTGCCATTATTTCTTTAACTATACACAACTCATGTAAGATTCTCGGCGTAGTTCTTGAATTTAGATTTATTTTGGAGAAACACATTCACTCTGCTTCTTCTTCTTCAATTGCATCAGTGGCTCATTAAAAACTTTTGAGTTTTTTTGTGATGAATCTGTCCTGAATAAATATCATTGTTTCATTCTCTCTTGCTTCGAGTATTTTTCTAATGTGTGGTCATCAGCTGCTTACTCTCATCTTAATTTGTTTGACAAAAATTATGGTCTTTAAATTTCCTATCCCTGATCTGGTTATTAAACTCTGACATAGTGGATCAGTTAATTTTTTTGGACATGTTACATAAGTGTTTTACAATGAGATCTCCCCAAACTGTACCGTCCTGTACGTAGTAAAAGGTATGCATCCGTCTCTTTTCATAGTATATACAGGACATATGTATCTTAACGTTGTTGCTGATGATAAAATATTTTTTTATTCATTACTTTTCCTACATAGTTTACTTGTTTCCCTATTTCCTTTCCTCACTGGGCAACTGTAGGACCCCTAGACCTTGTAGCATCCTGTTTTTTTCAAACAGTGTTGTTGTTTAGCTGGTAGTGATATATATATATATATATATATATATATATATATATATATATATATATATATATATATATATATATATATATACAGTATATATATATATATATATATATATATATATATATACAGTATATATATATATATATATATATATATATATATATATATATATATATATATATACTGTATATACACATATATGTATGAATATATATATATATATATATATATATATAAATATATATATATATATATATATATATATATATATATATATAATACACACATATATACACGGTGGATATATGTATATACACATACATATGTATACATATATATGGATATATATATATATATATATACACACACATATATATATATATATATATATATATATATATATATATATATAGATATATATATATATATATATATATATATATATATATATATATATATATATATATACTGTATATATATATATATATATATATATATATATATATATATATATATATATATATATATACATATATATGTATATACATATATATATATATATATATATATATATATATATATATATATATATATATATATATATATATATATATGAAATGCGTATTTTTTATTACTTTAATCTTAATACATAATATCTCCCTAAGTAGATTTCATAAGATATTTCTAAAAATATAATGAACATTAGTTGATGAAACTATAGTTTATATTTTGTGTTATTTTATTATAGTTATTTTTTTTTTTTGCTTACCAGGAGCTTTTATTTCTTAATGTTTCCATTATCTCCTTTAAACAGTTTACGCTGTTATTCACTTTGGATTCGTTTTCCTTGATGGGGTGATTATGAAATATTGGCCATGATGCATTTAGCATTTTTCCCACCTGGTTGTAACTCTTCTCGTAATAATAATAATAATAATAATAATAATAATAATAATAATAATAATAATAATAATAATAATAATAATAATAATAATAACTACAGTAGCAACCACAATGATATTATCAATGGTATTGATAAAAGCAATGATAATAGTAGAAATGATGACACCATATTAGAGAAGAATGATTTAATCAATGAAAGTGAATTGTTACATGCCATACTCAAATACGAGTTAAAGACAGAAATCTTACCGAAGAAAAACATTTAGTTTCATATAAAGGTTGGTTTCTTATACATCTTTATTTAACACATAAGCAACAAAAACAATATATACTTACATGCATCTCTGAAAATACAATGCTATGCGGAATAACTCAAAACCACAAGCTTTGTATAATGCAAAGACCGAACACAAACTTTTGTCTTAAAAGCGGTTATAAATTTGAGTTTATTTATCTTTAATGCTTCGTCCTGGTAGAGCTTACTTTACACTGTCATCTTCATATTTATTTTAGATATGAATAAAAAAAGAAAAATTCCCTTTCGACGTATTTTTTCAATCATCATAATTTTCTCCTACCCCTATTGACGCAAAGGGCCTCGGGTAGATTTTACCAGTCGTCTCTATTTTGAGCTTTTAAATCCATACTTCTACATTCATCATATCCTACCTATTCGCTTCACTGTCCTCAGCCATGTAGGCCCGTAACTTCCAGCTCTTCTAGTGCCTTGTGGAGCCCAGTTGAAAGTTTGGTGAATATTATTTTCTTATGTTAATGTTATATCTTAATTTTAAAATTTTTCATTATATAAGATTAACATTAAGACTTGTTTAATTTTAGTTTTATATGACGAGCTGTAACCCGGTTGTAGCTTATAATAGCATTTGTAAGGAAAACGGTCTCAAATAGCTGTTCTTAAGTGATAACAGAGTCATATGAAAATTGAATTTACACCAATTCAAGTATGTGTAGTAATATTGAAATATATATTTTCATGATATCAGATAACGTAATGAGCTTCTTTTACATATCAGACGTTTTCGACAACCAACAAATATCTCAATAGATCATATACGCTCATATATTTCTGAGTATTCAGTTTATATCAGCAAAGAAAATAACCTTATCAAATAAATAGTAATCATTCTATCATTTTATAGTTAACTCATGTGCATCAGGAAGAATGAAAAAACAAACATAAATAATTATTCCCTTCCTCTATTTTATCACCCCGTCTTCTGTATACAGTATATCGGATTTCAACACATTTCAATAACGGGTTTCAGGCATTAGCTTATGGAATAAAAACCCAAATGAATATTAAAATATTGTTATGGAACCACAAATGTTTAGGAGAAGATTTTGGAAATAACCCAATCGTCTTAGAAAATCATCCGATATTTTTGGAAGGGTTTCCATCATATTTATTTATGTCTCAGTTTCCTGTCGGTTGAGTTGTGCCTTCGAGATAAGAGTTTCAATCAGACTGTGGTTTAAGAAAACCAAACGTTTTTGATGATATTCAATTTATTTTCTATAATTCTTTAATGGTGTGTTTAACTTACATATATTAGGAGCTTATTTCATGATTATTCAGTAGTAGATGGAAGAGAATTCATTATAGTATAACTTGCTGAACTTTTCCAAAAATATCAGCAAGAATGCTCTATACATGAAGCTTGGAAAAACTCTATCATTATTCTAATTTACAAAAAGAGAGGCACAAAACCCCTGAAAATTACTGCCCTATAAGATTACTCTCCGTAATATATAAAAGGTTTACAAAGATCATATTAGGATAAATAGAAAGACAGCTAGACTTTAATCAACCAGGAGAACAGGCAGGTTTTAGAAGTGGGTATTCAACAACTGACCATATCCATTTGATTATCCAGCTAATGGAAAAATCAACAGAATATGACAAACTTCTATGAATGACATTTATAGACTATGAGAAAGCTTTTGATTTTTTCAAAACTGCCGCAGTAATGAAAGCCCTTCAAAAACCAGAAATAAATAAGTCTTATTTTAGAAAGCATGAGGAGAGATATACGGAAGTACAACAATCATAAAACTACATAAAGACAGTGAGAAATTTTTGATTGAGAAAGGAATTAGATAGGAGGACACCATTTCTTCTAGGTAATTCACACCGTGCCTAAAAGACGTTTTTAAGAAATTATCTTGAGAAAATGTAGGAACTAATAATAATGGGGAATACCTTAACAACTTAAGATTTCCATATAACATAGTTCTATTTAGTAAATCATAAATAACAAACATTATAGAATTGATCACCGCCTCCATTTCCTACTCTTTCTATCCTCCATATTAAATCCACCTGTAGCCCCAGGCCCTCCATCTGCAGTAAGGATAAAGAAATAACACCCGGCATCTTCTTTTGGGGCGCAGTATGTTACTAACGTGCCTCCAATAACCCTCTATGGAATGACAAAGCTTGAGGCTGCCATGCCGGATATTGTCTCTCGGAGCCTGCCATTATTCTCGTGGCATTTGTCTTTGAGGGAACCTTTTGGGCGACAGTCACAATGGTCGTTTCTCGACTGCATTCACTCTACCATACACCCACCTAGCAACGTTTATATATATATATATATATATATATATATATATATATATATATATATATATATATATATATATATATATATATATATATGTGCGCTACTGCATCCAGTTGCAAGAAAAACAGCCTCAATGTCAGTATCTGTACACCACTCAATTGTACAGATTTCATTTTCGTAACTTCTTCCCGATCAGTAATTAATGCAAGTTTCTGAAAACTTTATACTACATAGCTAAGTTATTGTATTTCATGACAACGCTTTGGTCATAAGGGCGTCATTGCTCTGTCTCCCTGCGACCATGTGGTCTTCATCTATACCAATATGATGGACATTCATAGAGCATTACTGATGGTGATAAGGAAAAAATTGTCACTTCTTGTTATGCTGATACAACCTAGTGGTACATAGTTACGTTTAGTTCTATTTTTATTAAGAGAGTAGAGTTTATAAGATAGTAATGACTGTGGTATTCACATGTAATTTTAATATAGCCTAGTGAGATATAATCTCTTCTAGTGCTATTGTGCCTGGACTTTATAAGACAGTAATGAATATAATATTCACTATTAGTATTGTTGATATAGCGTAGTGATATATTGTTATTTCTAATGCGTTTATTGAACTTATGAAACATTTTTTTTTTATAGTGTAAATGTGAGTATGATAGCGCTAATTATCTATTATTTTTTTTCTTCAGATTCCAGCATACTGCTTCTACAGCTGTAACACTGCTAGGCTGGAGTGGTTTGTCCCTGTTTAAGGAAATGAAAGTAAAATTAAGGTTTCTGCTGACATCCTAGACTCAACTGATGGTGATATACTTGACTCAATTTTCTTCCTTAACCTTTTCAATGTGAAAATGCTGGCAAAGGATGTATATGGTGCATTAAAAGGCAAGATTTCTATAGTTTAGTAATTGTTTTTTTTCTTTTTACGATAATTACCTTTTAGCAACATTTACTTTATTGTTTTTTCTTTAATTAAATGCCAGTTAAGTTTACTTATCTTAGCAATGTTTCTACATATGTGTTTAATTGCATTGCCTACATAACTGTTACCATGATTTACCTATTATTATCTACCTTTTCTTTCAACTGGCTCTTTGACTTATGCGAGACCTGAGAACTTTCCAGGACTTGAGACTTGATCAAGAATGACAAGAATGACCCCCACACTCTCAATGAAGAAGTGAAGAAACAATGCCGACAATCCCAGGTATTGTGAGTGGAAGGGGAGGACATCAACTATCCTGATCTGCCTAACTACCTCCACCAAGTAGTAAAGTGTATTAGCTTTCATTTCAAGTATATCCAGGATATATTCACTGACACGGTTTTAGGGAAGATTTTATACCAAAGAAACCTCTATTCAAGGCAGAAGGATGCTGTCACAACTTTTTTTTTATTAACATCCATGAAATGATGGGGTTCACTGTCGTCATCATCTACATGGATGTGGTATAGAGGCCAAGTATAGAGGATTACTAGTCACATGTGGCTAAAGAGATGTCTCCCAAATCGGTTTCGACATCTAGACCATTTATAGCCTTTAGCAGTAATAAGAATTTCTGGACCTTCGCTGACTGATTCTTCGAGATTCGGCCACTCTTTGATGCTGTCATCAGGGAGCTTTGGATCGTTGCCGAGTCTCCAACAATTGGTCGATGAGGTTATTTTGGGTTGCAAAGGAAGTGGGGCAGGATTCTTACCCAAATATATCCAAAACCATTTGGAAAGGGGATATAAGTTTATCTGTAGTGGAAGCATTGATAGGTTTATTCATGAAATCCTCCATCATAAGATTTGCAAGATGTCAAAAGCCCATGGTACCAAGGATGACATGTCTCTCTTTAGTGGACCTTTGAGTACTATGGACCAGAATTGAATACACTTATGCCTATCTATAAACATTCATACAGATATAATTACACTTCCATACACTCACAATTTTACCTTCAAATTAAGCTTGAAATCAAATTTTATCAATAATTCCGTACGACCAAATACTATACCATCAAAATGTCACATATATTCGAGTGAAGAAATCCATATTTTATGCAGTAAGATATAAAAACAACACCAACCTAATATCTACCTGAAAATAAAGCTAATAAATTTTACCAATCCTTCAACTAATAAACTTGATACTAAATTCAATACTAAACTACAAACAAATCATAATACCCTACATCTAAATATAAATATACCATAATATTGATAATGCTGCTTAAATTAATGTAATATCGTTAATACACAGATAAATATGCCACTTAATATAGATAATCACCAAGCTATTCCATACATGAATTATGAAGATTCTGATTTATCAATCATGTATTTTTCTTCACACACATTATCAAAATATTCAGTAAAATTGGTAACTGTTTAAAAACTCCAATAAGGTCCATACATTTTGCAAATTAACTCTCTCCTTTTTGGTGTGGTCTGGCAGTATTGAAACAAGCCCACATTCCATTCTTCCTATTTTATCCTCAGATTCCTAAATACTAAGGCACACACCTCACTGTCCAATCAGCTCTGGTGTCTAAATAAAACAACAGGGAAATAGAACGTAGCCACCATATTCTTTCATCTCGACATTCCTGCAAACAAAAGACAAAATATTTATAATAAAAAAAGCAAATGGGAGGTAAAAAGAAAATATATTACGACATCTCTATGCAACAAAAGCCCATGTCACAGCCAAAGAGGGGACAGAAGACCTACCTGACATATGACAACCAGTGGTAGGATACAAAAGGCCGACTTATGCTGCTCCTGGTCCCTAACAGAGACATCGGCAAGCACTGCAACAAGAAGGACGATAGCTACCACACTTGATCGATGTGCTAAGTCTGCTAGGTGGCAAGCTGCTTGCCAGACACCATAACCTGCTTTACTGCATTCTAAACATTCCAGTTACGAGGGCCAGTTACTCTGCAGGGCACAAACCCTTCTAAGCCCAGTGGTAGAACGAAGTAGTGCTAAGTACCGGATCTTACCTCATGGGACAGTCATGTCTCATGTTTTATATATATATATATATATATATATATATATATATATATATATATATATATATATATATATATATATATATGTATGTATGCATGTATGTATATATATATATATATATATATATATATATATATATATATATATATATATTATATATATATATATATATATATATATATATATATATATATATATATATATATATATATATATATATATATACTGTATATATATATGTGTATATATATATATATACACACACACACACACACACACACATATATATATATATATATATATATATATATATATATATATATATATATATATATATATATATATATATATATATATATATATATATATATATACACATATATATTTATATATAATGTTCTTTTACGTATCTGTAACCATTAACTTATAAACTTATTGCTTTACCATGTTTTTAAGGTCCTTCAGTAAGTTAGTAACTACTAACTTGTATTTGTTATTTCTTCACGATGTTATTATATCTATTAACCTGATCTTTTAATTGTACTGTCCTTTTACATACTAGTTGCTTTTAACTTCATAAACGTAAGGTCCTTTGGTATGTATAAATTATCTTATACATATAAACCACTTAAATTATTTTCGTTTGGGTAAAATTTCCTCTGAACATATGAAATGTGTATAAAACCTGTCCTTTAAAAAAAAAAAAAAAAAAAAAAGTGTTGATGAGAGAACGTCATCAATGTATTTACCCCTTATTTTTTAGGAAAAAAAATCTGCAAGTTCCTATACTCATAACGGGCTATATACCCTGAACGGGCATAGCATAGTTACAGGGAGACTGGTCAATTGGCCCGCATGATGTATAATTATTTCTGACGCAAATTTTCAAAACCCAAGTGCAACTATTGAAATAAGATTATGAAAGTAAATGTGACTTAAAATGGCCTCCGAATCAACATAGTCATTTTTTTTTATGGTAATGATTACGGTTAATTAAATCCCGTAAGTGTTTTAACCATACTTAACTTTATAAAATTATAAGATTCATTACCAAAATGCCCCGCTCCATACACTCAGCAATCTGTCACACACTATCTTGAACATACTCTCTCGCCTCCTAGATAGTAAGAGTCTTCAATTCAAATAGTTTCTTTGCGCTGTTTATATTGTAAACTCTAAGCAAAACATTGTAATTTGTTTGTAACATTTCTAGTAAATCACGTACAGACCCTGCAATAGTCTACCTGTATTTTTAGGTAATATGAATAATTTCAATGATATTAATAACATTAAATTTACTGATTTTGAAAATTAATCATTAATAAAATTATTACAATTATTTTTATTAGATTATTTGTAAAAGTGTTACTATGCGCTACGGGTTCATTTATGATAAGTTGAACCTTACTAAGTTTTTTTTTTTTTTTTTTTTTTTTTTTTTTTTTTTTTTTTTTTTTTTTTAGGGTGAGAATTAAACTCCGATTATATATCAGAGTATCCGAGTGAATATTTCACCCTCAAACCCTTCTCCGTGTCTAAACTCACTATGATTTCCCCTTATAATTTCTTCAGTTATTTATTTTACATACTCTGATATGTTTGTGAGATTTATAACCATGAAGGCTTTAGCTATATTCAAATCAGCCACCTGTTATAAACTTTCCACTACATTACCATACTGTTGAGGCGGTAATTTCAACTTCATTAAACACTAAACCGCATTCCGAATGTAACATGTGCAAGTTGAAATTGCTCCTTTCACACTCCCAGCTTTGTTGAAGTTCTTGCTATGTGTCCATGAACAATATTTACATTACGACTATTATGGATTAAAATTACTAGAATAATATTACTTTTAATGATAAGAATCTAGTTAGGATTGAATAATTTGCGAATGATTATATTATTATTATTATTATTATTATTATTATTATTATTATTATTATTATTATTATTATTATTATTATTATTATTATTATTAACTATCGCAGCTTCGGCGCCAATGATCTTGTAAGAAATTCCTTTCTTATTCAAAATAACTTTTGTTGTCGTATTGGGGTTGGGAGTTGAGGTGTCAGGGGGGTGGGGTTGGGGGAACGGGAATAAATGTCGTAATATTAATTCTTTCTATAATTTCTATAAATAAAGCTCAAGATGTGGCATCCTTATTGATATATTCACTAACTAATGATAACCAAGTATTAAGGTTAAATAATTTACTGTTCTTTTTCAATATCAGACATCATTCAAGATACTAGTATCTCAATTGTATGATCTAAAATCATAAAAATTCCATCGTAAAGATACGTATTTGAAAATAAGTGTATTGATTTCGATTTGCAAGATGTATCACTGTCAGCAACAATAATGGAAAATGCCGTTACCCTGCATTTTTTCCCTTTTTTTTTAAATTGAACTTATTCTTCCGTGACGATTCCAATAACAAACTATTCAGTTGCCTGAAGCCTGTCCAAACCCTCTGCCAATAGTAGTCGGACTTCAAGAGAAAGAGAAAGGTTGGCTGAGGTATACGAGGAAGCATATATTGCGGTCGAAAAATATTTCCCTCTTGATTAAAAATAAAAGGAGAGAGACGTCGAAATGGAAATTGTGAGAAATGAAAACTCCTGTGTTGGAGACTAATGCCCTTGGGAGATCGTTGCAGAGACAAAAACAGAAACCTAAAAGCACTTCAGAAACGTTTGTATTTATTGATGACTGTCTTCCACTCTCTTGGATAAGAGTTTTCTAGCTTGAGGGTACACTCGGGAACACTATTCTATCTTATTTCTCTTTCTCAAGTTTTTGACACGTATAGTTTGTATGATAAATCTGAGATAAGGATTTTACTATTCTAAGAATATTTTTTTTAGTGTATTTAATTCATTGCTTCTTTTCCTCACTGGGCTATTTTTCCCTGTTGGAGCCATTGGGCTTATATCCTCCTGTTTTCTAACTAGGATTGTAGCTAGGCTTATAATAATAATAATAATAATAATAATAATAATAATAATAATAATAATAATAATAATAATAACAATAATAATAATAATAATAATAATAATAACAATAATAATAATAATAATAATAATATTAATAAAAATGATATCTTTTTTATCTTTAATAATGGAGTATTCTATGTCTGCTGTTTATCACTAATAATTATCATTAACGATTACTTCGCGATAAAATTATGCATTCCTTTTTATATCTAATGTAAGTTAATAATTTATGAAAATGTTTCAATGATATTTTTTCTTAGATCGTCGACCCTGTGATGTCCATTTTGTAGAATATATACGCACCTTTAGTGATTATATTGCCATTTTTATTTTGAATAATATTTTCTCTGTATAAATCTTATTTAGCAACATACTCTATTCCAAAATTCCACCTTTTTTTATGCCCGGGTAGTTTGACTATAATTGGAAAAAAAAAAATCACAAAATAAACAATATCCAACAATATTCATCTGTAATTTTTTTAAAAGTCTTGGCTAAACATTCTATAATGTAGTTTAGACTTTTGCATATACTATCTCGGGAAGGAGAATATTTACTTAATAAAATGTCTATGATATCATACAGCTGGATAATACAGATTGCTTCCTATATAGTTTTCTTCATGAATATTTAGTGATGTTATTAATTTCTGTCTTTGTTACTGACAACATATAGGTACTTTAACACCATATTTACCGTGTAATGCATAACATGTCAAACTAATCTTCATAATATGCTTAACTGTAGGTTTATTTTAAGTTGGGGGTTTACTTCAAGTTAGTATATATACAAAAGACAACTTAAGTTATGCAGTCTAAACCGAAAGTAATACTGGAAATACGCCTTCTATTACTCAAGGTGTCTTCGTCTAGGAATATATTTACATTATTTAGGTCCTTCAGAGATGTTATACTGAACATTTAACACGTATCACAACGCTTTCCTTCTTCTTTTGTACTATAGATAGAACTTCTGTGAAATTTTATGTTGAATATATGCTGGGCAGTTTCCAGAGATTTTAAAGCAGGTAAATATATCTTAATAAGTATATTAATGAGGATCCCCAAGCCATGCAGAAATGTAGTACATTGTCCCTTTTTAAATACTATCATTTACAAGGAACATTAAAGAAGTTTTGTTAACATTAAAGGTGGAAAGGTCTAAGTACCGCCAAGATCAGTAAAGGAGCACCAGTCAGGGCCGCCATACAAGGATGGCTTGCTATGAGAGATAGGACAAAAATCTCCTACCATCACCAATCCGCACTGGCTAGCGTGGTGATCAAATCTGGACACACCCCAAACATGAATTGACATGCCTAAGGCATTTGTCCTACACCCTTTACTGCCTTTGGTCCTACACTGTATTAGAAACGGCTGCATTTGTTATATATATATATATATATATATATATATATATATATATATATATATATATATATATATATATATATATATATATATATATATATATATTTCAAATAAGCCATATATATTAATACATTAAAGTCTGGATTCTCTTAACGACCTCGGGATCAGAGCCTTAGGCGGAATCGACCAAAGACTATAATATCAGACCGGCGGGGATTTGAACCCTCGTCCAGGATATCTGTATGCCAGTGACCATACCACTCAGCCACGAAGAAAGATAAAAAGTCAATGACAATTCTTCTGTACATATACCTGTCAAATTCAGGTTTTCTGTACTTAGAATTGAAATCAATCCATCTTCACCATCGTAGCTAATTGGTAGGTTTGGGACTTGGCATTCGATTAATGATAAATTTTTTTGCACATTTAAACGTGTTTCTTTCATATTTCAAATAAGCCATATATATTAATACATTAAAGTCTGGATTCTCTTAACGACCTCGGGATCAGAGCCCTAGGCGGAATCGCCCAAAGACTATAATATCAGACCGGCGGGGATTTGAATCCTCGTCCAGGATATCTGTATGCCAGTGACCATACCACTCAGCCACGAAGAAAGATAAAAAGTCAATGACAATTCTTCTGTACAATATATATGGCTTATTTGAAATAAGAAAGGAACACGTTTAAATGTGCAAAAATTTATCATCAATCGAATGCCAAGTCCCAAACCTACCAATTAGCTACGATGGTGAAGATGGGTTGATTTCAATTCTAAATACAGAAAACCTGAATTTGACTGGTATATGTACAGAAGAATTGTCATTGACTTTTTATCTTTCTTCGTGGCTGAGTGGTATGGTCACTGGCATACAGATATCCTGGACGAGGGTTCAAATCCCCGCCGGTCTGATATTATAGTCTTTGGTCGATTCCGCCTAAGGCTCTGATCCCGAGGTCGTTAAGAGAATCCAGACTTTAATGTATTAATATATATGGCTTATTTGAAATATGAAAGATGCACGTTTAAATGTGCAAAAAAAATTATCAATAATCGAATGCCAAGTCCCAAACCTACCAATTAGCTACGATGGTGAAGATGGGTTGATTTCAATTCTAAGTACAGAAAACCTGAATTTGACAGGTATATGTACAGAAGAATTGTCATTGACTTTTTATCTTTCTTTGTGGCTGAGTTGTATGGTCACTGGCATACAGATATCCTGAACGAGGGTTCAAATCCCCGCCGGTCTGATATTATAGTCTTTGGGCGATTCCACCTAGGGCTCTGATCCCGAGGTCGTTAAGAAAATGAAGACTTTGATGTATTAATATTTATGGTTTATTTGAAATATGAAAGAAACACGTTTAAATGTGCAAGAATTTATCATATATATATATATATATATATATATATATATATATATATATATATATATATATATATATATATATATATATATATATATATATATATATATATATATATATATGTACAGTATATATGCCTGTAATATAAACTTGAACCTCCATTCCACATTGTTTATCAAGCTACCTAATTTCATGAAAAAAATACATTGAGTTAGAAGATATTTCACTCGTACCGTCTGAATAAAAATAGAAAAACAAAATTTTCAAACATATATTTATTTTTGGACAAATATTTGAAATGATATATAAAATATGAATATCTTCCTCATATTTGAATAACCATTCCAGGATTCTTTTTGATATTAAAGTCTATTTTTCCTATAATGCAAGCATTATTCGTGACATAGGCACCAGCAATTGACTCTTAGTAGCCGTGGATGTGTATATATATATATATATATATATATATATATATATATATATATATATATATATATATATATATATATATATATATATATATATGTATATATATATATATATATATATATATATATATATATATATATATACATATATATATATATATATATATATATATATATATATATATACATATATATATATATATATATATATATATATATATATATATATATATATATATATATATATATATATATATATATATATGTGTGTGTGTGTGTGTGTGTGTGTGTGTGTGCGTGTGTGTGTGTGTTTATGTGTGTGTGTGTGTTTGTGTGTGCTTACCAATACAAAATCATTATCTTTATTGCATGCTAAATATTCTCAATATTTGCCAACTATTTACCATAAATTTAAAGGAATTATTTCAGTAGCTTAAACTTGAGATTCCTTTTAATTTTTGCCCTATATATTAATGAAGCCTCCATGATCTTTTTAACCTGGAAAAAATGCTTTTTTATCTTATTTAAGTAGTTCATTTTATATCCCAGGTGAAGTAGGGGGTTTGAAGGAGGACTTCTTGTCAACAGCTTTCATCGAGACGGTTCCATCACTACATAACCTTTTTGTATAGTGAATAAGTTTAAAATTAAGCTATAAATAATTCGATATCAGCTGTAAATAGTTAGTTTTAAGTCACATTAGGTATATTCGTACATTCAGTCTTACCATCAAAAAGTTGTTTTTGAGTTTTTAGAACTACTTTTCAGAAATATTTATTGTTTTCTCTTACCTTAACTTCTACTGAATGTTTTGTCATTATTGCAGGTGTCAACATTGGGCTCTTCAGGTGAATAATCTAATGTGTATGGGTCGTTTCTATACACAGTATGAGTCCTCCTACCACCAGGACGACCCGTGCGAAAATTCATAACGATGTTTGTTACCCTCTCTGCAAAGACAAGAAAAGGGAAAATCTTGGAGGCATCTTTTAGTCATAATCTGTAAGTATGAAACATGATTTTATCATCATTATCTCCTCCTACGCCTATTGACAAAAGGGCCTCAGTCATATTTCGTAAGTCGTCTCTATCCTGAGCTCTTAAATCACTACTTCTCCATTCACCACCTCCTACTTCACGCGTCAGAGTTCTCAGCCATGTAGGCCTGGGTCTTCCAACTCTTCTAGTGCCTTGTGGAGCTCAGTTGAAAATTTGGTGAACTAATCCCTCTTAGAGAGTGCGAAAAGCATGCCCAAACCTGATTTTTATATGAAAATTTATCTGTTAGTAGCATTGATTGTCACTACACCAGCATACTTTAAAGGCTTAAAGGCCGCCCAGGAATGTCAGATGTAATGAACAGTGACAATGCCTTAGCTAGCAGGACAATGCCCCAGATATTGACCATATATACATATGATCTGTGCCCAACTCCCCTCTCCATCAGAGCTAGGACAAGGGAGGGACAGGCAATGACTGTTGATGACTCAGCAGGTAGACCTATCGGTTCTCCCAAACCTCTCATTCTTAGCTCACAAAGAAGGTGAGGCTGCAGACACTACTACACAAAAAATAAAAACATTACGCACTTTCTCCTTTGACAATTGATATTAACCTGTTTACATTAAGACACGCCTCACTAAATACTACATTATGGTATGCA